>NC_059429.1:53042831-53360581 GCF_021028975.2 Sphaerodactylus townsendi | reverse complement strand
CTTTTTAAAGCATCTAATACTGCTTTAGTAACAGAACAGATAACAGACTTGTGGATCATAAAAATTTCAACAAACTTAAAAGCATGGTGGAAACACATGGTGGAACACAAAAACAGATACTACACTGGAAGGAGGTTGACTATGTTAGAGTAAATTTCTGACTGTTCTTGCCCTTCCTATAAACACTGCACCAGCCCATTGTCTTCTTGCTTAAACTGAAGAAATGTAGGTTTCTGCAGGTAGCTTTATTGCCTTGTAGTGCAATTATTTCGACTATAGAATAAAAGTAGTGCAGTTTTGATTTAGAATGGACTTTTTAAAAGATAAATGTTAGGTGGTAACCATTTCTTTTGAGCCTGTTGACAAGTCATATGATTCTGTGTATATCAGCTCATTTTCATTTGCATGATACATTCCCCCCTGATTTCCCCCCAGTTCTCTCATTGTGAATATTCTTTCTCTTCTCTGATTGCCTTGTCGCCTTACACCATTACTCTTGCTTGATAGCTTCAGGTTATCACTGAATGCTATCTCCCTCTACAATAAGCCCATGATTGATACTAATCTTCCTCCTGGGACACATTTATAGTATGCTGGATGGAAACTACTTTCTAAATCTTAGTGTTATATCTCCTGACAATTTACAAGGTTGCACATTATATTACCTTGAGGTGGTTTTTGGGGTGGGGAAAGCATCACCATACTGTAGTATTTATTAGAAAGCAGGAATGCATTGTATGCTTAAAAGGGCTTATATTTATATTCTGTTCTAGGTTGCTTAATAGATTAAGTAAAGTTCATCTTTCTATGCACAGTATCATAAATTCCGCCCTCTGATTGAGTCTACAACAAGATTTGTAATATCTAAAGAATTTCCTCCTTCCTCCCAGATACATGTATAGCCTTTCCATAAATTAAGAACATAATCTATTCTCCAGCAACTTTACTGGACGCCACCAATGGAGGGAGGAACCTTTCCTCCTCTCCACTTCCTCTACCACATGTGTAATTTTATAAGCTTCTATTACATTTTCCCACTTGTCTTTTTCTATTACGTTTTCCCACTTTTTTTTTTCCAAACTGAATTGTCCCAGATTCTTTAGCTTTTCCTCATAGGCCAGGTTACCCACTTCTCTGCTTCTTCCAGCTTGAGTCCCAGGCATCACTTGTTGGACGTGCATTTGCAGCCCCCCCAACTGTGTCTTGGTCCAGAACTCCCCATGAAGTTCAGAACTGGGATGCAGTTGAAGGCTGTTGAGTCGGACTCACTCTGCCCCATCTCCATTTGGAGGTCAAGTGTGGGACTGGATTTTCAATCTCCACATTTACAGCTGGATCAAAGCCTGGCCTCACCCAGGCACAAATGGTCCCTTTGTTACTCCTGATCAGGTGGGGCCAGCCCCACACTCAACCTCAATATGGGAATGGGGGCAGGGCAAGCTTGGCAGGTCCTGTGCGCAATCTCCCCATGGAGATTGTGGGCAGGGGGAGTCCAGCTCACTGGCCTTCAACTGCGCCTCATAGCCCCATGCACCATTTTAAGTAGACATGCACCTATTAACGATACATTTTCCCCAGCCTGTGTGGGGAAGTAACCAGTACATGTGGGCCACTTAAGCATCAGTCTCTCTCTAAGTGGATCTTCCCTTGCTCCCTGGGGATGTAGGCCACTTGGGCCCCTTATAGGGCCCCTTAATGATGGGGAGGCAAGCATGTGGGCTCTACCTTCCCCAAAAGTATCTGTCCTGATGCCCAATTGTGAAGTTGTGACAGACGAACTCATGCAAAAGATAAATAGCAGAACAACATTGTGCAATATAGGGAGAGTGGGAGGGCAACCTATGGAAGAGAAGTGCGGGGGAGGGAAAAGACAATCAATACCTGCTGGGCTTTCGACTGCTGCTGGTTCACAGCTCTGCCCTCACCAGTCTGATGTGGCAGCTGCTTTTTGCACTGGCCGTATCTAATGGCTCTGCTCTGTTGACAACATGTGACCAGCATGAGTTGCTGCCCTTGCCTCTCCTCGCCTTCTCAGACAGCAATAGTGGTGGCAAGGTAAATCTGTGCCATGTTTAATGAGGAAACTTTGGTGAGGGACTTGTCAAAAGCCTTTTTTGAAGTCCAAGTATATTATATCTACTGGCTCACCTTATCCACATTCTTGTTAGCCTTCTTAAAGAACTCCCAAACGTTTGGAAAAGCAGGACTTCCTTTAACAGACACCATATTGATTTCCCTTCAGCAGGCTTTGTCTTTCAATGTGCTTACTCATTCTGTCTTTAGTAACAGTTTCTAATAATTTACCCAGGACAGATGTTAGGCTAAGTTCCTGGTTCCTCTCTGGACCCATTTTCAAACATTTGTTTGAAATCTCTAGTCCTCTAGTATGGAGGATGATTTACATATTATGATCATTAGATCAATTAGCAGTTGAACCCTGTAAGAACCCTCAGGTGTATGCCACCTAGACCTGAAGGATTGCTTCTTTTCATGTTACCTTTTACTTCTATGACTTTTTTTTTCTACATTTCCATTTTTTAGGACCTCAAAGTTGCACATTTCTTCCTTAGTAAAGCTGGATTTTAATTATTCCAATGGAAACTTCAAGTGGCAGGCAAACTCTTGAAAAGGAGTTAATGTGGCAGAAAACACTTTCTTTAAGCAAATGACTTTTCATTGCTTAATAATACTTAAAGAAAGAATTTCATTGAAAAGTTTACCGAGCATATAATTTTTTATCACTTTGACAAAAGGGTCGTGTTCTGTACCCAGTAAATATTTGTAGTAAGTTCATTCAAAAATTAGAGTGCGTATTTTCATAAGATACAATAATAATGAACCTGTCACAGAAGCCTCAGGGTATTCCTAGAAGATGAAAAATCAACCTATACCAAAAAGCAAATAGTAATCTTGCTAGGTTGAACAAGAAGTTGATTGACAGTTTTATTATTAGATAATTAAATCAGTGCCCAATAATATAATTATCATGCATCGCATTCAATAGAAATGAAAAGAATATTGGTTTGGAACATTTGCATATTCTTAATATAGATCCATAAATCACAAAGGAACATTTTTATCTTTAAAAACGTGCCTGCTATAGATTTTTTTTTGAGCATTTTATTTGAATTATATAAAGATTAGTATTGATAGGAAACCCATTATCCCCTCTTCAGTTCCCTTGGATTGACATCTGCTATTCAGGTAAATGTGTCCTCACCAGTTAAAAGAATACAGTTATTTGGAACAAAATCTTTGGAACCTCGGGACCCAAGTCCACAAAAGTAAAGAGAAGATATGATTGAAGAATAAATATTCTGTTTATAGAGTTCAACCCCCCTTACAGTACACCACTGAATATTTTGACCAGGTATTCTCCAGTGTTTCTGGGTTGAACACCCTGGGTCGAACATCTCTGGGTTGAACACCCTGGTTGGTGATTTACTTAGAACTTTTACAGCCCCATCCAAAGCCCAAGGCGGCCGGGGATGGTGCTGCTGCTGGGTCACTGCCTCTCTAGAGGGCCTTCTGGCAACATTCTGTTGCCAGAAGGATCTCCCTCCATAGGGCTAAATGTAGTTATACCTCCCAAAGGGGTTGATTAACTCTGAGCCTCAGGTTGCAGTGTACCTGGCTGGAAAACCTTGGAAGCCAACTAACATCATCCTCATCCCCGGGAACACCTAGTCTGTCACCCCTGTGTTGGTATCCAATTGGACTTCCTTGCACAAACAGAAGGGGCAAATGCATTGGTGCAGCCATGTACTGACTCCACTGGTCAACCCCCCACCCCCAGGATTGTGCTCATAGTGTTCTCAGAACAATATATTATTACCCTTTCTCATAGTCATGAACGTGCACATATTTATGAATTTACATCTATGAGTACAATTTTACATGGTTAAAAACCTATCTGGTTAAGATGTCACACAGATAATGAAAATTCCCTCTCATATTGTTATTCACCATAGGAGGGTGTTGTTATTGTTATTACACCATAGGAGTAAAAGTTTATGTAATTTCTTAACTATTAGCCATGATCGGTGGAATCTCCAAGATTAGAAGTAGCTGCTGAGGATTAAATAGAAGAAAAGGACTGTTGCCTTTCATACTTCCCTTGTGAGTTTCCTGTAAGGATTTGACTTGCTACTGTGATAAACAGGATGCTGAACTGGAGGAACCTTTTTTGTCTGATCCAGCAGGTGTCTAATGTTCAAGAGTGCAGTGCAAAATAGCCCATGGAAAATTGCCAAAAGATTTCCTGACAGGAAGTCAAATGACAGAAAATTCAAAGTTGGTCAATGCAATGCTTAACACAGTGGAAAATATTCTTACTTTACCTATGCAATGGTAGGGTGTAACATTTCAAAAGTATTTATACTAGTGAAAGAACTTGGAGAAATAAATTGATTGATGCTGCAGCTGTCAAGAATTGAAACAGAGTGCCAACATATATATATGACCCAAGAAATAATATGTATAATATTTCAGGGTCCTTATAGAAGTCAGTGATACTCTAGATGCTCAACAGAGTTCAAAGGAAACTCTGGGCTCATCTAAAGTGGAGAAGAAATTTTTAACATTTTCATCTCTGCTGAATTCCATTGCATTTCAGCATGTGTGAAAATGATTCCTTGTCTATATAAAAATTTATAAATTATGGATCATAAGACATCGGTGACTGTTGTTAGAACAGGCATGAGTGATTCACAAAACATTCTTAATTTTACTGACAGGTTGACACAGCTAAAGTTAATGTTAAAAAATCAGAACCAGCCATCATCCAGTTTGGATTCTCTAGGCTTGCAAAGTTAGTAGAGGCATCTTCAGTTTTCTGGATTCTCATGGAAATAATTTCCAATTCTCTGCATGGAGTAATCCAGATATACTTTGTCTTTTCAGATTTAATACATTTCCAGTGCAAAAAGCTGAGTACATAGGGACTTACCCAGGTCAGTTCATTGGCCTATCAAGAAGAGTATTGTTCATTCTGACTGGTCATACTTTTCAGGGGACTCAATAAAAGGTTTTCCTATCACCAGTCAAGGATGTAGGTAAGGGGGGTTCTTGGGTTCAAACCCCCCATTACATGTTCGAAGCTCCAGCCCAATTTGTGGGTTTTTTGTATTTTTAAGTGCTTTTTCAATTTTTGGCCTGCAGGGGTTGCAGTTTTTAGGTTAGCAGCACCAACATTTCAGGGATTTTTTGGGATACTCTCTGATGATACCACCCAGGTTTGGTTAGGTTTGGTCTAGACCTCCTGTGTTTTCCAGATGTTCACAATTCCTATCAGTTTCCTGTCAGCATGGCCAATTGGCCATGCTGGTAGGGGCTGATGGGAATTGCAGTTCCTGAACATCTGGAGAGCCGCAGGTTCCCTACCCCTGGTCTAGGGGGTCCAAAGCTATGGACTCCCAAAGGGTGTGCCCCATCCCCCATTGTTTACAATGGGAGCTAATAGCAGATGGGGGCTACACATTTGAGATTTCATAACTTTGGCCCCCATAAACCACACTTCTCCAAACCTGGGTGGTATCATCATGAGAGTCTCTTACTGATTCCAGCCAGGTTTTGTGAAGTTTGGTCTAGGGGGTCCAAAGCTATGGACTCCCAAAGGGGGTGCCTCATCCCCCATTGTTTCCAATGGGAGCTAATAGGAGATGGGGGCTACACATTTGAGCATTCATAACTTTGACCCCCATGAACCAAACTTCTCCAAACCTAGGTGGTATCATTAGGAGAGTCTCCTACCAATACCACCCAGGTTTTGTGAAGTTTGATCAAGAGGGTCCAAAGCTATGGACTCCCAAAGGGAGTGCCCCATCCACCATTGTTTCCAATGGGAGCTAATGGGAGATGGGGGCTGCACATTTGAGGGTCCATAACCTTGGCCCCCATGAACCAAACTTCTCCAAACCTGGGTGGTATCATAAGGAGAGTCTCTTAAAGATACCCTGAAATTTTCTGCTGCTAGCTTAACAATTGCACCCCCGACAGCAGGCACCCCCCAAATTTCCCCAGATTCTCCGTTTAAACCCACCCCTTTCAGCATGGATTTAAAGGGAGAATCTGGGGTCCCCAGTTTAAACATTGCAAGTGATGCTGTTTAAGGGTGGGGGATAATCCACCCCAAAACAGCATCACTTTAAATGTTGTTTTAACTAGGAACCCCAAATTCTCCCTTTAAGGTGGATTTAAAAGGCGAATCTGGGCTCCCTAGTTTAAACACCATTGAAAGTGATGCTGTTTGGGGGTGGATTCCAGCATTACAGAGGCTGTGGGGGGACTTAGATTTCATACCGGACTCCATTTTCCCTAGCTACGCCTCTGCCTGGAGGGGAGGGCAGAAGCAACTGCTGGCTGGGAGCCCAGCTGGTTGGTGGGGGCGGGACAGGGGAGTCTGCCACCACTGGCCTCAGAGAGCTGCTTTTAAGAACATAAGAAAGAACATAAGAACATAAGAACAAGCCAGCTGGATCAGACCAGAGTCCATCTAGTCCAGCTCTCTGCTACTCGCAGTGGCCCACCAGGTGCCTTTGGGAGTTCACATGTCCAGGACGTGAAAGCAATGGCCTCATGCGGCTGTTACTCCCGAGCCCCTGGACTGTTAAAACATTTGCAATCTCAGATCAAAGAGGATCAAGATTGCAGCCATAAATTGACTCTCCTCCATACCTGTCCAAGCCCCTTTTGTAAAGCCATCCAGCTAGTAGCCATAAATTGACCTCCTCCATAGAAAATGTTATTTTAAAGCTATCAGGTTGAGTATGCATCACCACCACCTCCTGTGGCAGCATATTCCAAACACCAATCACACGTTGCGTGAAGAAGTGTTTCCTTTTATTAGTTCTAATTCTTCCCCCCAGCATTTTCAATGGATGCCCCCTGGTTCTAGTATTGTGAGAAAGAGAGAAAAATTTCTCTATGTCAACATTTTCTACCCCCTGCATAATTTTATAGACTTCAATCCATATCCCCCTCAGACGTCTCCTCTCCAAACTAAAGAGTCTCCAAACGCTGCAGCCCTTTCCTCATAAGGAAGGTGCTCCAGTCCCCTCAATCATCCCTCGTTGCTTATCTCTGCACTTTTCTATCTCTCTTCAATATCCTTTTTTTGAGGATGTGGTGACCAGAACTGGAACACAAGTACTCCAAGTGTATCGCATCCACGCCTTTATATAAGGGCATGACAATCTTTGCAGTTTTATTACTTCAATTCCTCTTTCCTGATTATCCCCAGCATAGAGTTTGCCTTTTTCACAGCTGCCATACATTGAGTTGACATTCCCATGGAACTATCAATTAAGACGCCCAAATCCCTTTCCTGGTCTGTGACTGATAGCACTGACCCCTGTAGCGTGTATGTGAAGTTTGGATTTTTTGCCCCTATGTGCATCACTTTGCATTTTGCTACATTGAACTGCATTTGCCATTTCTTAGCCCACTCACCTAATTTATCAAGGTCCGCTTGGAGCTCCTCGCAATCCTTTGTGGTTCTCACCACCCTACATAATTTGGTATCATCTGCAAACTTTTATAAGCACTGGGGCTGGGGCGCGGCTTGGGGAGGCGTGGCCCCACCCCGAACCCCCCATTAAAAATCTATACCCACGTCCCTGTCACCAGCTACTTGAATCTTTTAACTGATATGCCAGGGTTTAACTTTGGACCTTCTGCGTGCAAAGCTGATGTTGTATTACTGATCCAAAGCCCCTACTTGATTAACTTTGGGAACAAGTAAATGAAATTGGAATGAAAATTCTTTGGTTGGAACTGAAAGAAGAACATTATGTATTGCATCTGATTCCTTAATCAGTAAAGAAGCTTAGCATTTAGACACTGTTCTCTCCAACAGAATATGGAAAGACAAAATTGATCCAGGAAGGTATTGTAAAAAATCCCAATAAGCATTGTGTTTGTCAAAAGTTATTACTTCATAAAAATTTATCATTCAGTAGTAATAGTGTGCTTTTTAGACATAGTGTCCTTCACCTTAGATAATTAAATTAAAATTGCTCTGTTCTGATCAATTTTTCCTGCGTTGTTGGTTCTGTTTTAAAAATTGTATAGTATGGTGGGTTCATGGCTTTGATTGTCAGTTTCTGGTTGATTATTTGAAGAAATGTTCTGAAGTTCTCCTCTCATAATTTTGTAAGAAAATTTTCTTGAATTTGACATGGATTTTTTAAAAAAAAGAATATTAGTATTTATTTTTTCAAAGGTTTTGCCCTTGTTTGAGTTCACTGACTTTTTCAAGGAAAATGACTCTACTTTTTATGAGTGGACAAATAACTAACAAGGATTGTTTACGCAAAAATACCTTGCTATGTACTTTTCCAGCTCATGTTAATACAAGTACAAGTCAGATTTTCCTTAACCTCATTAGTACTTCATCCTGCTTTTCTAAGCATGATGTTAAAGCAGCCAGTTCAACTTTCTACCTTCTGGTAACTAATTCATCAAAGAGGCATGTGAGGGCTTAAAGGGAGAACAATGTAAATGATGTATTTGGAATCCTGATTCACAAATACATGAATATTCCAGTCTGTATTGAAAGTTCCCTGAAGAATATTAGGAGTGCATATTTTTGAATGAAAGTGGACTTGAACCTGTGAGTGGTTAGACTAACTCCTCTGCCAGCATGTAAAAGACTATATTGAGCATTGCAGATTTTTTAAAGTAAGCTGCACAACAATGCCGTTTTAAATTAAATATTTTCATTATAAAAACAAGGAAACGATAACTTATTAACACATATTGATAGTATGTTTTAGTTTTCAAAATGCTAACATAGGGGTATGTTAAATTTTTTGCCAGTCTTAGAAAAGCAAGCAAATGCATTGCCTAGAAAGGGCTTCGACATATCTTGCATTCTTTTCCATAAAGCAATACCAGCTTTTCATGCTAATTTATACCACAGAATACTGAATTTATAAATAGTTTCACATCTATATGTCTCCAATACTAAATTGAATGATATGTCATCATGCTGACATCAGCTCTTTCTATGTTAGGGAATGCAAGGGACACATGAAATAAATATATGATGACATGCTAGCTGTGTGTCTAATGGCACATAGATAATTTGCTGCCAAAGGAAGTTGTGGGAGCTAATTTCATAAGGTTTAAGAGCTTGCTGTCATGCCAAACGCTGAATGTTTTTAGTGACTTAACAAGGGCAAGCTGTTAATGCTGAATAGGCAAGAGTAGTTTGTGAGATATCGTTGAAATTAGTTGGTGTATTAGAAGTTGGAACTGTGGTAAGGCACAAATGACACACACATAGAATTGTAAAAAAACAGCTTAAAACAATTTAAGCAAGGGAGCTCCTCTCACGCACAGCCCTATGGTCGCCATCTTGCCTCCCCTCCACCACGGGTTCACATAGAATTGTAATAGTGTGGTTTTCAGACAGAGACCCATTCTGCATGGACCGAAAAGACTGGTATGGGACTGGTAAAAATGCTGTTGTGGGGGAGGACTGTGCACAGCTGCCACAGTTGGAGCAAAGCCACAATGGCCCACCTCCCCCACAATGGCATTTTGTCTTTTGAAAAATGGCAGTGTCCACCCAGTATCAAGTGAACAGCACCAGATGGATGCCGCAGTTTTCCCTATGCCGCTTCAGTTCCCCTCTTACCCTCTCTCAGCTGCTGTCGCTCTGCAGACAGCAAGTATGCTGGTGCACCACTGCTCATGTGGCCCGTGTGGAATGAAACATCCTTCATTCTCTTAACTGCAGCACTCAAGATGAATAATCAAAATATGATTTCAGGGAAGGAAGAAGACCTGCTTGGCTGGTACTTGGACTGCAAAGTGGGCAGATTCATGCTGTTCAATCTCTTTTTGAACCTCCAAAGACTTTTTTTGGAAGGTTTTCTCTGTATCTTATGAAATCAGAGTATTGTGGTCTTTCAGCCCCACTCCCATCCCCCAATGGTTTGAGCTAAGGTCATTTCATGTGAAAAACATAATCTTGGTTTCCATTTAAAATGCTCTTGGAAATTAATTTTCCCTGTAGGATCTGCCAGTGTGAACAAAGACCTTGGCCTGTATCTAAGTCAGCAGAGTTAATGGTGTCAACAGTGTCAACTGAAGCAGAGTTTTACCCTTCTGGGTCAATTGAGCACGGTTGCCGGAAGAAAATGTAAATCTGCTTAGGATGGCCCTATTAGAACATGACTCAGTCATAAATTATAAGTTAAATAACTAAATCCCTGATGACAATGAAAGAAATTTACAGTGCAATTCTAAGCACATCTACTAGGAATAAGTTGGTGATTCAGTAAACCCAAATCACCAAAAAAAACACCCCAAACCCTTATTTTAACCCTTCCCCCCCCAGGCTGTTCAGCATAGCTGATAAAACCGAACATGATTCAGCTTTATCAGCTTGGGGGTGTGGGGGAGGATCCTAATGCTGTACTAGGTTCAGCCCAGCGCAACACTCAGATCTTCCCACTGCCATTGTTGCCCAAACTCTCTAGGGCATGGGAGATGGCAGCTGGGGGGAAGGGGAGCTGTGCTAGGCTCAGCCCAGCCCAGCATTTAGAAAAGATCTCCCCACTGCCACCTTGTGGCTTGCGAGACTAGAGCGGGGAGGGGGGAATATTCTGGCTGCCTGCCAATAGGTTGCAGTGTATCTCTTCCAGTTCTCCAGTAACAGCAATAAAGAGGGAATTCCACAAGTGTAGTCAAACAGTCTAGGTCAGGGAAGCCAGATAATATACTGAAGTCAGTAATGCAGTCTAAGGGTCAAAGTTCCAGGAGTCAATCAGGAAGGTGCCAACAGGTTAGTTGACCTGGCTGTATGTGTCCACGCCCAGCAACCCCCTTTCTAGGAGGCTTTATAGCCACTCACAAGAACTTCTCACATACAGCCTGCCTCTTAGGAGCCATCCTGCAAAAAATCATGCATACAGAGTACTCTCAGGAGGCATCTCATCTTTGCTAAGCAGCCAGGCATTAACTTTGTCTTCATCCACAAAATTCTGACCTCAGTCTCTTTCTATGGGCTTCCAGGAGGGCTGGTGACCCCAGAATGCTGGGGCCAGCAGGGAGGACTGGTCTGCCCTGACTACCTCAAAGTCAGTTGTTGGGGGTGCTTCTGAGCTAACTGTTGGCTCCACTTTAGGAGTGTATGATCTTCATGCTGGTCATCTGCTGCCAGCTCTGGGCTAGCTACACAGGGGCCCTCCTCCTCCAAGGAGTCCTCACTGTCACTGGGCTGAACCATGACAAGAGGTCCAAATGCTACACTAGGCTCTGACCAGAGCAGCATTCAGTTTGCAGTTCTTCTGGCTTCTCAAGTCCACATGGCGGAGAGAACTGAATTTTTTCAGGTTCAAGTTTTTTAAATTTGGGGGGAAAAATGGTAAAAAGCCAAATAAAGCCAAAGGGTATCAGCTTTATTCAGCATTGCCGAAAAATTTCAGATTTTTAAAACCTGAACTCAAAATTTACCAATAAAAATTATAGATGTTCATCTCTAACTAAGTCAATTCAGGTCTGTTCAGGTCAATTAAGTGGGTTTACTTGAAGGAAAGTATTCTCAGCATTTCACTGTTAAGTATGTGCTTAATATATTGTCCCATCATGCAAAATGGAATTTAAAAGTGGTTAGCATAGACTCTGGCCTTGATTAAATGATACATAAGAATAAAAATATATTTTAATGGATCTGCACATAATGGGCTTGTTCAGATGTACCATTATTTAGAAACATGTCCAAATGCATTCAGTTTTGTAGAAGAATTCTGCAATAGGCCATGCTTACAAAAGCAGCCAGCTGGCCCAGAAAAAAATAATAGAACGGTGGAGCAATATTATCAACACAGTTGCAGCCTTAACTACAGGTCAAGGACTGTCACTCCCTTAATAATGAAATACTTCCTCCATACCTTGATGTAGCACTGTAAAATAAAATATCACACTTGACAACGTTATTACTGTTTGGTCTAGGGCACTTACAGTAATGTTTTTTTTTTAAAAAATGGAATTTCTTCTGTTTCTGCCATTGTCAGAGTTGTTTATAAGAGGAAGTACCAGTTGATATTTTAGAACTTTAGAAATATTGAAGTTAAGAGAAAATACATTATACTGTTTTAATGTAATAATTTTTATATTTATTTGTTTATTTGTTTATTTAATATACCACCCACCCCTGAAGGGCTCTGGGTGGTGTACAATATTCACATTAAAAACTTCACGGATAAAACCAATAACAATGTGCTAAAACCATAGATAACAAAAACAAATACCAATACCAATTTCCAAACTATAACATCAGATGGCAGAATCGCAGTTCAAATTGCAATCCATAGCATGTTGTGAGGGTGGTTTAAACATAAGATAAAATATAAATGTAATGCAGGGAATGCCACTATGAATGGCTAGTTCTCACCAAAGGCCCTCAGGCCCTGTAGAATTGCTCACCTCCTGCACGGCCCTAACAGATAGTGGTAGAGAGTTCCATCAGGCACGGGCCAAGGCACTGAAGGCCTTGGCCCGGGTAGAAGCTAGCTGTACCAGGGACCACCAGTAAATTGGGGACATAGGGGAAAAGATGAGAGGGAACATAGGGGGAAAGTCCCTAAGATACGAGGACCCCAGGCCACGGAGTGCCTTGAAAGTTAAAACCAATACCTTGAAGGTGATCTGGTATTCCATTGGGAACCAGTGCAGCCAGTGCAGCACAGGTGAGATGTGGTCCTGTATTGAACTACCTGTGAGTAGCAGCGTTGCTGCATGCTGGACCAATGTCAACCTCCAGATCAGCCGCAAGGGAAGACCGAGCGAGTTGCAGTAGTCTAATCTGAAGGTGACCATAGTGTTGGTGACAGTGGTCAGATCAGTCTGGAAGAGGTAACTGTAGCCATTTTGAAATAGGCCCATTGCTGAAATGTAGTTCTCAAAGTAATCTTCTCTTTTCTGACTCTCTAGCAGCTTGCTGAAGCTGACACGGAGTAGCTTCATTGACTGATGGTCACAACCCAGCTGTGGAATGTTTCCTTAATGGCTAAACTTCAACAAGCCCTTTCAAGTATTCATACCTGATAGTGAAAATAATTTCTCACTCACTGTCTTTGTTTATTGGCTCTAAAATGTAATTGGTCTGCTCATGCCACCTGACTTGTAGTTTCTCTATAATTGTCTTTCAATATTCAAACTGACAACCTTTTTTTTCCTGCCTTCAGATATCACTGTGCTGAGCTAGTGCTTATCAGATACTTTTTTTGTTTTCTACTTTGCTTGCTTCTTGGAACAAAGGCTATGCTACACCATGGATATTTTTTATATAATCATTTTACTTTCTGCAATTACTTTGATGCTGCTTGCCCTCATTCATGTGGGTCTCTATGTGGGTATTGTTGTTGTTATTTTATTTGTTGAGATTGTGCTATTACTCAATAATCCTTAAAATATATTTTACTTAATTTTTGCCTCTGAGTGTATGTGTGCAACCCAAATCCTGACCCACATTGAGAGGTGACTAGTTAGCTTTATTTCCACATGGTATGCAGACATAGAGAAGAATAATACCCAATGGATCACAGTTTTACTGTGGTCTCACTGTTCAACATATTTAGGAAAAAACATGCTTACTAGAGTGGGTTACATGCCCCCTTCCCTGGTTAATCTCATCTGCTGTCTATATTTTGCACTTGATACTTTTGTGAAAAATGCTCCCTTGTTCATATGCATTTGTTTCTGAACCATACCAATTCATATTTTTGTCATCTTTTCTTGAAAACATCCAACAAAAAAAATTCACTGCCTGCAATCTATTAACACCGGTGTTCTTATAGTTAATTTGGGTTTAATTTGTAGGCAATTGCTTCTTATTCAGTGTCAGTTGATAAGGTGAACAGTTAACTTTTCTATTAAACTTTTTTTAAAAAAAGTCTGTAATAATCTTTCCAAGAGAGACAGACAAAGCATATTCATTGAGAATGAAGGAACAGCATACAAAAGTATCTTCAAGGCTATTCAAGACAAATGTTTTGATTTATTTGCCACTGCTCTGTTTTTGGAAACAATCTCTATCTGTGGCCGTTTCCGCATGGCAGCGGAAACGGCTGGGTCGGCGCTTCTCGCGCCGACCCGAAGACGCTGGGACCGTCTGCACGGACGGTCCCGGGAAGAGGCGGGCAGCCCGGCGCCCATGAAGCGCCCGGCGCCCGCTCTGACCAAACTTGTCCCTGGGCCTCGGCGGCGTCGCCGGAGGCCTGAGGAACCACGCCCCCCTGGCCCTACGTATTGCCTGCTTTCGGCGGCGCGGGGCGGAAGCGATGTCCCCAGGCCTCAGCGACAGCCGAAGCACCAGAGACAAATGAAGTGCAGGTGGTGGGGGAGTCCGGTGAAGCCGCTGCCGTTAAGCTTGGCAGCAGCTTCACTCGCTTGGCGTTTCCCCAAAAAGAGCGCTAGGAAGCGCTCTGGGGAAACGCCGGCTCCAGGCCGGGCGGGCGGTGCGAGGGCGGCGCAGCTGCGCTGCAGCTGCACCCCTCGTGCGAATGGCGGCCTGGAGACAGTGTTGTTACCGTCTCCAGGCCGTCATTTTCTGCCCGTGCGGAAACGGCCTGTGCCTTTCCTGTGGTTCCTTCTCTTTCCCGTTTGGTATGATCTTTTCAGTAAGATTACTATTCTTTATGTGGATGGGAATGTTTGGATTCTGTCCACACAGCTGCCGTTTTCCTTACCTTAGTCCCTGCTACTCCCCCAACTGGAAAGCTTGTACATACTTTTTTTTAAGTCAGTAATAGCTATAAAATTACAACAACCTAATGCAAAAATGTACTGAGTCACAACTTTCATTTTTAAACAGAAGTAAGTCTTTAGCCCTTTCGGTTGTGGCGTAATAAGAAGAAATGTACAGCCAGTAACTTTCTTTTTATGACTCTGCGACAAAAAGGGCTAGAGACTTATTTTTGTGGTGAATGCCGGCACAATCATGTGAATTAAATAGCTAGATACAGAAATACACACACAGCAGCAGGGGAAAATAGTGATGCAAGGAAAATTCAGGGAAAATTTCCATTTTTGTAAAATTTCCACTGTTGTAAATGCATCTACATTTGCAGCAATAGCGAGACTTACGCAGAGAGTAATCTCCATGTCAAAGCAGTCCAGGTGACACAGAACTGGATTAAAATAAAAGTCATGTTCTGTGACATGTGGACAGAAGGTTCTCACAAGGGCTTATATTTCCCAGCTTTCTCTTTATCCAGTAGGCCCCAGACCCCAAGAAAGCCAATGCTGTACTCAAAGAATCCTCACTAACAACATCTATGAGACATAGTGGGCTACATTAAGGAGGGGGGATCAGGTAAACTTGCTTTTCTTTGCACCTGCACTCACTAAAAATTTGCTCTTCCAAGCTTTCTGCATGAGAAAAATGGTCCCTCAAAGAAAATCTGTTCTCTGACTGTTTAGGAGTGGTGGATCTTTCATGGCAGTAGAAGCCTACAATTCATTCAATTATTTTTATAATGTCTTTAAAAATTATCTGTAGATTTTAGTATCTTTGTTCAGAGTTCCATATTTCTCCACAGCCTTTGAAAATGCACTGTACAAGTTGTGCCCTGGTCTCAAGCTCAGGACACCTTTTGCGAAGCCAACAAGGTAGCAAGATCGACCAGACAGAGTGTGTAATACGAATGAATGATGCCCCCACACGGGGATTTGGAAAAGATGTTGGAAACAAGACAAGCTTGCGAGTCATAGCTCACTCCAGCATTCAAAGGATTTTGCGGAATCGCAATGAACTGTTAAATATGAGCCAAGGGACTGTATTTATCTTCTGGGGTCCCACCATTTATATGAGAAGAGACGGAAAAGGGTTAGTTTATAATAATCTGCAACTGATGAATCAGATTCTACCTCAATTAAAAGTATACATGATATCTCGCCACAAGATGCTTCAGTTTGATGATCTCTTCAAACGGGAAACTGGAAAAGACAGGTAAGAGAACTACAATATTTCCAGGTCTGTAACAGAACACATTGTACATTCATTGCATTTTTTTCAACATCTCTAGATTGTACTTGTCTTCCTTTTGTTTCAACTAACACGTAATATCTTATGTGTCAAATATCATCACTTAGCCATGGCAACATTAGGCACAGCTACACAATCAAATAATTTATTTGCCCATCAGTTTCTAATTCTAAAAATAGCGTCTCTGTACATCCACCAAAGAGAATTGCAAGCAGCATAGTAAGAAGGAAGGCACTGCATTTAAATTTCACTTTAGGTAATATACCTGAAAGCAGATTTTTACTGGTTTTGAAAAATCGGAATTGATGGGTTTTATTTTTATGGAGCCAATGCTGCCATTTTGTGAATTATAATGGCTACTTATTGAATATAAGCATTCCTGGAACATTGCAGCACTAAAGCTTCTTGTAAAACAAATACACATTATTCATACATTAGGTGCTTCTGAAGTGCACATCTTACATCTCCAACTGGGGAAAAGGCAAGTTATTACGATATTTGCCTCTTTATGAGTCCATTTATGGCTTGCAAACAGATCTTCAAATCAAATTTTTAATAAGTGACCCTCTATATAACTAACACATTTCTACAGATAATGTTTGAAACGACATCTTCTTTTTTCCCTGCTAAAAGATAAATTTATTTTTATTACTTGTGTACTCATTATGTCTCTACATAGTAAAAATGGGATGAAAGCTCAAGTACCACTTAATACATTTATGTATAAATTAAGAGCTCACTTTGGAGAGGAGTAAATCTAATCCAAAGTTATGTGCTCTTTCCATTTCAAAGCACCATTATTTTCAGTGGAAGTATACATTCAACATCCCAAGCTGCTATATGTTTTGTAAAACTGATTTTGAAAACTGAAACATCTTCCAAATACTTTATAAAGACCTAAGCATGGGAAAGCTACAGCCAATAGGAAAAAGACCTTACTTGTAGGGCTGTGCATTCAGGTGTCCCCAAGCCAAAAGCAGACCCAAAAGTCACTCAGTTTACCCAAAGTGATTCAGAACACTCTTGAAATTCTGGGTGTAACAGTAATTAATCTCCTCAAATTTTGGGAGGGTTTTAGATATGGGGGTAAAGAGGGGACAAAGAAGGAACTTGCCTATTTGGCAGTATCCTGTCCCTTTAAATTTTAAAGGCCAGTATTTCTATAAGAGTAGACCTTTAAAATGTAAAGAAACCAGGAGCTGCCAACAGCTGATAGTTAGCTGCCCTACCACAGCCCTTTACTTTATTAAAACAAAACCAAAAAAAAAAAAGGACTGAACCAGCTTGGCCCCAGACATATCTCTGCTGGGGGCTCTGTAGCTACATTTTGGTTCTTCCCCTCCACCTCCAGCCTTTGATGTTGGCTTTAGAGGTATCAGAGTCCATGTCAGTTGGCAGTGGTGAGTCAACAGGCCTGAGGGGAGCCCTGAGAGGCTTGGCAGGGCAGCCAAGAGAGCAGGGCAGCCGCCGTGTCCTTCCTGGCTGCCAGAAAATGTAAGGCAGGCTGGCAAGTCTCACAGGAGATTCCGGCTCCAAGCAAAAGGTTTATATAATTTCTGACTTCCATATTCTTACCACTGACATTAAGTTGATGAAAAGATGTATTTTCCAGATGCAGTTGCTTCAGAGGAGAAAGTTGCATCACCACAGTTTTGTTAAGTGCTTTCCTTTACATTTTTCTACATGTACAGGCCTAATTGCCAAGTATGTGAAAACCTACAGACTCACCACTTTGAGCTGCACTGCTGCAAACAAGAACTAATTCACATGATCTATATTGTTAAAAAAAATAAGGCCATGGCAAGTGCTTGAGGGTAGAGGGTGTCAGGGCATAGGATAACTACAGTAATGTGCAGCTCTGTGATTACCTGAAGAATGTTTGGCTAATTTAACAGTCAACTGCAGTGAAATTCTGAATTCTCTGTGATGTTACTTTAGTGATATATTATGTCATCTGTGCTGGAAGTTGCTGCAAGCATCTTCTATTATCATGAAATTTTGTCAGTATTTTCATATCCTATCGCAAGTTTTGTAGTTGTTTTTGCCATCAAGTTGCAATCAACTTATGGTGACCCAGTAAGGATTTCAAGGCAAGAGATGTTCAGAGTGGTTTGCTACATCCAGCCTCTGCATAGTGACCCTGGTATTCCTTGGTGGTCTCACATCCAAATACTAACTAGGGTCTTCTTAGGTTCCAATATTGAATAAGATTGGGCTAGCCCGGGCAGTCAGTATTAGGGCAAGATACTTTGGTATTATAACTAAGGAGCCTATCTTGGAACAAACCACAGAGTTAGAGGGCATTCTATTGTCGAAGGCTTTCATGGACAGGTTCAACTGGTTGTGGTGGGTTTTCCAGACTGTGTGGCCGTGGTCTGGTGGATGTTCCTAACGTTTCGCCTGCATCTGTGGCTGGCATCTTCAGAGGTGTATCACAGAGGGAAGTCTGTTACACACTGTGTCAGTGAGAAGGGAATGTTTAGTGGGGTATATATTGTCCATGTCCCAGGGTGGGGAACCAATCAGTAAGTGTTTGGGTGGAACTTGTTATGCAAAGATGTGGTTGACCCAATCTATGGAGAGTGAAATCTGCTAGCTCTATAGTGAGGGAGCAAAAAGCAGGCAGAAATAAGAACCATCAAAACTGAAGAATCTTGTAGATGCACAAGGCAAGAGAATAAAGGCAAGGAGGTAGAGAGCACCCAGAAGCAGCCAACCAAGTTCAGAGAGACTTAATTATATAGCTGTGGGGATTGCCAGAGAATACAGTTACATGTTGATGTGATCAGTAAACCAGGATAGCTCTTGAGATTAAGTCTGAAGCTCAGTAGATCTGACATGCTGTTTGCAGTTGTGAAGATCCACACAGAAATCTGCACTAAATGTTTTTACAGCTGGATGTCGAGAGTTTTTGTGGATCTGTATGAATGTGTAAGCATGTGTTCCATTTCAATCAGACCATTTGGTAAAACTGCACATAACTAACAGGTACTGTGTTACCACTATTTTTTTTTGTTATTTTATTACTATTTTTTGCATGTGAAGTTTTTTTTTAAAGGAAACCCTGAGTCCCATGCTGCATGAGCCAATAAACACAGGTTAGGGACGGTTTAAAAAACCATTTTGGGGGGGAACTTCGCACAGATTTTACCTCTAAAGAGAGTTTGCCCCGTATTTGAGAGTTTCCCTCAAACCATTTTTTTTTTTTTTGAATCACACTATCCGCGAGTCTTTAAAAATCCCAGGTTGCAGCCGCTTGCGAGTGAACTGCCGGGGATGAGGCATTTTATTAGGCTGTGCTTTCCTTTTCCTTTTTAATTTCCCAGCTTACATTTGCTTAGCCACACAGGTGCAGATGGTCATAGCGTGGTATCGTGAGGCGCCAGATTTCATTTGTGCATGTCTGCATAGCTATGCATCAGTGGGAGTTAAATTTTTAAAAAGACGCATTTCCGTATGAAGGTGCAACAGCAACCCGCTTTGTTTCTGTGGCCTCCAATTGCTGCCTGCACGGATGCATACAAATGCAAAAACAGGAAAGCGGGTTCCTTTATCCTGACTGCTACTACTATACATTTGCTGTACGGAAAGGGCCTCAGTATAATTCTATGAAATAAGTTATTCAGGTGCCAGTTTTACAAATAGGAAGGTTTGGTGAAATCTCATCTTAAGAGATGAGTGAGTATTTGCTAAAAAAGAGTTAATTTTGTTCAAACTGTCATTTTTGGTATGCTATTTGTAAGTAACGGGCTCTGTGCATGTGTAAACCATGGTTCAGAGGCTTCCAGGGCTAGGCCTAAAACGTCTGGTCAGATCCCTTTTCCTCAAGGACATATGCCCTTAAATGTAGAGCAAGTGCCCATTCTGACAGTTGCAGCAGCCATATAGTGGAGAACATTCTGTTTGAAGTTTCACTCTGATATAATAAAATTGTTGTCTGCTGTTTTTTGTGAACTCTGTGGCCACATTTCTTGTGGAAATGAATGAATTTTTGTTTAAAATACTTAGACCCTGGAAGTCTTAGTATAAATGTTCCCAGGGTAGTTTTCAACAATAAGTTTCCAAACGTTTACCAATAAAATTCTATCAGTAAAACTGGCCTTGTTTCATCATAAAGTGAACTAGGGAAAGATAGAAATATTCAGTTGGCATGTGAGTGCGGAAGAGGTGAAATCAGTGATAAGTCTTGAAGAATAAAAACGTTTTTGCCTGCTGTAATTCTGTTAACCACAGACAAGAGAATTCCTTATCTGAGGACACAGTAGAAGAGGCCCCATTTTTAGTGCTCGGTTGCCTTCTGAAGATGAAGGTATACACATTTTAGTAGGAGTACACATTTCAAGCCCTGACCTGGATGGTCCAGGCTAGCCTGATCTCATCAGATCTCAGATGCTAAACAGGGTTGGCTCTGTTAGCATTTGGATGAGAGACCACCAAGGAATGCAAGGTGTAATATGCAGAGGAAGGCAATGTGAAACCACCTCTGTTAGTCTCTTGCCTTGAAACCCCTAAGGGGTTGTGACATATGCTAAATAGCTTGGGGCAGGGACGGTGTCAGGCCACACCTAGTGTATGGTTCTGCGCAGCTGTGTTTTATAAAGACTGTGAAAGAAATAATACCCAGGAATCAAACTTTAAACAAAAGAAATTTTTACTGTCCAGAATAGATCTATGACAGGGTGAGCTCTAGAGCAGAGTCACACTCATCATACAAAAGACCTCATCTTTTATAGTTTTCCAAGAATACATACATCATAATTCATAATCATACCTGCATAGTAACCCATATGATTATTTTCCCATACGTGATTTCTTCCTTAGCATTAAAATCAAACGTGCTTGTCCGATCCTTCCTTTCACACAAACGCTGGAATTTTCCTCCTGCTCTTTGGCTTCTGTGTCCCTCCCATTGGCAGGGCAATAAACTAAATTCTGTCTTTCTGGTTTTCAATCAGAATAACCAGTTCCCTTTCACAGGGTGAAAGATTTCACATACACTTAATTATTTTAAAAGATTAAAAATGATTTTGACAAATATGCTATGTGATTCTAGTAGAATAGAATTATTGTAGAATACAAGAAGATATAATTCTCTCATTATCATTTCAGTGTTCATTAAAATATAGAAAAACACATTTTCAATTATCTAATCAAATTCCTTTCTATTCTAACCTTTGATTTCTTTATTGCTATGTTTATTTCACGTAGGCATCCCATATAGCTAGTTTTGACAAACAAGTCTATAATATATGTCTTCTGTCATGTCTTTGGCCCATAGTGACAATCTACCTTATAGATATTATCTTTTCTTGCCTGTATTACTACATGATTTCAGACAAGCTGACAAACTTGGCCTAAAGAATCCTTTGGTTCTTATTAATCCATCTTTCTTTAATATTAAATACAATTTTTAAACATTGACTTTCATCTCACAACGGCCTCCTCCAATATTTCTAGCCCACCAGCTGAGATCTACTTTCAAAGTCCTGCTTTCTGTTCTCCCACCTTCTGGCGCTTTTTCAGCAGTGTTACCACTGACTGGGCTAGGCTAAACAAGAGCCACAACAGAATATAATAAAAAGGAAATCTTTATTTTGAAAGACAGAGATTCATTCAGCAAGAGGGGAAGACGCACAAAACAAAAGAACTCAGTCCTTTTTATAGACCCCAAAGTATTGCAAAGATTATACATACTCAGGCAAAAGATTATACATGAGAAATTCATTCCCATCAGAATCCTTCAAATCGAGACTTTCTGGTTCTTGGTTTTTTTACGCTTCTCCATGCTAGAGACAGTTCCTTATCTTCCATTCCAGAATGCAATTGTATAGCAGCCATCTATAATAACAATAAATGGTTGTCTTACAGAGCATACAACACTCATTTGGTCATCCTGCCCTCGTACCAATCTGGTAGAGGAAACTTGGAACTGCTATTTGGCATTTTGAAATTATCCTTTCTTTATTTCTCCACATGTAAAAGATCAGACCTCTGAAATGTTTTTCATTCTCAGCTATTTGGCCTTCCTCAGTATTTGATAAGCTTTGTTTATGTCAGGGAACAGAGAAACCAGTGCCAAATACTTTCATCCTGTTATTTTTCACTCCCCTTTCACCCATAAGCTTGTCTTGCTAATTTATCCATAGGCCTTAGACTGGGACAGAAAAACTTTTCTTTAACTCCATTTTCTTATATTCCATGTATTCCTTACTCATTACTTAATAAAATATACTTTTCTCATGCCCTGGCTACACTTTCTTCCCTTTTCTGGGGGTGCATGATACCCACAGATGATGAAGTGCACTCCTAGAAGCCTCAAAATGGTGTATAGGCCAGAAGGACTCGACAAAACCAAAATCGGCTCTCCCTGGGTGGTAGGATGGGGAGAGCGAAAACAGGAAAGAAGTAAACAAAGGGGAGGCAAGCAATGAATACAGCAACATTTTAATAACCCCCCCCCCAAAATAAACTGAAGAACAAAAATGTCCTGAGCCAAAACAGCCCCGGACAAACAACAAAACAAATCATTCCACAAAAAGGTGTGACCCACCTAATCCAGTGAGTGGACCAAACACTGCAAATAATGAAAATCAGTACAAAATTTCCATTCCAATCCAAACAAAACAGCATAGTTTACCTAATATTGCCAATTAATAAGGCTCTCCATTCCATAAAAATCCCAAGTATTACAAGGGTAGACCACATAATATAACTAAATAAGAACAAAGGTAAATCCAATATATATATATTTAAATGCTAAATTATCCATAGGCCTTAGACTGGGACAGATAAACATTTCTTTACTCCATTTTCTTATGTTCCATGTATCCCTTATTTATTACTTAATAAAATATTATTTTCTTATGCCCAGGCTACAGTAGTGGCACCTCACTTACGGCATGCCTTTCCCTTGAAGGTCACCATTGCTTTTGTTTAAGTGCCAGGTCAAAATATTTCTACTTAACCAGTTTTTTATTAAGGGTTTGATTTTTTAAAAATACTGTTGTAGTCTGGTGACTTATTTTTAGATGCTTCTGATCTGTTTTTATGATCTATGTTTTTAATGCTAGGCTGGAGGTCTTCCCCCTAATGTTGGATGTTAATATACTTTGATGGTTAGTGTTTATTATATTTGTTTTGTAAGAAACCTGAGGCAGGTTTCAGAAAATACATATAATTTTTTTCTAAATAAATACATGGATTTTACTGCCTACTAAAGGAAGGTGACGTTGCAGAGAGCTGAGAGAAACAGTGCCCTTGTATGTTACATACTACCAGACCACACTACATAAAATGGGTTTAGCTGGGGTAAGACTTAACCACACTAAATTGCAAAAAGACATTATAAAACTAACATTTCAGAGGTATAATAGCTGATCCATTTACTTCTATAACAACAGGTAATGCTGTTGTTGAAAAGACTAACAGATGCTATATGTCCTATTAAAATGCTTATTTTAAAATATGGGGGCAACATTTAGAAAATAGCAGCAATTATATGGTATAGCAAATGACACAGGCTGCAATACCATATTACAAAATAACTGTATGTGAGAATAAGTTTATCATTGAATAAGGGTCCATTAAGAAAATATGATTCAGAACCAATGTTACAGTAATTAGATAAAAGAAGCATAAATGAAATAACTGCAGAAAAAGAATTTCCATAGCGATTATACATGAGATTGTGATGGAGCAGAAAAGCCTTTAATTGTAATTTAGTATGCACCACAGAATTATTGGGACAGTATGTTACTTCATCACATGAAAAGACGAGATTTCTCTAATGAGCACATGACATGCTTTCATTTTGTTCATTACAATGCAGCAGCTGTAAAACCAGGAGATATTCTTGTATAAGAACCTTTATCTGCTCTTTTATAACATAAAACTCTGTTGTGTTGCTGTCAGCCTAAGATGGGAGCATCGCCAGCCTAAGATGAGGTAGACCCAATTTTTAAAAGAATAGTTGAAGGTCTTCCAAGTTTCCATTTTTTAAAATCTTCCTTAGCTCCCTCACCCCAGCCCAAACTAGTTTCTTAAGATTCCTTGGCTTTTGCCATAAATAAAATGCAGAATAAAAAAAACTCTTCTCATTCACCTCCATGTGCTTGTTTGAGTTGTTCTGTGAGCCTGCCTCTTTGACATGGATAATTGTGCCAATTCAGCATGAACAATTCATGCACAGAAGCAAGGTTATGTGTCACCCTGCTGGATCTAGCTTCATACATCTAAAAATGTTGCGGTGCTATTGGCATATGCACTTAGTGCCTTTGCATTGTAGAAATACTGCCAAACAGATTCTCCTCACTATTGCCTCTGACTGTGCAAATTGCAAGTTAGAGAGAGAGTCTTGACTTCAGCACTCTCAGAGCTAACAATTCTAGCTATCAGTTTCTGCAGGGAGCAGGAAAAAAAAGATCTTTTCATGTTGCCCTCAGCCGCTGTGAAGGAGCATCTCTGACTCAGGGCCAATCCAAAAGGTCACCCCATTTGTTTTCATTGAGACCTACAGAATTACCTATTGTTTATCTCAGACTGCATTACTATTTGCACTTTGTGTTGCTAGGATAATGCATACAAGACCTTCATTGGCTTTTGTTAGCTTTCTCTCCAAACTCACAAAAGTGCAGAAGGGTGTTACAAATAGATGGAAAGAAACATGCAATAAACTACCTTGACTGAAAATTATGGGAATTCGCAGATATAAAAACAGGGGTGGCCTTGGCATTGTCCATCATAGAGTTGAATTTGAAATTCGGCACATTGTACTCAACATGTACACACATATTTTCTATTTGCTTTGTGATGCAAAAAAGTACGCATATCTCCTTCAGTCTCATGGGCCACTGCAACAAGCTACTACATGTACATTACTAGTCATACAAAACATCTTATTAACCATGACAGCAGACACACAACTGTCTAGTCTTACAATTGGATATCAATGGGAAAATGTTAGCTGATGTTAATAACATATTTTCATTTTAGCCTGGCAAGACAAATGGGAAGATATAAATAGTTTTTAATGGAACAAGGCAAATTTTTAATTTTGCTTAACTTAATGGTGCTATAGGAAATCTTTAGTAGACTCAAGGATTGTGTATCTTTACAGTCCCTCTATTCCCTAAAATGATGTTGCACTATTTGTTCTTTTGTGAAATGATGTAAAATGACGGTGGCGGTGCACTATTTGTTCTTGTGTAAAATGATGGTGCACTATTTGTTCTTTTGTGAAATTTAGTGATTCTTGTGAGCCTGAAATATAGTGCAGTGTAGAAAAACACTGAAGTACTCAGAAGTCCAGAGCTTAACTAGATGATATACTAAGAAAGTCAGCAGCTTTGAGCCTATTTTTTAATTCCTACAAGGATACTATGGACTGCCAATAAAACAAATAAATGGGTTCTGTATCAAATAAAGCCTGAATTGTCCCTAGAAACTAAAATGAGCAAACTGAGGTTATCATACTTTGGTCACATTATGCAAAGGCAAGAGTCACTGGAAAAGACAATAGTGTTAGGAAAAGTTGAAGGGAACAGGAAAAGAGGAAGACCCAACATTAGATGGATTGGTTCAGTAAAGGAAGCCACAGCCCTCAGATTGCAAGACCTGAGCAAGGCTGTTAATAATAAGATATTTTGGAGGATTCATAGGGTCATCATAAGTCAGAAGTGACTTCACAATTCTTAAGATGTACACACACCAGGCACGGGGGGTGGGGAGACTGATCTAGATTGGGATCACAGCACAAGGGAAAGGGGTGTTGAGCCTTCCATTATATCATCTGATATAAAAAGTTCTGGGGCTGTTGTATGCCCCGTTGTAAAAATGTGTGTACTTGGTATCATCATATCCTTTAGTTAGGAAGATTTTGTATGCATCCAATCTAATAACAGATGGACACTTTAGTCCTGTATAGGCAACTCCACCACATGTTGACTGAATGTGTAAAGTGGGCACAAACACACTGGTCCCACCCTAACCCCATGAGATTGGTGGCTGGGAAGCATGGCACCTATGCAATTTAAAGGCAACTCGTTTATTTTGCATGACTTGGATAGTCTGTGCTAGCTTGATCTCATCAGCTCTCAGAAGCTAAGCAAGATCAACTCTGGTAGGTATTTGCCTTCAGGTCTATATGCCTTCAGGTCTATATGCCATTAAAGGTTTTGTATTTGTATTTGTTGAATACTAGGTAGGATGCCTTCAAGGAATACTAGGGTAGACAATGGCAAATCACCTCTGAAAGTCTTTTGCCTTGAAGACCCCATTGAGGGCTGCCATAAATCTCACGACTTGGCAGCAAAAAAAAATTGTCATTAGATTAGTATCTTGTCCTGTCTGGCATATTATCTCAAGTCTTCTTGAAATATAACTGCAGTGCTTTGGGATCATGGAGCCACATTGAATCAGTCAGCAACTCCCATGTTCAACTGCTGGCATAAATGTGAATGCATCTCGTAATTCTTAATTAACCATGTACAGAGAGAGTCCTTCCTTTAATCAGAAGCACTGCTTGAAGTTAACTACAGTTCAACAAAAACTCAAGTGACAAATACCACTTCTGGGTGCAGCATTATAGTAAAAGACAAACCAATTACCAAATACATTTGTGCACAGACCAGGAAGAAAAATTTGAGTCTATTTCATGGTAGAAGAGCATAATAGTTGTTAGTTTCACAATGTTCATAACCTTTCCCATGAATTTTAATAACTTAAAAATGTCCCTAACATTGATTTATCTCAAGTATTACTTGTCACCCTGGGAATATAATTGTTTTTGCTTTCAGGAAGATATCCAACACTTGGCTTAGCACTGGATGGTTCACAATGAGTATCGCATTAGAGCTGTGTGACAGGATAGACGTCTATGGCATGGTGCCACCAGATTTCTGCAGGTAAATTTTAAGCTGGATTTATTATTATCTTACAAACCTCAGAGTTGTACATAAATATATAAATCTATTTATACTAGCCATGAAACATGCTGTGGTTTTCTTGAAGCTTTTAATTGATAGGCAGGGCTGGATGTAAATTTTTGAAGGGGTGCAAAAATATAAAATGACCCCTCCTGAATATTATATTCTTCATATATTTTTACTTCATAAGTATGCATATATAATCAATACATATAATCAACAACTCTTTTAAATTATAGAATAAATTATGATGATTTTTATGAACTGTTAATGAAAAATTACTCTTTTACATTATTTTATCTATCTTTGAGTATTCCCTCAACCCCTCTGCACACATAAAGACCCAACTTAAGGAGAAAATTTTTCAGCCTAACCTTTCCCTGGATATTTTTGTTAAATACAGCACGCATAATTTTGACTTGGGAAACACAAGAAAACCTCACACTCCTTCACAGCCTTACAAATTACAGCCCAAGAAAAGCTTTATCGGGTAATTATGCAGCTAGAAGCTAACATGACTAACTAAAGCTAATGTTTTTAGTCACTGGAAAAGACTCACTGGAAAAGACAACAATTCTAGGAAATATTGAAGCCAGTAGGAAAAGAGGAAAACCCACCATGAGATGGATTAACTCAATAAAGAAAACCATGACCTTCAATCTGCATGACCTGAGTACGATTGTTAACAAGTGGACATTTCGAAGGTTCATTTATTAATAAGCCAGAAGTGACTTGATGGCATATAATACATGCAAATAGGTCATCTGTTCTTGCTCCCCACTGCTCCCAAGTGTAAAGTCAGGCTCTTTGGTGAAGGCCAAGTCTATGAGATGAGAGGACAGGTCTACAAATGGCCTTCGGCAAAGCCAACCAAACACAGTGGTGGCAGTGGGTGGGGGGGCAGCAAGAGAAGAAACCATACTCTTCCCTTCCACTCCATTCAATTCCAGGGCTTGCAGTGCCTCAGCAGAGCACAAGGCAGGGGGATAGAAAAGAGGGGTGCAATGGCAGCCTCCAAAACTCTTCTTCCCCTATGAGTGTTTAGAACAGTGGTGGCGAACCTTTGGCACTCCAGATGTTATGGACTACAATTCCCATCAGCCCCTACCAGCATTGCCAATTGGCCATTGTCACTGGGTGGTTCTTGAAAAGGGGGCAGGTGGGAAGACAAGGAATTGGAAGGTCCTACAGGCGGATGAGCAAAGGGTGCCTCAGTTGGGGGAATATTAGTGAGGCCAAGGAGGGGTACCTGGGAGTCCACGTCTCTCACTGCATAGGACTTGAAATATTTGAATATCTCTTTAGGAACCCTCCGCTTGACATAGTCTCACCCAATTAACAGCTGCAGCTTCTGCCTTATCAAGGGCTGTAACTCCCCTCTGAGGCCTGGGATTTCCCTGTCTCCTCTCCCCCACTTCCTAGCAGCAGTCTAGTTGGGAGGACGGGGTGTGTGCACAGCAGAACAAGCCATCTTGTCTTGGCAACGGAGCCTCCTCCACGTCCTGGAAGCAGCCTAATCAGGAGAAATGCAGATGCATACTACAGAATGTGCCATTTCTTCCATTCAATTGAGCCTTCCCCATCTGCTAACAGCAGCCTAATTAAGGGAATTGGTCACAAATACTGCAAAATGAGCCATCTCTGCTGGGCAGAGCCTTCCCCACCTTCTAGCAGCAGCCTAACTGGGAAAGTGGGCATGTACATTGCAAAATTAGCAATCTCTTCTGGGCAGTTGAGCCTGCCCTGCCTCCTGTTGCTGCCCCCTCTTTGCCTGCCATTGGGAGCACCTGCTCCCCCATCCCCTTAGATCTGGCCCAGTTGGCAGGTTTTTACATGGGGTTTTGAAAACAACAAACAGCATTTAATTACATTGCATAAAATATTTTTTTAAATTGTTTGCACTGTGAGAAAATTAATCCATATCTTGTTAGTTTCCTCAAGCCTCTGAATATTTATCAGCTAAAAGTAATTCTATAATTGGCATGAAATTAATTTGGGCAAAAAAGAAGTAGATAACGTTTGTTCAAATTATTTTTCAAATATATTATTTTTAATCAGCGAAGAATCATTAGGTTCTAAACAGAGTTTGTATATTTGAACATATCAGAAATTAGCAAGTTTCTTGTGTTGGATCTGATCTGTGTACCTAATTAGCTATTTTAGACCAGTTCATGTGATCAAGCAGACATGGGGTGGATGCTTGAAATTGATGGATCCGTACATATTTAACTGGTGGAAGCAATTTAATTCACATCTTAAATTTCCACCGCTATCACTATATGAGAAGAAGTGATATGGTTTCTGCTTCACACCTCCCTTTTACTAGAGTATGTAGATACCTACAAGCTTGGTAGATCTCATTCATTATTTATATGGTCAATATTTAGGAAATCTCCTAAATATTTAAAAAAGCTATAACCTCTACCTACAACAATGTAGGACTATGTTAAAACAGAGATGAAATTAAAGACTTTCAGCCCCATCCAAAGGGGGGAAGGGCTTGTGCAAATGGTTTGCCCTTGCAGTGGTTTGCCCTCCTAGGGGCACTTACACTGGTGGAAGGGGAGATGGGCCAGCAGCCAGTTGCCCCACAGGTCCACCATTGCAGAACCTGGAGGTTCTAGCGGGGTTGCTATGGCATGCTAGTGTGGAGGGAGGCAGGCTGAGGCATTCTCGAAGGCTGAGCCGACTTCAGTTGGCTCCCTCCTGGGATTGAAGGCTGGTAGCATGGCGCATCAGCCTTTGGACTTACACCACACTTTCTGTGGCATATATCCTTTCAGCTCTATGGGGCTTTTCAGCAACGGGGAGGTATCAGGGCTTTTTCCTGCTCCCCATGCTGTCAAAAAGCCATTTTGGAGGTGGCAGGATGGTGCTGCATCAATGCCACTGCCTCTGGATTTGGATGGGGCTGTTTGTATATAGCCTAAAAGATCCATATTTTATTGTTTTTAGTTAAAATATTAAAACAGCTGAACTGTAACATGAGCTAAAGTCTATGATTCTCTACTGACTCATCCCTTACCTGTGGGGAGCAGGTAAATAAAATTGTATTGAGATGTTTCTAAATCTTCTTTCAGCTCTGTCAAGAATCCAGATTGCAGGAGTTCAGTATGAATAATATCCACTTTACATTCATCTCTACATATCCTGATTTGGCATCAAATAGTTTAGCTGAATGGGTACTCTTTATCATTCTTAAAAATAAAGGAGGAGCCACTGTTTTAACTGTGATTGTACTGTGGACAGACAGTGGTTATATCATTATTTTACACGTTGTTCAGTGTAGCATGTTTGGGGTAGATCAGGCTGAGTGTGTGTGTGGCTGGTCTTAATGTGAGCCCCGTGCCTGAGGCACGATTCCAACGCAGGTCTTTATGATTCAGTCTCTAGCCACGACAACACTGAGAGGTCCCTTTTTACTGGCATGCTTCCTTATCTCGTCTACACATGTTCAGTTCTGATAATAAGGATTAAGGATTGTGTTTCCCTATAGGTTGGCACATTTGCTTACTTGCAGCAGTAGTAACTTAATAACACAATCCTATGCAAAGTTATTTCAGCCTAAGTCCATTGAAATCAATGGCTATATACTGTGCTGTAAATTCCTCAAGAGTCCAATCCTCATTCAGCAGAGCAGAATAAAGGAGACTGTAGGGGGCTTCTTTTCTACTTCAGTCACCTTACTGCAAATTCTGCTGTTCGTGTAAGCACTATCAGTAGACAAATTGCCTATTGCATGATATCTTTTCATGGAAATGTAATGTGTTTTACGAACTGCCATCTATAAATGCCTCCCAGCTGTGATATTAATAAGCATGCTAATTCTGACAAAATACAGATTAATGTCCAGTATCACAGAGTGGTAAAATAGCATCTGTTTTAATATTAATAAATGAGGATGACTAGCAATTTTCTAGGGTAAATTGCTCATGCATTTCATTTGCTAGCAACATAATTTAATTGCAGAAAAAGGAATTAACACACTATGCTTAATATGCAGTATTCAAACTGGAGACATCAAATTCTTAAACTGACCCTAACTCAATTTGGAGGAGTTAGAACTGTCATCTGGCCCAAGAGATGTAAGATGTTGGCCTTCAGAGAAAGAGTTTTGGTTCTAGATTGTAGCTTATGAATCAATGGCTATGAGCAGTATTATTTAGTGTTATTAGCCAAATCTGGACTTCAGCTCAGATAAAAGCCAGAGCCTCTTTAGCTTGCTCTGGAAGCCACCTGGGTCGCACTGGCACATGTGGCAGGGGGAGTTCATATCCTAGACTGGTCCTGCCAGAGATTGAGAGAGCCCACATTGCATCCCAGTTGCAGTGAGATTCCAATGACACTACAGACCTCCCCTGCTAGGTGATGATACTATCCATGCCACTTGCTACATTCAAAAACAGAACATTCCATTATCCTGGCACTTTTAAGGTGAAAAGGGAGATCAGTTTTTTTGCCAAACATCTCCATGTCTGGGGACAGTTTGAGCATTCACAGGAAACAAGCCAAGATATCACATTTGTACGTAATGTGAAACCATAGTTAAGAGTAACTGTGATAAACCCAATTTATATTCTTGTCTCATGGACCGTAACTAATCATAGTTAGTAGCTTTTGTTCATATGATCAACTAATGATGGTTAGTTAAATTATACCATATTTTCATGTTCAGATATAACAAAACTGAGCATTGCCTCAGGATTTGAGATGGGTGAGAATGAATCTGTGTTATAACAGATCTTTTTACTCACATACCATCCATGTTTACTGAAGAGGGATGGAAATTACACTTAGTGGGCTTCTCCAGATGCTCACTCCCCAGTGCAGTAAGTGCACATTCATTACTCTCTTACTGTTAAGATTTCCAGAAAGTTTCTTTCCATGTATTTTTCTATTAGAGGCAAGTTTTCTTTTTCCAGTAACCTCTTACAAGTCTGAACAAATCTGGGTGTTGAAAAGAAGCCCAAAGTTGCTTTTATTCTATTTTCTTTCACTCTTCCTGGTAATGTATGACAAAAAATTGCAATATTTTGCAGTATTTTAGCCTTAGACCTGCTGCTGCCAGATAAGCAAGTCAAAAATGAGAAAATATGCAATACAAGAGCACATCATATCATTGGTTGTTCTACAAAAAAGGAGAAAGATACACAGAAGAGTGGCATTTTCAAGTTTCTGATTATGCCTAATACCATGTAGTTGCTGATCATTAGCTATGGAAATGGAGCAATGGGGTGGGAGAAATGATGCAGGATTCAGTAGCCTTCTAAAACAGAACAGCACTGTCAAAGCTGACAGAGCAAGTACATACTTAATAGCATTTGTGTGGAATATAAGCAGGAGAGTATCAAGGGGAAATGGCACCTGGGGGCAGCACCTCCTCCAGGCATCCCCCCGCCTCCCATACTTGGGGACAGGACTTGGGGGTGAGGCTCAAACCAAGCCCTGCCCCCCGCCTCTCTGCAGGCCAGTTTCTGCTGTCCCCAGTGCCTGGGAGGGCAAAAGCCGGCCTACATGGAGGCCGGGGGCAGGGCTCGGCAATGGCAGATGGTCCAGACAGGTGCCACAACCGCCTGCCGCCAAGTCCCTTCCCCCTGCTGCCCTGAAGGGGGGCAGGGCTTGGTGGTGTGCAGCTGGTGCGTATGCTGTTTCATCACATGGGAGAGTGCCTGGGGCCTCCCATGTGACAGAAAGGTATGCACCCGGGAACAGGAGTGACCTCATGTCCCTATAGGCCGTATGCCTCTGTATACTAGCCCTGCAGATCTACTTGATAGATGTGAAAGTCTACACAGAAACAGGCATCCAAACACACAAGAAATTTTTACAAACCCCACTGAAACTCACTGGATTGTAATATATGTATACGTGCTGTTTCTCCACAGGAAAGAGCAATTTGGGCTCTCTGACACTTTGTTGGAGTATAAAATGCTACAGAATACTCCAGAAGGGATTTTCATAGTGTCTTAAAGGAGCAGCTGTTTGGAAACAGCTGCTTCTACTATATGAACATGCTTGACTTGGACCGTCTTAACATATTATGATTGGCCCAGACTCTATGACAGCCATTTTGAGATTGCTCTACCCCATAATAGCCATTTTATTGTGGCATCCACTATCTGTTTCTCAAAATTTAATAATTACCCACTGGTTTAACAAGGTTGGGACCCTGGCCTATGATCTACTAGTTCTCATTACTTTATTGCATAATCAGTCTTTCTGCCTTGCTACATAAATCCCAGTGGAAAGCAATAATTTTCACAAAGGACCTGCACTTCCAGTACATTATGTCAGATACATGTTCCCAAAATCTCTCTGAAAGGACCAGAGTTTTTTCTATATAACTTATTTCATCATTTGTTGATAGAAAGCTATATGTTCTTCATTTAGTTTCTAATTGTCCTTATGGAAAGAAGTGAGGACAGCAGCCTTACGTTATTACTTTGGATAATTCCCCTTAGTAAAAAAGAAGTTGTAACTATGGTTGGTGAATTCTACTGGAATTGTCACCTATGCCCTCTGTCTTGTATCTTTTTTTAAGGAAAAACTGCCAATACATTTCCATTTTTAATCTGAAGTGACATTGTGTTGAAACTTGTTTTAAGAATACATGAAAGCTGAGGTTCCACAGATTCTACTAATCCGCACGTTAGGACCAAATGCCATAGGATGCTGAGGTTCTTTGACTGAAACTTCTGTGTCATATAACTTGGCCCTAGAAAGTAACTTACTCACTCCCTCTGTATGCATGAGATAAAGAGAGAGTCCTGAATCAGAGTTTTAGTGTTAGGTGACGAGGTAGAAGAGGAGGAAGAGGAGGAAGAAAAAGAGTTGGTTTTTATACTACCTTAAGTAGTCTCAAAGCAGCTTATAATCACCTTCCATTCCTCTCCCCACAACAAGCATCTGGTGAGGTAGGTGGGGCTGAGAGAATTGTAAGAGAACTGTGACTAGCCAAAAGTCACCCAGCAGGTTTCATGTGGAGGAGTGGGGAATCAACCCGGTGACAGTCTTGCCACTCTAACCATTACACCACGCTAGCTCTCTTTACTCTCCATGAAGTCGCTTAATATAGAGGGGAGAAACCCATATTGTATGCTTTTCTTCATCAATGCTTGAAAAGCACGGAGTATCAGAAAGGTATGAGGGAAGATAGCTATTCTCTGTGCTGTCTCCATTCCAGTGTTCCTCTTCCCAATCATTGTACTAGAGCAAAATTACAAATCAGGAGTTGATAGTCATGGACTGGACATCCAGTAGTACATGTAATTTAGCCTATAGGAACACTGTTTGGTTTAGAATCCCAGTAATTTGAAACCAAGTTAGAGTCAAAGCTCTAGAGCTCTACTCCAGCACTGTAGAATTAAACTACTGCTACATTTTGTGGACAGAAACTTTCTATAGATTTGCCTTACTTGAGAGATCAAATTGTAACAAATCTTAACACATACTGGATTATTTTAGGTATTTCTTTTTTAATCATAACAAAGAAGGACAATAAAATGAACAGACTCCACTGCAGTTCACTCAGTATTTTCCCCACACTTTTTGTAATTTAAATGCAGATGCTTTTTTCCCAAAAAGATACCACTGGTGCAGAGATGAAAAGTATTTGTACCAGCTCACAACTAACATTTATCACCCCCTGGGACAAATCTTCGAGGTGCTAACTTACCCTGCAGGATAACATAAGGTGGAACTTCTTCTGTGACTGTGTTTGATACCTGCAATATTCAAATATTTTAAATTTAGCATTAAATAAAATTATTCTCTTTGCAACTGAGTTTCATTTTATTTTTTTTAAGGGTACAATGGCTGACTGATAGCCGATAGCTAGGAGTAACAATGAGGTGTGCTTGTATCATATACGCCATGCTGGTAGGATTTTCATGTGTGGATGAGTCACAGAATCAAAGGGCTGGGATCAGCTTCCCATTTGAAAAGCCTATTCATCCCACTGAATGGCTCAGTAGGTCTTCTCTCAAAACACAAGCCAGATGCATATCTCTTTCAAACATCAGGCTTCACATTCTCAGCATAGCAATATGACACTGTGGTGCACTCATCCACTTTCTTTTAGCATAGCAATGTTTAATTGTATAAGATAAAATAATTTAAATACTGCTTGGGGTGCTATTTTATGAAATTAATTCAGCTTCAGCTAGATTTTTAAAGAGAAAGACTGAGCCCATCAAATGATTAGCATGTCTTCAATGAGCAAAATACGTACATTTACGCCTTTCATCTTTTTTTCTTCCTTCTGCAGGGATCCCAATCATCCTTCAGTACCTTATCATTATTATGAACCACTGGGACCCGATGAATGTACAATGTACATTTCACATGAACGGGGAAGAAAGGGCAGTCATCACCGTTTTATCACAGAGAAACGAGTATTTGAGAACTGGGCCCGGACATTCAATATTCACTTTTTTCAGCCAGACTGGAAACCAGAATCACTTACTATAAATCATGCTAAGATTAAACTGGTGTTCTGAGAAATGAACACACAAGGCTGCAATCACAATCACTAACTGTATCAGGCTTCAGGGGATTGAACCTCATATCATGGCAAGCTAACCTAAAAAAGCAAGGTTAACAGGGTTTGCGGAAGAAAACTGCTACAATATTCAGGAAGTTATTGCAAAGGAATACCTTTAAAAGGACATCTGGTATCCAGCTGTATTGTAATCAAATATTTTAACTTCCGTTCATTGACCTTGCATATGTATATGTGGTTTGTTAAAAAGAAGAAAAAATGGAAGAAAGTACATCATAATGAACATAATTAAAGAGATGTTTAATTCATTATGTTTTTAAGGCATATTGCCACTGGATTTTCATAGTGACATTTAATGGTTACTTTCTTAGTGGAGGTTTTTAATGCAATCCAGTATTTTTCTATTTCACAATGATATGGTTATTTATCTTTCAGAATCCCTCCAAAACTGAGGATTTATATTGCTGCTGGTTTAAGACTCAGCTTCTTGTTTATACATTTTCTCTTTGAACTATAGGATGATTTTATCTAGCATGTATAATTAATATTTGATCTGGAAGTGATGTATTTATTTTATTTATTTTTACTCTTGGACTGCATTCCAGCATAAAGCCATTTGTTAAGCAAGCACATCCTTATGTGAATTTTCATCAGAGACTTGTTTTTCTTCTGATATGAATAGGAAGCAGGCCAAAGTATTTTTTCATTTAAATGTGCAATGGTAGATGGAGGATCAAGCCAACTTTTTCCACTAGAAAGTGTCAAAGGCAGGGAAGGATGCTTGTAGACATGTGGCATCCTGTGCACAACTAATTGAAATACCGACTTCCAGTTTAGTACTGTCTGTAGTATAACTGTTTTCATTGGCCTTTTGGTAACTATCCACCCACATAGCAAGTGTCTGATCTTGAGCTGTCCTGGCAGCTGTTATTTGTTCTGCCTTACACAAATGCTTCACAAAGCAAATCTAACATTCTTGCTGATTTGCAAGGGGGTTAATGTTTTCAAAATGTTTCTCTATTCTGTGCAGTTGCACAGTTCTTCGAATGTATAAACAATATCTGAACAGGAAAGGACTTGGGAGAGATGGATTTGTAAGCACTCTAGGAGAGGTGGGCAGGACAGTATATCAGCCGGTCTCCAGTCAGCTTTTGACAGGGGAGGGCCCAGTCCTTTGTAAATACAGAGATTTTGTATAAATTAAGCTGTAGTTGAAAGAAGACAAGCAAATACCAGGTAGTTTAAAGCCACACAAGTTTGAAGCATAAAAAAACATTAGTGGAGCTTGGCCATGTGGTTTGATTCTGGAAGACAACAAACTATGTGAATCTGCTCCTGAATGATACCCGGTCAATTTTGCCATTTTCTTTAAGTTGTGAGAGAAAGAACCTAGTTCTCGGCAATTAGAATGAGTGACACTAATAGCTCTGTAAATGGATACTTGCACATTATGTTTTTTGTGGGGTTATATCTCGCTTGTGAATAAAGAGGATTCCATTTGCCATGTTTGTTCTTTAACCTTGTGGATGTAAAAAGCCAAATCACTTCTTCAAAGTAATTACTAACAATTACTTGACCTATTGCCTACTGCCATATACTAGTAGTTCAAATGATAAAAATCCTCTCATAGTACAGGCTTTAAAAATGGATTGAAACTGTGTGGTCTAAGTGACATCATATATTAAATGGTTTGACATTGAAAACTGCAGTACACACATGTTTGGGGAATTATAGAAATTTCCCACCATTCCTTTTGCTAAACTACATTGCTTCAATTGCATTAACATCCCAAGCCAAGCATGGCTCAAATGAGCGTTGCATGATTTCTCCCAAATATTGTGGCAGAGCTCAGCTCTGCAGAAGAGCTCTGCATAGCTCTCTGCGGAAGAACTTTGTGTCTCTCCTTTAGTTATATGGCAGTCATTCTACCTTCTGCCCTCTGACCATATCATAAACAGAAACTTTATCTAGTATAGCAAAATAACTCTGCATTAATATGACATCAGAAACTGCTACTCTGTAATCTTGCTATAGAGTTCAGTCTGTATTTCCTTCTAAAGCAGAGAAGCCAGTGCCAATTGAAACCAAGGTAAGAATGCATCACTCTGCAGAGGCTACAGCCTGCACATTTGCAAAAGTTGATGAACCTTGTCAGCCTGATTTACAGGTTATTTTAATGTCATTGGGGGGGAAAGATTTAATTATAGATTACAGTTATTCTGCTGATAGCTAAGAGCTGGGCTATTGTGATATTTTATCATTAGTTTAATATGAGTAATTGTGATATATGTGTATAGCTGCAAGACATGATTGCTAGGCTTGTGAACTACTGTACCATGATGGCATGATTGACCTAATACTTGAGCCTGTTTTTTAATGTAGGTATTTTAAACTCTATTTTAAAAGGTATCACATTTTCAAAATAACAGCCCTGATCCGATAGCAACTATTGTTTAAAAAAAAAACCCAGCAGCAGCAACAACCAATCCACACCAAACAGCAGGAAGGAAGGGATGCATTAAATTTATGTCCTTGCGTGATATTATGGGTAGTTCTGCTTTTAAAGAGAGCTTGCCAGGCACAGCCCTGGAATCTATACAGAAGAGCAGTCTACAACCACAAAAAGTCAACATTCAGTTACATGTATAGAATATTTTGCAGGTACACATACACTTATCTTCAGCTAAACAGTGAAGATCCTTATGCTGTGATGGCAGTCGTTGCTGAAGCAACTTTTAAAAAACATGTCAATCAGATCTCCAGTGGCCAATTAGAAGCCCTGTTGGGCAAAAGCCCCACCTCCCCACCCACTTTCTAAAAAAATACTTGGCAGGTGCCATGGCAACCATGAGTGACATATTGGGAACCCATCGGTTAGGGGATTAGCATTAAAATTTAGTCTCCAGTAGTTGGGAAGGAGTAGATGGTTGACAGAAGCCTGTAGGTAAAGATTTCATCCCCAAAAATTCATTTGCCAAATTATGGAATAGAATCTGAAGCAGAAGAAACTCTGCAGTGACGAGGTGGTGGCGCATTCATATTTGCAAATGTGCATTACCACAGTTTTGGTTCATCTTAATTATTATTACAGAGGTTGTAAGGACGGTGCTTTGGAGGTATAACTGGAAAATACAAAAGTGGTTTGAGCTTGGGGAAAATATATTATTGTCATAGATACTAAGTATTTGTTTGGTCAGAATATGTGTAACCTCAAAGAGACAAACTTTTCTAGACAGAAATCCTAGGATTCTATTATCTTTTCAGAATAGCCTTGAAAATGCATTTTTGTATTTTACTAAGGCAAAGTTGCAGTAGGGTAGAGTACTTTCAGAATAAAAGCTACACATTATATAAAGAATGAAGGGTTTGAAACAGAGGCCTCGTTAATGCAATTGTGCAGCTTTTTGATCATTAAATTTATTTCATTTTTAAGAAAACATGATAATCACCAACACCATGCCATGCCTCTGAAGATACCAGCTATACATACAGGTGAAATGTTAGTGGAAAAAAACTACCCAACCATGGCCACAGAGCCTGGAAAACCCACAACAACCAGTTGATTCCAGCCATGAAAGCTTTTGACAATGCAATCACCAACAGGTTCTATGCCAAACACTGTCTGGTGTATTCTGGTTACAATGTGAAAAAAACACATGATTGTTCTGTGTTTTTCTATACACATTTGCTCATGTCAGTTCTTCTGATTGCACTTATGTTCATTTCAGTATTTCACGTAAGATACAACTTTAGGGAGGGAAGAGAACAATTACAGTTCCAAAGGGTACAGGGGTTGACTTTTTTCTCAAAAGCCCAGCATTTCCTGCAGAAAATTGGTAAGTAGCAATTTAACTTGTATTTGCAGTTGCAACTGTCCTGTTCCAAATAGGATTATTGCTAGCCAGTCGTATTGATTCTAATGTAATCTATTTATAATGAAGAGGAGTTAATTATTTAAGGCAAGACCCAAAGGTTCACAGGTGGAAGAGAAATCACTTCTCATGCAGTTCTACTTGTGAATGCAAAACTTCCACCCCCCAATATGGAAGAGTGAAATAACCACTTAATGGACTTTAATAAATGAATTGGATACCATCAAATCTTTTACTAACAGTAAATAATCAACCACAACAAGCAGTAAACAAGTAACAGGGGTTATCCCCTGGGTATGCGCCCAGTCATAGGATCTCTTAATGGAGAGCTTCCTAGAGGACAGCAAATCCTCTTTAACTCTTATCTGACCACCTAGTTATGGACAGATCAGAAAAGCTTCCAGATGCAAGGAATGTATACTGTGGCAGTGTGTCTGATCCACAGTCAAGAGGTCTTCCACTGGAGGGACTCTCCCTCAGACAAACTGGTCAATAGTGAAATCATGGTTGTCTGGGCCAGTAGGGAGCAGTCAGTATATCCACCGCCTTGTCTGCCCAAAGTTTGGCCACCATGCTGGTCAGAAGTGGGAGTGATGGGAATAGATATAGAAAAGCACCTGTCCAACAAATTGAAAGGTGTTCCTTTTTGAGTCCTAACCCAGAACCACCTGAGAGCAGTACTCTGGGAACATCAATGGACAGTGCGCCCCACTTTTTCAGCACTGGGTCTAGATAGGATGGATTTAACTGAAGTCCCCACTCAGTGCATCTGCTATTACATTGGATGTCCCTATATGTATTGCTGTCAAGGACACATGATGCTGCATTGCCCAAAATCACAGACGCTATGACTCTGCATTGAGGCGAAGAGAGCCTGTACCTCCTTGCTCGTTCACATAGAATTTGGTGGCCTGGCTGTAGGTCAGGATGAGCATGTTCTGTCCATAGCTGAAAAAGAGACCAAAGCGTATCTCATTGTTTAAAATCCCAACACAGCAGTGATGTTTCATGAGCTGATCACAATTCATGGGCAAAATGCCCTGCACAATGAGCACCCCAACCAGTTACAGAAGCATCTGTAAAGATTTCAACATCCATGTGGGTGACACCAAAGGGAGCCCCTGCCAATAAATTAGCCAGGGAGGTCCACCAGGACAAAGTCCTGCACACATACCTGAGAATCGATAACCTCCTGTTTGGAAAATCATGTACCATGTCAAAATTCCTTATAAACTAATTCTGTAAACCCCTGAGATGTAACCTGGCCAGGAGAACCATGGCAGTGGTGGATGCCATTAACCATAATAACTTCTGAATGGCGATCTCCTTCTGATAGTGCTGTCTCTGAAAATGGCTAGCAAATGCCATGATGACTTGGGAACATTGGGTCAAGAGCTTTTTTGGAATTCAGGAGTGCTTCAATAAACTCCACCAATTGCATAGGGTGTAGAGTGGACTTCTCAAGGTTTACCACTAGTCCTAAAGAGGAAAGGGTATCAAGAACCCAAGTAACCTGTGCCTGTAAATCAACCTGGGAGTCCCCAACCAGCAGCCAATTATCCAGGTAAGGATACACCTGGCAATCTACAGAGGTAAGATGGGCTACTACCAGGAATTTACTGGAAGAGGGATGGATGTCAATGTGGAAGTAGGCTTCAGTAGATCAACTGTGGCAGACCCTGCATCAGGAGCTAGTAATTGTATGATCTCTTGCAGAGATAACATGAGGAATTTGCGCACCTTCATGTACCGATTTAAGTTGTGCAGGTCAAGGATGAGTCGTGTACCCCCAGATTTTTTTTATTAGAAAGTGTCAGGAAAACAACTCACTGAGGGCATCCTGGGATGGGACTGTAACCACTGCCCCCTTGCACAGAAGCTTCTCCAACTCCACTAGCAACCATGGTGGGGGTTGAGTGGATAGAAACTGAAACTCTGAATAAGATGGAATACAGTCAACTTCCAATACATAACCCAACTTTATTATCAAGAGGACCAACTGTTTATTAGTGATACTCTGCCAAACATTGAAAAAATAGATAATGTGCCCAAACTAAGCAGAAACGTCCTGCAAGATTAGTGCCACAACAGGACACTGCTGCACTAATCATGCAGGGCATTTCTGCTTGGTTTGGGAGGAAGAAGGGGGACCAGTTATGCTGTTTTCCCTTCTGACCAAATCCTCTATTCCCCTTAGGCTGATTAAAGGGGAGTTTCTGCCGCTGATGCTGGTATTTCGCAGTGGAATAATAAGAGGATGATTGCCCATAATAGGGTAATTTGGCAAAGTATCTAGGTCTATATGGTGTAGAGGCCAGAGGTGTAATGCCCAATGACTTTGCTGTCATAGTTGATTTTTAGCGCTTATGTAACATGTCATCTGTATATTGTTAAACAAATTAGTGCCATCAAAAGGCATGTCCTCAAGCTTAAGCTTTCCTGCTTAAGAATTCCTGCTTAAGCTTGAGGTTAGGTTAGATAACAAGGCTGAACCTGAGCCATAAATGCCAGTGCAGTGCTAGAGATGTGCCCATAGATTTTGAGGCTATATCGATAACATGGCGCACTGCATTTATTGCTGGTGGCCCAATGTAGAGCCTTCTTCATAGGTTACCTTAGCAAGGGCACACTATTCATCTGGGATAAGGTCAAGGAGGGACTGGATCTGACCCCACAAAAACACTTGGTAGCAGTTCATTACCCCAATGAAATACCCAAAGATGCCATTGTGTAGACATTGCATCCATAATTACTTAATTTACAGCCCTCTTTATCCTGCAGGGAATTAGAAGACCAAAATTTGGATCTGGCAGGTTGCCCTGTGACACCATCAAGTTTGGGTGTTTAAAGTGAAAATTGCAACATTCAGATTGAACCCAGAATAAATTCTCCAATTTATTGGGGGAGCCCTGTAGCGAAGCAGGTCATTCCCAGTTATTAGTGGCAATATCCATTAATGCCTTTACCATTGGCAAGGCAACAGGTGTTTTATTGGAAAGGTGTAATACATCCTCAACCAGGTCTTTTCACCCAGACTTTACACCTAGGCTCCTGGGACTCAATGGTCAATCTGAACACATAAGCCATGAGAATGAAATGCTTGGCATATAGCATATAGTCCTCTGAACAGGACACATCCCAAGGACATCATCTGGGAATGAATCAGAAATATCATCAGTGTTTTGGTCCGAATGTCCAGAAGAGTTGGAGAAAAGCCTGCTGGACCTGGAGGATGATCTCAAGTGTCAATGCCATCTCAAGTTTCTGGTTGGTGATCTACATTCTCAATGCTGATGCCAGTCTGGAGGCAAAGAGGGACAACGTGATCTGTAGCTGAAGCATGCCTGATCAAAGCCGATTGGCAATCATGTCCATGATCAGTGGAACCATACTGGCACTGATGGTGCTCCAACAAGCAGAGAGGAGATGAAGAAGCCTGACATCAATACATCTCCACATGATCATCCAAGGATCAATGCCTTGAACGCAAGCACTGCAGTTGACTGGAACCTTGATGCCGAGCCTCCCCAAAGATCAACTCTGACCCGAAGGAGAGCTATCATGTTGGTCTGAAATGTCATGCACACACTGATGGTCCTCTGATTAGCGGTGACTCCAGGTCAAGGAGAGGTATCAGGTTCCTCAAGAATCAGATCGATGCCATGTGATGGATGGGAGGTCTCTAGCACGGCGCTAAGTATTGGTGTAGTGTGAGCAACTGCTACTCCTGCTGCACAAAGGCCAACATTGGAAGATCTTGTGAGAAGAAGTAGAGTGAACTGAATGAGATGCCAAACAGGAACAGCGCTGATGAATGACTGATGAAAGATGACCAAAAGCAGGAGTAGCAATCAACTTGGCCACAACCACATCATCATCAGACACTCAGGTGGTTCCTGGTGCACCTTCCAGCATCAACACTGAAAACAACACAGGCTCAGCAGAGAAACCATGGCATCGAGACTCACTCCCATGAACTGTGGGTTGAGGGATCCGGTCATTGACTGGATCAGAGTGGTGCAAAGGACAGAGCTGAGAGAGGGGCGGAATAAATTTACTGGGCTGCCTGTGCTTCAACACTGGTAGCCATGGAGAGTCAAGCTGATGGAGGAATAGAATCCTTAGAGATTGAAGCTAGCTAAAGACTGGCCTTCAGATGGAAGGCCCTCACAGTCCTAATTCTAGGTGTGAGAAAAGTGTAGGCTTTACAGGTAGCCAGGATGTGAGCCTCTTCCAAACAGAGGAGACAATTGGCATGATTGTCATTATTGGCCATGTTAGCCCCACAGGTGGAACATTTCTTAAATAACGCTCCACCAGACTATAACCAAAACAAAGAAGACAAAAAAAGCAAAAAAATCAAGAAAAAAAAGTGAGCTAAGCTCAACATGTTTTCAGTTCATGGCAGCAAAAAGATAACTGAGGGGAATGCTTGCCCCTCCCCTCTATACCTCGTGACTCCTAAGCGGGGAATCTTTCCATCCTGGTGCTGAGGAGGATCATTTGGGAGAGCTCTACATGGTTCTAAGAAGCTTGACAATCTTCAACTGTGGCCGGCCTGTGCATGCGCAGACCCATCGGATCCCAGAAATCCACGATGAAGAACTTACTCCAAGTTTGAACAGAATAGGTCTCCCACAAGCAATAAGTGGCAGTGTGTAAGTAGGTTTTTTTTTTCTTAAATGGCTAAATTAGAAGAAGCTACATTATTTATTTGGATATATAAAGCTTAAAGGAAACTTCTAAACTCTAAAAAAAAAATAGAAGCATTTCCATACAAGCTAAAAAGAAGAATAAAGATCAGTGCCTGATCCAATATTCTGCTGCTTGATATTACTGATTAGACTTCTAATGAGGGCCAAAGGTTTTGCTAACTATGGATCTTTTAAGAAAGTTTATGAGTGTGACAATGCAGCAGTTAGCCAAGACAGAATTGGCAGGGGTAGTCAATGGAATGAAGCAAGAAGTTCACATTTGCCATGCTTATGTTGCTAGTCAGGTGTAACATCGTTATAATTACTTAATGCAACAAATGTAGCAGAGTTTTGACAGTTTAGCTTACTTCCTAGTCTCTGTCTACAATAGATTACTCCTAAGCAAGTGTGTTTAGAATTGCTGTCTATGTCTATTTTATGCCATGTGACAACTTTGCAACGTGGCCTTTGTCATCCACAGAGGTGATAACCTATATGACCGTAATAGTGGAATACAGGGCCGGGTTGCTATTCAATTCTCCAGTACTACAATACTGGATGTTACCACTTAATTGAAGAGGCAACAGGAAGATGCCCCTAAGCATAATTCTAGTGGACATTGAAAGCATCAGAAAAGGATGCAATCTGATTGTTTTCCATTAATGTGTAAAAAGAAGTCATTCTCAAACTCATTGAGCATGGATTGCTGCATTTCAATCTAATTGCTTTTCTCACCTCTGCTAATCAGCTTTACTGGCATACTTACTGCTTTTTCCGTTTCATAAATTGCATTTTAATAACCCACCTGATTACCTCTGTTCCCTAAGCAGATTATCATTTCAGAAGGACATCTTGACTTGCATCTCTGCCTCTCCTTTGAATCCAACCCCAATCCACTGCTTTCACTCAGGCGGACATTTTAGATTGAGCCCTTGATGATGACTAGGAAATGGTGGCAACAGGGTTTTAACTGCAGGTAGAACAGGGTTCTCTTAAGTCTGTGATGGCGAACCTATGGCATGTGCCACATGTGGCACGTGGAGGCCTCTCGCTGGGCACGCAAGTGCCCGGGTCTCCCCCTCCCCCGAGCAGGTCGCCGCCGCCATTCCCCCTCTGCCCGAGGGAGAAGGCAGCCACCTTCTCCCTCGGGCAGGGGGGTGATGGCAGCGGCGACCTGCTCAGGGCCGCCTGCTCTCACAGCGCAGGAGCCGGTGGCGTCGAGCAGGGAACCTCTCTACCTGAGGGAGAAGGTGCTTGCCTTCTCCCTCTGGCAGAGGGGGAGACAGCGGTGGCGGCGGCCTGCTCGGGGCCGCCTGCTCTCGCGATGTGGCAGCTGGCGGCGCTGAGCAGGGAACCCCCTCTGCCCCAGGGAGAAGGTGGCTGCCTTCTCCCTGGGGTAGAGGGGGAATGGCAGCGGCGACCTGCTCGGGGCCACCTGCTCTCGTGGCAAAGGAGCAGGCACTGCCAAGCAGGGAACCCCCTCTGCTCCAGGGAGATGGTGGCTGCCTTCTCCCTCAAGCAGAGGGGGAACAGCAGTGGCAACCTCCTTGGTGGCCTCCAACACTCCAGCCTGGGCATTTTTTTAAAGAGAAAAGGACCCTTTCTCGGCATAAAAAACCCCAAACAAATGCAGAGGCTGGAGGTCCCCTCTCTCTCTTGAGAGGAAAAGCTGGAGCCCACTTCTCTCTGAGAGGCTACCTCTCAGAGAGAGAGAGGCACTCCAGTCTCCTTTGATCCACCCACCCCCACCCCATCAAGCTTTCTCTGCCCATGGATCACAGGGTAGATAGCCTGCATCTGTGTCTGGCATCTTCTGAGGTGTATCACAGAGGGAAGTCACAGAGTGTATCACAGTGTGTAACAGACTTCTCTCTGTGATACACCTCTGAAGATGCCAGACACAGATGCAGGTGAAACATTAGGAGTAAGATCCACCAGACCACGGCCACACAGTCCGGAAAACCCACCAGAACCTGTAAAACCTCAGTATTCAGGTTAAATTGCCGTATTGCGATAAATAAGTGGGTTTTGAGTTGCAGTTTGGCCACTCGGTCTCGAAAAGGTTCGCCATCACTGTCTTAAGTTCATTTTCACCATCATTTTAAATGTGACTTTTGTCCGTAAAACAGATTACACATTAGATCAAAAATATACTTTGAGATAGGACTGAATAAACTATTATCTGATTCACTGTACAAAACTTACCTTTATTTAACCATCTGGTCCATCTCATGAGTCAAGACTTTCAAATGGGCCATGGAACCCACACTTGCTGATTGTATGAATAGAACAGTGGTGGCGAACCTATGGCACTGGTGCCAGAGGTGGCACTCAGAGCCCTCTCTGTGGGCACACGCAAACAGAGTGCCCTCCCCAGACATATATCTAGACTGGCCTTGGCCACTGAGCTCAGTTATTAGCATTAAACCTCAGACCTAGTTTTGGGGAAGCAGTGTAGGTAACCCTGTTAAGCGCTGTTAAACCCCACTGATTTTCATGCAAAGAACTAAAACATGACCCTTTACCTGGGAGTAAGCTCAGTTGCTGGCAATGGGGTTTGCTTCTGAGTAACCTCCCCTAGGGTTGTGGTTCACCCATTAGAAGAGTTGCATGGTTGCTTCAAAGCAAAGCCACCGATTACCACCAAGCTTACACCCGAGTAACACACGCCTCTGAGCCAACCATTTTTTCTAAACTAAAACCTCAGTAATCAGGTTAAATTGCTGTGTTGGCACTTTGCAATAAATAAGTAGATTTTGGGTTGCAATTTGGGCACTCGATCTCAAAAAGGTTCACCATCACTGGTATAGAATCACCATTTATTCTGCTGCTTTGGGGGCTTACCTTCTCCCAGTGTAAATGCGTAGAGAGCAAAGGTGACATGCCTTTTGTCTGTCTCAGTGTGCATGTCAACAGAAAGGAAGTCAGTAGACAGGATTCCTCATTACCCACAGGCAAAGTTAGGGACCAGCCTTTCCCCAAAAAGTTCTCCCTTGCCCAGCTAGGCCAGTTACAATTGATCAGTCAGTCCTCTGATATCGTGTGTGCACTTGCAGCATGTCACACAGCTTCCTGCCACAAAGTTGCAGTTTGCTTTGTACTATGTTCCCCACCACTTTATTCAGCATAATTTCCAACTTCTTGACCTTATTTTAAGTTTCACAACCATATTATCGATGCAGTGGAGTTAAGCATTAGCTGAATGAAGCAAGTGCATTGCCTTCCTCTGCAGGGGCTAGTGCAGCACGGCCCTCATGAATTTTGTCCATGTTACTAATAATAGTACCCTGCAAAGCTTCCATGGCAAAAACTACACTCACTGCATGGGACTGTCAAATGCTTGTACCATTTCTAATGAAGACATTTCTGTAGACTTCAGATAAACACTTCATTATGTATACAAAAAGTATCCTGAGGCAAGCTGCTGTTCTCCATATTTTATTTTCTCTGCAAACACATTTCATTCATCACCACCACTGAACACAAATATCTATAACAGAAGGTACATATGATTCTTGACTCAATGAAATTTATTTGCCTAATACAATGATCTGTCTGTACAGGTTGTGTATTAAGGCACTGAGTATTTCATTCATTGCTCTGAAGATCTTAGATTTTCCAAAATCACTTGCGTACCTTCTGCTGAACATTAGGAGGCCGCAATTTTCAAGCACTTCCTTCATCAGGCAGCAAAGTTATTGTGTGGACCCATTTTTTGTTTCACTTCTAATGATTCATGGAATTCAAGAAGCAAAATTGCCCTAGGTAAAACAAATGATCTAAAGGGTTGTATTTAACGGAGTAAATCAATATTTCCTACAGTATTTTTGTTTCTGTTGAGTAAGTGTTCAATATGTCATGGCAAAAGTACACAAAATGACTTAAGTTTCTATTGGCAAAATGACATCTTAAATAAGGTTCAGCATACTGTCTGAACTTTCATTTCAGTTATGGTAACTATTTTGTAAGACTTACTCAAGAAATTTTAAAAAAACTTTTTACAGTTTGGAAGATGTTTTGGCATTTAAAATATTCCAGTATTATTTTGGCAGGTTGTTGCTCACTCAACTATTCAATCACATTCCTTGATCTATGACCTTTATGCACATACAGATATCCTAATACAAGATATTCTCATGCATTCTGCACAAAGTCAAAGGTTTTTTTCTCCTCCAGGGGAAGAGGAAGACAGATTGTGCCAATTCTCTTCTCTCATTGCAGACCTCCACTTGTCCCCATCCCAGTCTCCAGAAGTATGATTCCAGGAAGTTCTATTGATAGTAACACAAGGAGGGAATCAGCAAAAATGCAAGTGGGCCCCTTTTATCTGCAGCTGGAAGTGACTTATGTTATCAGGAAATGATTTTTGAATTCAACCTAACAATGTTTCCTCCTAACATGATAGGTAAGTACAGTTTTGAAGATCTGCTCATCTTTTGAGGAAAAGGGGAATAAGAAAACACCTGGACTCAAGTGTTTACACTTCAAGCAAATACCAGCATTGCCAATTCTGAAAACAAGTACATGCCCAGCACTGCACACGTAGGCCACAAGAAACCTGAGAAATCCCCTGAATACTAATACTGTAATTTTCTTCTTTGAAAAAAACTTCTGGACTCAGTAAAAGATATGCCTTACCGGAAATCTTATCTTAGTACTTTAATATCTTAGTACTGATTTGAGCATCTATGTACAAGGTTCTACACTAGTTTTCTTGGAAGTGGAAGCTCTTATTGTTAGGGGAACACCATGGGTACACTGAATAGAGTTCACGGGTCAAACTGATCATCTTTAGTACTGAGTCCTAAACTTGCCATATAATTACTTTAAACATGACATAATATAACAAAGAAAAGAAGCATATGACAAGAACTTTCAGGCAGAGGACAAACTCTCTTTATCCATCTAAGTAGTAATTCCATTCAAGGATACATTTAGAGCAGCCACATTGATAACTCTAGAAGATGTACTTCATGTGCTTGATTCCATAGGTTTTGAAGAAGACCATGATAATCAGTGCCCAGAGTCCCAAAATAAAACCCCCAGGAGGATGCCAGTCCTTTTGCTTTGGTTTCTGCAAAATAAAAATAAAATCATTCTTAATATTCACTACTGTATAATCAATAAACATGTATTTCTGCTACTGCATTTTGTTAAAGTCATTTAAAGTATACATGCTATATAATTACAATTAAACCAGATTGTACTTCCTTGGAATATTAAAATATCATGTACACAGCTATTTCTCTCTCCTTTGGAAGGGTAAGGTGACACATGGTTTTGTCTGTTTAAATTCTCAATAACTCTGTGAAGTAAGCTAGGTTGAAATAAAATGACTGGCCTAAGGTCATTTAGTGAGCAGGATTCTACCCAGTGATTCTCAACGTGATGCCCAAGGATACCGTATTGTGTTTTATGGCACTTTCTAGTGTCTCCCCCAAAGAAAAGAGCCAACCCTCGCTTTTCTCTACCTCATTAGATCAGAATAGGTCAGGATACATCATCTTTATGGCTGCAGGCAGCACCCATTCAGTAACAGCTACCTCCACTGTAGGAGGATACTTAATTAGGAAACAAAACATAGGCCGTTTCCGCACGGCCAACTGAGTGGGGGTGCATCGGCATAGTTTATGCTGACGCACCCCCCGGGGCCATTCGCATGGATGGTCCTGCTGGGTGCGCAGCTGACAGCGCAGCCTTCGCACAGGCTGCACCATCCCAAAATGGCTCTTACCTTCTCCTGACTTCTGTCACATTGTGGAGGCCAGGGGACACGCCCCCATGGCCAGAGCAAAGGCTCAGGAGTTGGAGGCCAGGAGGCATGTCCCCTGGCCTCCACAACACGATGGAAGCCAGGAGAAAGTAAGAGTCATTTGGGGAAGGCAGGGGGAAAATGCCGCCTTTCACCCGTTTGCACAGCAGCAGGTAGAAGACGCTGCTTTTGGAAAACCTCGCTCGTTGACAGATGTAATTCCCCTTCCTGTTGTCTCATCTTACAGAGCAGTCCTTTTGTGGTGATACCCACCATGCATTCTCAAAATTCTAGAAGCACTCACAGGCTCAACAAGGTTGGACACCCATGCTCTAACTAATATATCAATGGCTCTTATTTTTATTAGTTTGCCATAAAGTCTCAGTCAACTTATGGCAACCCAGTAGTGTTTTCAAGGTAAGAGATGTTCAGAGATGGTTTGCCATTTCCTGCCTCTATTTAGCAACCCTGGTATTCCTTGTATACTCACATTCAAATACTAACCAGGGCCAAACTTAGCTTCTGAGATCTTAGCTTCTGATAAGATGGAATTGGCTTAGCCATCCTGGTCAAGGAGCTCTTCATATACTACCATTACAAAAGCTTCTTTCAGTGGTTAAGTTTTTTGGGTTTCTTATGTATGTTACTTACAATCACTATGGGCACTCACAAATGCTTCTTTCAGATATGAGAGAGTGAGTGAACCTATGTATTTTTAACAATAAGTCCAAGCAAAAGTTCAGTTGTGTATTTTATTTTTAAATATTTGCTTGTTCATAATTCTTCAGAATACAGAGCGTAAAACTCACTTTCCTCTGCTTTGAATGACAAAGAGATCCTACAAATTGTTCATAATGACAGCATAATCACAAATCTTTCAGTACTTCAAAGCTCATAGGTCGAAAAATGGAACCCTTGGCATGAAATTATATGAATACAATTCAATTAAATAGGTTGCAATTTATTTTAAAAAATGTATTCCCAACAATGGAAAATGCAGATAGGTTGTGCATTACATTAATGAGAACATAGCTGATGACAAAAGAATGTATGTGAACCTTAAAAATTGCTAAGCAAATCTCATTAACAATAACATGCACGCAGCAAAGATTGTTCACTTCATTAGTATTCACAAGCATTCATTTCACACTAAAATACTGCAAGAAATCAGAGCCTAAATATACAAGGCTGCCAAGCTCACCCCAGTACTGAAAGTAACGATTCCTAATTCATACTATTTCACACAACAGAAATTCACAGGTTTAAATTTTCCTAATTAACCCACAACTTCATATGCATATTGCATTGCTCATTTCATCATGTTCCTTGCACTATCAATCTTCCTTTGCTGGGATCTTAGACAAATCCTTACCACAAAGTGGCACCTGACCCTCCTAGACAAATGACTTCAATTTACAGCCAGTGACACTAAAAGCCTTTCTCGTCTACTTTGTATAGAACACATAATTTAATTTCTTTGAAGAAATTTATAGGAATAAATATTTATAAGGTGACCTTAGTATAAGGGTTTACATCTTGTCACACTACACACCAAAGGCACTTATTATTATTTTTTCTTTCTTTAAATACGACTGTAACTCCAAAGAGACCTGGCGTAAAGAATTCTTTTTACATTTGAATTCAACAGTGTACGAGTAATGTGTTCAAAACTGAATAGTGCAGCTTTCAAATGTATTGGATACATTATTAAAACAAAAAGTATAGGACAACAAAAAGAGAAAAAAATAGTTGAGACTGAATATACAGCCTTCTAAGAAATAATATGCCATGGCAGTTAGAATTAGAAACATACTGAACAAAACTGATATGCAGTTCCATGCATACTGAACAAAACTGATATGCAGTTCCATGCACCAGATGCAGCCAAGAAATAAACTTGTCTTCTGGCTCAGTGTATCTTAAATTGCCTGAAATTCTACCCTCCACTATAAGCTTCCTTGCATGGATTCTCCTCCAGGAAAATTTCATTTTCACTCCTTAGCAGACTTGTGACATTTCAGCCTTTAAAAACCAATGAAGTCACCTATGCTGACCCTTGCTACAAAAGCCAAAACCAGTGGCTATATTTGTACTGCAGGCAGAGTCACTTAACACATCAGTGCCAGTAGAGATCCATGCTACACACCAGTGCTAACACTTCATGTATCTGTCCTGATTTGCTGTATGACTTCTCTACAATTTAGCAGTTTGAATGAGCCTCACTCCTGTGAGGTGTTGTACATTTATTAGAACACACTTGTGAACTAGTGGTTGCTTCTTGGAACACCAACAAATCAACACAATACTTCACAAAGGAAAATGTTATGGTTTATTCACTTAATTTATATCCTGCCTCTCTCCTCAATGGAGATCCAAAGTGGCATACCACATTGTTCTCCCTCATCCATTTCGTCCTCATGACACCACTAGTGTGAGGTAGGTTTGGCTGAGACTGGCTCAAGGAAAATTTCCAGGGTAGAGTGGATATCCAAACTTCGGTTTTAAGATTGTAATCTGACACACTAACCACTATACTACACCAACTCTCTCTCTTTCAATGTAATACCAAATCATCTTTGATGTATAAATTTACTTTGTATACAGAGTGTATGGATTGGAAGATTCTGTATAAGGCTGTCAGCAGTTCCCATGTCCACAGTGGCTGAAACCACTGCAGTCATAGAAGTGCTCTTGGCTATATCTATCGCCATGAAGTTTATCCACAGCCACCCACAGAAAGCAAGGATTGTTTGTGTGGAGAACTACAATTTTATGAAGGATATTGTACCTTCTGCAGTAAAGCCCAAGCCACTTGTCTTCAAGTTATAATATGCTGAGGTAAGGCAGATAAACTGTGGTAACTTTACCTTCAGATAAGCAAACTCTGTGACATAAACTAAAATCAACTGACTGTTATTTTTGCTCATCAAACTATCCTGTCAATTTTAGTACTGCAACCTTACTGAAGTTTTCATCAGTGTTAATGTAAACTTTGGATTTACACTCTGCATTAACCCCTTGCTAAATGCCCTCTTTGTCTCACCATAATTGCTGCAAGAGGTCAAAAATACGGAAAAATGGCACAGTGTGTCATGAACAAATACATTCAACAGCTTAAGGGCTGGTTATTATTAAATTGGAGGAGATTCTGAATTAAAAAGCTAGGTAGCTAAGCAACAGCTGGCTTCCAACTGTGAATAGTTCTCTGTCTTATTCTTTATAGTTGGGATAGAATCATTATTCTGTGGAACTTCAAAACAGTTAAAAGAGCACAGCTCCACATATTGTAATTAAGGAGAGGATAAAACAGTATTTTCAAATTGGATGGGTCTATAGGGACTCCAGTGGAAAATGTCCAAGTTTTCCAACGAGTGCTTTTCATAAAAGCACACAGCACATATTGTTATTGGAATAAAATGCATTGTGTGAAAAGAATAATAAAGAAAATGTACTAGAGATACAGCAGCAATTAAGCATGAAAGTTGGCTAATTTTTTTAGAGGGAAAATGCAATTCAAGATGAAAGTAAGATTATAGCCCTTTACATCCAAGCTTCACAGATGAAAATCTATGCTGCAAATTTATTAAAGTCCTAGTACAGATTTTATTTTCACTGATTCAATAGAAAAGCCTTAAAATTTATTAAAGAAGCTGGGCTTCAAGAGAATTGCGCTGAAGCTTATATGATAGTAGTTATCTAAAAAGGTACACATGCCATGCTTAGGCAACATACCATATGTGATATACAGCACTGACAATTTATAATATTTAAGGTACAGTCCTGTCAGATATATTCTTAATTCTTCCACTGATATCTACTGAACTTCCTTTTGATGGATTGTAACCTTAATATTACCAAACATTTGCTACATGTTCAAAGCACTTAATATATATCTCTCCTTGCAACAGCACTATAAATAACACTAGCCTATTAACATGGTCTGGATCCAAAGGCGACCTTGAGCGAGCAAGAGGAGTCAAAGCTATTATCTACCCAATGTTGGCACACCAATCCTGGGCTCAGCCAAGTGAAGCTAACAGTCATCCTAGTGGAAGAAGTCAGAGCAATCCCATGAGGAAAACAATTCAGAAAATGGAATTAGAAATCTAATATCTTAAAGTCTAGTAAATATGAATTATTTCCAGAAAACAATCTGCCAGGCAAATATCAAGGTCTGCACAGATTCAAAGTGGAGTTAGAGTAATACTGTAATGATAAACACTGACAATCCAAAGATGGGCACCTCCCATGTAACCTTTTATCAATGGAATTATATGAAAATGTTTGATTTATGCAGAACTGATTACCTGTGTCCTTTTGATGCAATTCGGTTAGCTTAGATTGTAATATATTGTTAAATACCTCACCCATTAAGTTAAAGTGTTGGTTTTATATTTTTCTCATACAGGACATATTAGAAGTTCACTACAACAAATGATTTACTATTTGTTTACTGCATCAGTCAGTCACAGAGAGATAGTTAAAGAAAAGTAGTTAAAATACTTTCCAGGGCCTGTGAAGCAAGTTTGTAAATGTATTGTGCAAATGCTAACATTTAATTTGTATGATTGCTGCCAATCATTTTCAGTTCAAGAGGTACTTTACAAAAATGTTTTTTTTTTGGCTGTTCATTGTAACACTTTAGTTTATCTTTAGTTTAAAAACAAAGGATATTATCCAACCAAAATGAAGCACTTTTAGATCCACTGAAAGGTCCATTGAAAGGGTGAATTGCATAGATATAATATATATATATATTTCTTTAAAGACACTGCTCATTTAGCCTACAAGCCTTGAGCAAAGAATAAATAATTTAAAAAATCAACCAGTTACAGTATTTGAGGTCCTTTGGATTTAATTTGTAAGCAAAAAATTGGCCACAGCCAATATGACTCCTAAATCCATGCTCACCAAGAGTTTCTTAGCCTTATTTTATGTTGCCAACCTCTTGTCACAGAAAAGAGGTGTAGCCCACAAATCTCTGATAATGCAAAAGGTATCACATTCCATTAAGCAATGCTCCAAGATCCTATCTGTCCAGAAGCACAATGTCTATCATAGTATGAGGTCCTTTGCACTAGACCTTGCATTACTTGAGAAGCGATAGAGCTTAATCTTGCAAATATAAATGCTCTCCTGTATTGAAAATAGTTTAAAAATCTAAATATGGTAACAGCACCTTTAGGTAAGATAATCCTAAGTGTAAAGGGAATTAAACCAGTTACGCAAAATGGTAGGGTCTGTTCACTTTTGGATGCGGAATTAGTGGGGGCAGACCTTGAGTTGTGAGAGTGGTTAACTCGGGTCTTTCTCTGTCAAAAAACCCACAAATTCCACAAATTCCAAAAATTAAAGTTTAACAATTTTTATTAAAATAATAAACGTACACACACACAAACTGTAAAAATACACACATAGAAAGAATTGTGGAGATGCCTAGGATTTAGAAACAGGTGAGGGATAGTTTTGGAAAGCAGTAGGTTGTTGCAGGAAGGGTAATAGTTACCTCTCTGGAAGAGGAAAATGTCCAAAAGGGAAGTGTCCAACACCCATGTTGAATTCCAAGAAGAGCAATTGGCACATAGTGCAACCAAACCAAAGGTGGTCCAGACACACTGGGCAAATACTGCAGTGTGGGCAATCTAGATATAAGAAAATTTGACCTTCCAGCAATGTTAAGAGAGCTAATCTTCCTAAACAAAGTTCCTGTTCTTTGGGGGGGGGGAAGACAGGGGGTGGAAGTCAAAGCCAGGGAGCATCCAACAGTTGACTAGATTTAGGGTGGAATTGATAACAATTGATAACAAATAAATAACAATTCAGGGGTATTCCAAATCAAAATAAGGTACAGTGATTCACAGGAGTAGAGCAGGAAGAGTGTGATAGGATTAGCGAGGTAAGAATAGCTGTCAGGAAGCATTGGTTGCATTAGGCTGGCTGGCCTTTGTGAGCAAGAGAGAATGTATGCAGTTCCTAGGGGCTGTGGCCGTTCCTTAGAGCTTGGTCATTGTCACCCAGGTAGTGATACTTCATGACAGAAAGGGTGTAGCTGGCAGCTGTGCATTCCAATGGGGGACTGGAGGATCTTCCCAGGCAGATTCCTTTCCTATAGGCACCACTGTACAAACTCAGGAGATGGCATTCATCTTAGCCTGTACTTCAAGGCACTGCTTCCTAAAAACAGCCCCCCCATGTCCTACCACAGATCTGTCTAGTAACACATCCTATACAGATATTTATTCACCGTAGAGTGTGTTGCTTATCTTCCCAATAACTGTAACTTGCTACAGCTGAAACTGGGTAGTTGAAGTCTGGTCTCTATTAATTTCCTCCATGGGGTAGCACTGGAGTCAGATTTGAATAGGCAGAGGCTCCCACTAGCTTTTATTGACCAATGATCTTTCAGTCTATAGTGAACCTGAGCCAAAGAAGAAGAATAGAACTTCTTGATTAATCATAAGAATATTTGGTCAACTAATGGTTTTCCTAATTTGTCTCAAAAATGATCCCTTGGAATTGAATCAAAAGTAGCCTGGAGATCCATAAAAGTCACGTATAAATTATTTCTTGGTATTGATGTATACTTCCTGGCTAAATAATATAAAACTAAGCATATAGTTATCCATAATATAATACATTTTTCCTTTTTATCAAAACTAGGAAGCTTTACAATCTTAAGCTTTGGTTGCATTAGGCTGGCTGGCCTTTGTGAGCAAGAGAGAAGGTATGCAGTTTCCAGGGGCTGTGGCCGTTCCTTAAGAACGTTGAACCAAATTTCATTTCTAAAAACTAGCAAAGTAAATGCAGATACAACTATATTATAATTTTATCTCCCTCAGATCAAAAATTGAAGATTTATATGAAAATCCTCCATTCCTCCTTAAACATATCTCCTACAAATTGATATAATTAAAACCAACATCTAATGTTTCTCTATTACCATTCATAAGTAACATTTTAATCGTTTATCTGCTTTCATCAAATATTTCAATATTTCATCAAATATTTCATCAAATGTTTCAATTCAACAGCTAGATATTTTAAAGTAAAACCCTTATTGCACTTCTTGAAAAAAATGCTTGCTATAGAGGTGACTCTCTGTTGCTTTCCTTTATACATAAAAAGAAGGCCCTCCCATTAAAGTCAAGTAAATCTTATCTGTTTCTTCCTTAGAGAATCAGCTAGAAGAAGAAGAAGAAGAAGAAGAAGAAGAAGAAGAAGAAGAAGAAGAAGAAGAAGAAGAAGAAGAAGAAGAAGAGTTGGATTTATATCCCCCCTTTCTCTCCTGTAAGGAGACTCAAAGGGGCTTACAAATTCCCTTCCCTCTTCCCCTCACAACAAACACCCTGTGAGGTAGGTGGGGCTGAGAGAGCTCAGAGAGAGCTAGCCCAAGGTCACCCAGCTTGCATGTGTTGGAATGCACAGCTAATCTGAATTCCCCAGATAAGCCTCCACAGCTCAAGCGGCAGAGTGGGGAATCAAACCTGGTTCCTCCAGATTAGAGTACACCTGCTCTTAACCACTATGCCACTGCTGCTCCTAGTCTTTTCTCTTTTGTAAGAGTCTCAAGGGTATTTCTTTTATCACAATGACATCTTTCTCCACCATCTTGGGTGATTTCCAGCTAATCACTAAGATTTGATCAGCAATTACTTTCACGAAGATGATAATATCTGAAAAATCCCAATGATTTTGGATTTTTTGAGTTAACTGTAGACTTTTTCAGTCTTTGCAACCATCTCTTCTTCTAGTGCTGAGGAAATTTTCTTTTTAAAGTTTTCTTTTGAAGAATCCTGTTTCTCTGGCTTTAAGCCCTTCTCTCTGGTCTGATATTCAGGACGAAGTATGGCCTGATCATGAGCTTAAGTTCCATTCATGCAGAGTTGGGGGGTTTTCCCCCCCAAATCTCTGACCTCCTCCTTTGTTGATTTAAGGCTTTTTCCAGCTATACAATTTTTAAAAAAATCAGATTTAATTTAACTCCTTTAAAAGTTCAACCATTGTTGCTGGTATATTTCCCAATTCTTTGCTTGGAATATTTCTATTTTAGATAACTCCATTATTGCCAATAAAGCTGAGCGTTTTCTGGTTGAGGCCATTCTATAATGTCTCTAATGGCCACTAGGTGGCACTATGCAGCAGTCATGCACCATCAGCAGTAAACTAATTCCGGAACCACTCTTGCCTCTCTCTTATGGACTGACACTTTCAAATTAACATTTCTTTTCCTGTCTTACTCTGGTGGATTCTGTATGGGTCAAAAACAGCGGTGTGAAAATGGTGTAAAATGGTTTAAAACGGTGTAAAAGGGATGAAACCGTTTTCACACCGCTGTTTTTGGCCCATATAGAATCTGCCTCTGGCAAACTGCCAGCTTGAGAAACCATCAGTTCAGAGCAGCACTCACTCTCCAATATCTTCAATTTAAAAAATCTCCCTTAGATTAGTATCTTTTACATTTGTTTATATTTTTTAACCTTTCAAGTTTTTCCTGTCTTCCATGCCTTTTAGGGAGCTCTCATAATTGTTTCTGGGATTATCCACAACAGGTTTTAGGAATCTCTTTTAATTATCTTTTTTCTTCTTCATTTCATCAATGAGAGGTTTGCATGGCTTAGAATAGAATAGAATAGAATAGAATAGAATAGAATAGAATAGAATCTTTATTGGCCAAGTGTGATTGGACACACAAGGAATTTGTCTCCGGTGCATATGCTCTCAGTGTACATAAAAGAAAAATACATTTGTCAAGAATCATAAGGTACAGCACTTAATGATTGTCATATAGGTCTAGTAAGCAATCAGGAAACAATCAATAGTAATAAAAACATAAAATGTAAAATCATAAAATAAAATGAAATGTCAGCACAGGCTATAGTCATACAGTCATAATTGGGAGGAGATGGGTAATAGGAATGATGAAAAAAGTAGTGCAGTAATTATATAATAAATATATAATAAATAGTTTGACATTATCGAGGGAATTATTTGTTTAACAGAGTGATGGCATTCGGGAAAAAACTGTTCTTATGTCTAGTTGTCTTGGTGTGCAGTGCTCTGTAGCGACGTTTAGAGGGTAAGAGTTGAAACAGTTTATGTCCAGGATGCAGGGGTCAGTAAATATTTTCACAGCCCTTTTTTTTGACCCGTGCAGTATACAGGTCCTCAATGGAAGGCAGGTTAGCAGCAATTGTTTTTTCTGCAGTTCTGATTATTCTCTGAAGTCTGTGTCGATCTTGTTGGGTTGCAGAACCAAACCACACAGTTAGATGTAATCCTTCCAAAAGAAGAGGGGCGGGCAACTCCAGCTGGGAATCATGGCAATGCCATGAACTCCAACTTCTCCATCCCTGTTGGTTTCTGTGGTTTTTGTTTCTATTAAATCTCAGTCAGGCAAGATTGTCTCAGGAGCATGTATGGCTTTCTCTTGCTCTCTTCAGAGAGTAATGTGAATCTGTTGAGAACGGTAAGCTGGATCTCAGAGCTATTCTGAGATCAACCATCCTATGCCATTGTTCAAATCAAAAGTCTGGGAATGCCACAAACCTTGAAGGCTGTGATGAGTTGCTCATTTATAATGGCCCAGACACCCCACAGGAGCCATTCATTTCAAATCTAGCTCGTGGCAATGTAAATAAGGTGACAGGTGAGTCAATATCCATGACCATCAGCCAAGTGTGAACCAAACACACAAACACCAACACTGCCAGCATCATTGGGACTAGGCATGCTCCTAGACCCAAATAGCCTTCCAGAGTATTGGGTAGCAATCCATTAAATTGAACTGGGTACCTGCCAATAGGTTAAAGGGCCTCTGCTTGAAAAATCAGAACTTGGTTGGGACCATGCTTATTACAATGATAAGAGTAAGCTGCAGATTCTCCTCCATATATTTTGTGAGTGAATTTTGTGAGTGAAAAAAGAATGCCTATAGTTCAAGTGCCAATATTTATGACACTTTGGTTAATCAAAAGAAATAGAGAGATTATACAAAAATACTTTAAACTGTTTCATTTATTAACAAGCAGCTTTTGTGTTGGAATTGTGTTAGGACTTTCATCTCACTGCAAGTATGAAAGAGGATTAGTTAACAGTTGGAATTATTAACCTTTCCCCTGTGACAAATTATAGGCTTGCCTATTTTACTGTGTTGTATATGTTGACATGTGTTGAATGTGTTGTATATGTTGAAATGTTCACAGTTGTAAAGAAGTAGTTAATTTGTGGGGGAGAAAATCAAGTCAATGTTCACATGCATGTCATTCAATTTTCACATGGGTGTTATTCAAAATATAGATACATGACAATTAAATATATTGTTCCACAGAGAACAGCAACTGAATTATAAGCAGATGTAATGGAAACCCTTGCTTTAGAGAAAGAGATGAACACTGAGCATATGATTTATGACCCAGATGGCTTAACTGTCTGCTTATTCATTTACTCTGTGCAACAACAGCAACTGGTCAGTTGTAACTAGAGCTGCATTTCAATTAAAATACCCAAGTGAAGACCTGTGATAATTCATTGTAGAGAAAGGCAGGTCAGAAATAAAAAGTACACATATAGATCTGCCTTATACAAAGTCAGACAGTTAGTCTATTCAGGCTAATACTGCATACTCTAACTCACAGGTGTCAAACTTGTGGCCCTCCAGATGTGATGGACTACAGTTCCCATCATCCCCTGCCAGCATCATGCTGGCAGGGGATGATGGGAACTGTAGTCCATCACATCTGGAGGGCCACGAGTTTGACACCTGTGCTCTAACTGATGGGCTCTTCTCATATCTCAGAGATATTTCACAACAGCTATTACTGGTCACTAACTGGAAAAGCTGAGGACTGAACCTGGGACCATCTGTATATAAGCCCACTTACCAATGAGTCATGGTGCCTTACTAATATAATAAGGAACCACCAGGGAAAGTCCCTTTATTCCCTTCTCTTTTGCATGGCTCTAATGGCAGATCCTTCTGAGAGTAGCCTCTACAGAACTGCTACATGGAAAACTGAGCAAACTATACTGCAAGCTTATTGGTTCTATGATTTCCTCAAGCAAAGCTTTCTATGACTTCTCCAAGAAGGCAACTTGAAATTGGAATTATTAATTTACTGGTCTTTAGCAAACGCTTACTTGGTTAAAATTTTATCAGGGTTGAGTCTGAGGATTCCAAACCATTCCTCTACGGTGGTAGCTTTGAGAAGGCTCCAAGTGCTGATCTCCAGTACTGCTCTAAATGCTTTCTTTCCTGGATTTCCCCAGGAAAGAAATGTGGTTCAATTGTACAGGAAGAGCTTTACTTCCAGTTTTCGAGTTCCTTGCCTATCAGCTCAAACTAAAGAATCTTAGCAGATACTAAAAAACACCTTTCTCTTTCTGGGGCACTGGATAGTCACTGCCAGTTAAAACAGACAATACTGAGCTACATTATGGTAGATTTCACAGCTGCCAGATCTTTAGCTGGTTGTTGGCCTTTCATTACAATTTGAGCCTCACCTGGAGGCCTAGAAAGTTGTAATGTATTGGCGTAGTATTCGTGTGGATCCCAGCAGGGCCGCCTTCTGAATTTGACCGATGTTAATTTTGTCAATTCGAAGATGTTTCAAGTGCTGCTCTATTATTATTATTATTATTATTATTATTATTATTATTATTATTATTATTATTATTATTATTATTATTATTATTATTAAACATTAAATAATAATTAAATAAATAAAAATAAATTTGGTATACCACCCACCCCAGAAAGGGGTGTCTAAATGAAACATTGTACAAACTTCAAAGTAAGTATATACTTTCCCCACATGTGAAAAAATATTACTTTTCTATCCCTTTTCAGACTAGGGGAGAGCACATTACCAAAAATGTGCCCAATAATGAAGCCACATTGAGGGCTGTTTCCCTATGCAAATAGTTATGTAAACTCATCGGAAGTTATTGCAGTACATGTGTTAAGAAGCCTCACCTCACACAAGGTTGTAAGGCGATACAAAGAGCTACAGTATGCCTGGAACACTATGCAAGTACCTAGAATTCTCAACTGATGATACAATGGCTTTGAGGATCTGAAAACAGATTGCTGTGTAGAATCAAGCTCTCTTTGGCAATGCATTCTTTTCACCTTTATAAATATACAAGACTTCCCACAAATATGATGAGGGGGGAAATGCATGCAATCAACTACCTCCTTAGAAAATTATGTCAATCAAAAGAACAAAGATTTCAGGATCCACATAAGATCAAATCAAAATTCTGTGAATAACATAGCATCTCCACCATACGGCAGCATCAAATAAAGCCGCTACTAACCTTTCAGGGGAGTTTACAGAATTAATTCCAAAGCAAGGGATTCCTGCTTTCTCTAAAAGCCAACAGAATACTGCTTTTTTCTCACTAAAGTTAACAGAATACTCAAAATGTGTTCCCACTGAGTTTCAAATTTCAGGAATTGAATTTAATAAAACTTAATTTGTTTTAAAAGGGGAAGCAAAATCTAATTTCATAAAAGACTATGAACAGCCAAATTCCTTGCCATACCCACAAGCAGAGACTACTTACAAAATGAAATTCAAGCATGGTTAAGTATGGAAACTTCCTTACAATGTCTATTCCATCAGAAATGGAAACCTCTTTGAACTTGAATGTGCGTGATGTATTAAGAATATCAACAAAAAAGACGATCATGTCTCCAAATGTATCCCTTTTTGTGAGTGGACTGCATAAAGCAACAATGAAAGAGTGAGGGCAGGTAAACTGAAAGCTGCCAAGAGATTCAGCAGGGATTCACAGGGTCAAAATCTCTCTTCATGAAATACCTCGTTCCAAAGGATATATTTAAATTGAGAGCAGAGTTCATTACCTGGACTATTGATGAATAATGAAGCTATCTGAAAACAGTGTTTAAACATTTGTATTTCTGGGAGGCAGTAGCTATATTAAACATGATTCATTTCAATCTGGCTTCTGATTAGGGTGTGCGTGTGTGTTTGAAATGCTCTCAAGTAGCTTCTGACCTGTGGCAACCCTATAAATTAATGACTTATCGTTCAATTTCTTCATCGTCAAACTGAAAGTTGTGTAACTCCTCAGTAATCATTGCTTTTGTCTTCTTGATTTTTATGTGTAAACCTGCTTTGGTACTGTCTGCTTTAGCCTTTATTAGGAGTCATTTCAAGTCATCACTTTTGAGCATCACTTTACTCGCATGAGAAATTAAGCTGATAGCCCAACAGTTGTTGCAATCTTTGACATCTCCTTTTTTCAGAACTGGAACATGTTTCTAGTCTGTGGGCCATTGTTTCATTTTCCAAGACACAGAGCACAAACTTGTTAAATTATCTTTGCCAAGCAGTTGACTGAGGATTGATTATTGATCTATAACATTTATTACCGCCTTTCTGCGTCATGGGACTCAAGGCTTACAAATGCAACATAAAACATAAAAATACATTTAACACATAAAATGGCAATGACTTAAAATCACAATTTAAAAATGCTGATTGGTAGAAAGATTAACAAAGTGAATATCATCCTGAATAATCCAGTCTTCAGCTGCCTCCTAAAGTTGGAGAGTGAGGGAGCACTCCCTGGTGAGAGGGTTCCATAATCATATGGCTGTCATATACTTATATATACACATTCATTTTATATACACAAAAAATCACTTTAAGGGGCACACTGAGTATATCAGAGGTGCGGAGGAATTAGTTTTCATGTCAAAGGTACCTTGCAATAGATTTATTTGTTTATTTAGTTCAATTTATATCCTGCCCTCCTCGAAAGGGCTCAGGGTGGCTTACAATAATAAAACATAACATAGTAAAACTCAATTTAGTAATTAAAATTGCTATTAATAATTAAAATCAAGTCCAACTACTCAGGCCACAACCGGTACAGCTCAAGATGCACAGGCCCAATAACAGCTTCTAGGGATGGTAAAGTTCATCGTCCCTGGGGCACTGTTTGCACAGCAGGCACTCATGCCATCTAAGTAATGCAAAAACGCAGCTTTTGAACCTTGCTTGGGAAAGGAGGTTTTTCAAAAGTGGCATCTTCTTCCCACTTCCATGTGAACGGCAGCGGGTGAAAGGCTGCGTTTTGCCCGCACCAGTACCAAATGCCTCCTTACCTTCTCCTGGCTTTCACCACTCTGTGGAGGCCAGGGGACACGCCTCCTGGCCTCCATCCCTGCAGTCGTCGCTCTGGCCATGGGGGCGTGTCTCCTGGACTCCAGAGAGCAATGGAAGCCAAGAGGAAGTAAAAGTGGTAAGAAGGCATTTGTGGGGCTGCGCGGCCGTGTGGAGCCTGCTCCGCCAGCTGCGCAGCCAGAGGGCCATTCGTGGGAACAGCCCTGGGGCTTGCATCGGCATGAACCATGCTGATGCAGTCCTGCTGCTCTGGCTGTATGGAAATAGCCTGAAATTAAAATCTACTTAAAATTTAAAGTTTAAAATCAGAATTAGGATTAGGATTAGGGCCGGCAACAGATGTAATAGTATAGGTCTCAACCAAAGGCCTGGCGGAACAACTCTGCCTTACAGGCCCTGTGGAATTATATCAAATCCCACAGGGCCCTGATGTTAGGTGGCAGAGCCTTCCACCAGGTAGGGGCTAGTGTTGAAAAAGCCCTGGCTCTGGTTGAGGCCAATCTATCAGTAGAAGGGCCAGGGACCACCAGGAGGTTTGCATTTGCTGACCTAAAATGTCTCTGCAGGAAATAGGGGTAATGCGGGTTCAGAGGTATGTAGGTCCCAGGCTACTCATGGCCTTAAACGTCAAAACCAATACCTTAGACCTGATCCAGAATTCCACCGATAGCCAGTGCAGTTCATGGAGGATGGGGGAAATGTGCTCCCTCACTGATGCCCTCATGGCCGCATTTTGTACCAGATCAGAGCTAAGGACAGGCCAGCGTAGAGCGAATTACAGTACTCTAGCCTGGAGGTGACTGTTGCATGTATCACAGTGGCTAGATCGGATTGGGAGAGGTATGGAGCCCAGCTGCTCAGCTTGGCGAACATGGAAAAATGCAGTGCGCGTGGTATGAGTGACCTGGGCCTCCATAGAAAGAGAGGCATCCAGAAGCACCCCAAGACTGCGAGCAACAGGGATAGGCTGTAATGCTGTTTCCTCTAGCAACAGCAGCCAGAGGTTTACTGGCCTCTCAACATGACTGAGCCAGAGGACCTCCATCTTAGATGGATTCAGCTTCAATTTGCTTTGCTTCAACCAGCCAGCAATGGCCTTCAAACAATGCTAGAGAGCTTCAGGGGCATCTACTGGACAGCCCTCCATCAACAGAAGGAGATGGAAGGGTCTTAAGCATATTGATAACAGCTCAGCCCAAAACTCCGCACCAACTGGGCAAGGGGACACATTTAGCTATTAAACAGCAGTGGCAACAAAGGCACTCTCTGTGGCACTCCGCAGCTAATCAGGTGACGTTGGGGGAGCCCGTTGCCATGCACAACACTTTCCCCGACCCTGGAGACAACTCCAGGTTGTGGCCTGTGCTGACAAGGGAGAGTCCCAGCACCACCATGGAAGACGTCAAGTCCACAGCTGCTGCAGATGAGGCACTGTTGACATGGACGTTGAAGTTCCCCCAAATTACAAGTTGCCTCCAGCAGCTGTGGCAGGCTATTCCCTGGTGCGCTAGGTGATCGGTACACCAGGAAGATAGCCAACCTCTCAGTGGCTTCCCACACTAGGCCCACACCCTCAATACCAGAAATCATTGGGAACGGAGTTGTCCTGAAGAGGATGGAATCATGGATCAAAATTGCTACACCACCACCCCAGCCCTGAATCTGTGACTGATAGAAACACGTGAAACTTGGAGGGGTGACTTCTCGGAGGGAGATCATCTCTCCCTCCCAGACCCATTTTTCGGTGATACAGGCCAGGTCCATATCCTCTGCTATGAGAAATCTTGCAGCATGGTGGTCTTATTATTAATGGACCTGGCATTACTCAACACCAGGCACGGAGCAGAGTTAAATTCCCACAGTCTACAACCTGCATGTCTCTACAACCTGCATAACCATCTCTCCCCCACCTTCACTCATATGGCCTCATATGCACAGGATACTTATGCCATTAAAAAGTCCTCAACCATTATGCTTGAGGGATGGAAGAGTCCCAGTTTCCCAGCAACCAGAGCTCCAGGCAAATATTCAATTCACATTGAAGGGTCTGGACTTGCTTGGTGCTCCTTCTTCCAGTATGCCAAGCTGCTGTCAATAACACAGGTTGGCTTATCATGTTTTCACAGAAACCTACTTGCAAAGAGATCAACAAGTATCAACCTCCACAGTGCAAGCAGTAGGCTCAGATTTTTGTGGATTGTCAGGGTGTTTGCCAGTCAGGGCCTTTGCCAGTCCCCTCAGTGTTAAGAGGCAGGACATACAAAAGAAGGAAAGACAGCAAGATCTTCTCAATTCCAATTGCCTTCTCAATCACGCCACCAGTTCCAAGCATTCATCAATTAAGCTGATGAAATGTAAATCAAAACAAGCAAAATCAGGTCTTCCACAGAGTCTCATTCAAATAATTTCTGAATGGTTCACATTATTTCTGCATCAGAATGAAAAGATCATCATAATGAATATTGAACTAATTGAATATGGGGGGGGGGGTGCAATGTGCTCTCTCATCATAAATTCCGTAGGATTTTCAAGGCAAGAGATATTCACAGGTGGTTTGCCATTGCCTGACTCCACATAGCAACCTGTTATTCCTTGCTGGTCTCTTTTCCAAATACTAGCTAGGGCTGATCCTGCCTAGCTTTGAAGATCTGACAAGACTGGCCTAGCCTGGGTTTAGGGCTACCCATCTACTTGAGTTTCAAGAAAATAATTTGATCAAGTACTATTGATTATGAAATGACAGCTTTTCTGCATTTGATGCAAGAAAACAGATGATACCCTGTGAAGGTATAAATGTATATGACCTACAGCCGAAAATTACTAATCACTTCTCAGATTTATCAACAGTAGCAATACCTTCTTATACTAGACCAAGAAGTTGGTTTGACAAAGAATATATAGAAACAAATAAACAAATATGTATTCCGTCAAAATAGGGATCCCAGGTTGTATGATTATGTAATACATCTGAAAAACTATTAAATAGCCTGATAAAACAAAAATTAAAACTAAGTCTAAAGTGTGAATGGGAACGCTTATTTCGGACCATGAATTCGAAAGATTCAAAACAATTTTGGTATTGTGTAAATAATTTCCTCTTTTTGAAACAAGCCCCTCAATATTACATTTCACCAGAAACATGGTTTACCTACTTAAGTATAAATCCTCTTAGAATCAATAAAGCTACACCTGAGTAAGAATTTGTGAAATGTCATATAAATGCGTCACGAAGCAAAAAAAGAGAGAGAGAACAATTCTGTTCTGCCTGTTCAACACCAGACCCAAACACTCCAGAAATATCTTTGCATTTACCCCTTCCTATTCATTCAGAGAACAGAAATAATTTGATGAAAATACTAGCCTTTCTGAATTATTTAGGAAAACAATGCTAGAGGAAGCAGCCCTGGTAAGCAACCTGCCAACAACTCTCTCCCTCTCTATTCATCAGCTCTGTCATGATGGACCTATGTGTCACATGGCCACAGTATACAGCAGTAGAGTCTGGAAGGATAAACAACCAGGAGTTACTGGCATACCAGCATCATTAAGATTACATGATGACTCAAGTGTGATTAATTTGTATATCTGCTTGAAACTAGGCCACTCTATACCTCACAAACAGAATCTGTGTTTTTACCATTGCTCAATTAAGTAGGAAAAAAATGTAAATCAAACCCATGACAACAGATAGGGAGAAAATGTGTGGGTGTAGCAGCGGCCCTTGCTCATCGATTTGGATTTATTAGTAACAATTATATTTTATTGTTTTGGTTTACCCTCAGGAGAGATGAAATCATTTATAAAGCAGGAAGCACAGCAAAAAATGAGGCACCTGAAAGGCCCTTCTGCTACTTCAATATATCATTTACAATGAGCCATTATCTTCCGTCTGGAAAAAATGCCAGATGATCATGACACACGACATGGAATCATTGTCACAGATATACAGCAACATTATTGAATACTCCCCAGCCACAATTTGAAAACTAGGGCTGTTTCCACACAGAAAACAGTGCCCTAGGAACCGTAAAAACACCATCCCTGGGGCGCTGTTTGCACAGCTGGTGCTGCTGCATCACAGCAGCACCATGCTCGCACCCCCTAAGCAGTGTGAAGACGCAGCGTCTTCCCACCAGGGCGGTGCAAAGCGCACCAGAATGGCGCCGCTTTTGGCCCTTCTGGTTTCCCATTCATTTACCTCTTCTCTCTGAGCAGCTCTGGATGGCTGGAGGGACACGCCTATGTTGCCCTCCGACCCCCAGAGGGTCACAGCAGCATCGGTGGTGCCCACACGTTACCGTGCAAGCGGTCCCAAAGCTCTACCAGCATGAATTATGCTGGTGGAGAGGCATTTCCTGCCACTGTGCAGAAACGGCCTAGGACATAAAAACAGCATTCCAGAAAAGGCCACTTTATTATACAGGTATACTTATGATGTAGGCATACGTTTTAAATAAACCTATGTGTGTAATAACTATTAGCCAACTCTTTAATGTTAGGCTTGATTTTAAGGACCAGGAGGGAAAATCTAGGGCAGATTCCGCATGGGCAAAAAACAGCGGTGTGAAAATGGCATAAACCCTTTTACACCGTTTAAAACCATTTCACACCATTTTCACACCACTGTTTTTGGCCCATGCGGAATCCGCCTAGGATTTGAGATTTTATTCTTAGTGTTGAGTGAGCAGTATAAACAACTCTCTTTCATTAGCTGTCAGAACCTGTTGCAAGTAGGAAGAAGGGAGCTGTCTAAAATGCCAAATACTTCCCATCCCCCCTTCCAAATTTGAATGGCATCCAGATTTATAGATCTCCCCTTGAGGGCATGTGTTTCCCCCATTAACAATCACTTTCTTAGACTCTGAAATGGAACCCATAGCTATCCAATGGACCACATTAACTTTTCACCTTCTCTAATATATAATTGTCATTACTCAATCTTCTTCCACTAGATCTGGCAGACATAACGCATGATGATAGAAGGCTGGAATAAACCGGGGCAGATGTCTAGATCCCTCATCCAACCAGTCTGTGGGCCACCCAGGAATGGAAGTAGCAGACTTCCCAGGGACAGTAGGCTAGGCAGCATTTGGCAGAGCTATGGGAGGAGTGTGACTTGTGATTCCTACAGAACAATGGAAATGACTGGTGGCATCTACACCATAGGTGGAGAAAGAGTACTCCTGGGTTTAAGGTACAATTAGGTCATGAGGTTCCAGGGGTGGGTCGCAACTAGAAATAGAGCTAGGGGTATCAGAACTGGGAGAGGCAACGATATAGGAACCAGGAAAGGCTGGGAAGTGACATTAAATAAGCAGAGCTATGAAGCAGACATGAATTGTGCCCCCCATGACCCTGTTCCAAAACAAATATCATAACACAACAAATCACCTGGCTTTCTGTGATCAGAATAATAAGGACTGTTACCTGGAAACAATTGCTACTCCTACTGATTTAAGTGAGTTATCAATCTCTCTGAAATAGTACTAAATTGCAAAAACACTTTTATATAGTAAATGTTAATGCAAGCAACATGATAATACTATATAGAGAGAGATTTGCAGAACAATAACCCTCCCATGGACTATCCAGGAATCTGAATTACAATACAGCCTTTGAAGGAAACCTAATTCCCATTAAAGTCAGGGCCAATCAGCCATCTCCTGAGTCTATGTGACATCAAGTCACTTCTGACTTATGGTGACCCTACGTATTAAGGACCTTCAAAACATCCTATCACAATCCTATCACTAACAGCCTTGCTCAAGTCTTGTAAAATGAAGGGTTCGTTTACTGAGTCATTCCATCTCATGTTGGGTCTTCCTCTTTTCCTGCTGCTTTCAGCTTTCCCTAGCATTATGATCTTTTCCAGTGATGCCCGTCTTCTCATAATGTGATTCAAGTGCAATAGCTCACTTAAGTCTTTTTTTTGTTTATAGGGAGAGTTCAGGTCTGATTAAATCTAGAACCCACTCCCCCCGCCCCCAGTGGTCCATTCCTCCAATACCATATTTCAAAGGAATCAACTTTCTTCTTGTCACATTTCTTCACTGTCAAACTTTCACATCCAAATATAGTAATAGGGAATACTAGGGTATGAATGATCTTGAACTTGGTTGCCAGTGACACATCCTTATGTCTGAGAATGTTTTCTAGCTCCTCCATTGCCAGTCTCAATCTCGTTCTGATTTCTTGGGTTGCAGTCTCTTTTTGTTTATGATTGAACCAAAGAATAGAATATCTTTCACAATTTCAATATCTCTATCATCAACCTTAAAATTCTGCAATTGCTCAGTTATTACTTTTATCTTTTTGATGTTCAGCTGTAATTCTCATGCAAGTAAAGTGATGCTCAAAATCTGTATTAACTTTTTGCATTATGGAAACTATCCTTTTTTTATTCTGTGCTAACAAGTTGCCATTTGTTCAGACTATAGATTGTGCATCAAAACCAGCACATGTTGTGGCATACCCATTTCTTTTAAACTCATCCATTGCTTTTCATAATCTATACAATCAAAAGCTTTCCTGTAATCTATAAAACACAAGCTGATTTTCTTCTGAAATTCTCTCATATGCTCCAGTAACAACTGTAAAATTGCCACATGATCTCTAGTGCCTCTTCCTTTTCTGAATCCTGTTTCAACATCTGACATTTCTTGTTCCATATATAGTAACAGTCTTTGTTACTATACATTTTGAGCATTAATTTCCTTGCATGAAGCAGTAATGTGATGGTTCAAAAGCTGGTTCAGTCACTGACATTCTTTTTTCTCTAAAAATTGGAAGATAGAGCATTTCCAGGCTACCAGCCTTTGTTTTGTTTTCCATATTTGTTTGCATGTTATTGTTAATGTTTTGCTGGACTCTATTTTTATGGCTCAAAATAGCCATCAACTTCCATTGATTTCTTCCTCCAACTGCTTTGAGTGCAGCTTTCACTTCACTTTCTAAAATTGCAGGTTTTTCTTCAAGAGTCTTCTTTGAAGGAGCCTGTCAACCTTTTAATCTCTTCTGTACAGTTTTTAGTGTATTGTTCCCATATTTACTTGATTTTGTCCAGTTAATGCGTTTTCGTGTTGATCTTCCAGCATCCCTAGTTATGGTTTAAATTTCCCATTGATTTCTGGGATCTTGTGGAACAGATCACTTATTCTTCCTTTTTGGTTTTCTCTTCCTTTACCCTGGTTATTGTGTTCTCTTTGTGTGTCCACACAAGTTCCTGGAATACTGCAGTTAGCCTTATGATTCTATTATTGTCACCTTTGATTTTTGTTTCTCATCTACCTAAAGCAATGTTTAGAGCTTCATTAGTCATTTATGAAGGTTTTCATTTTTCCTGGCTGCAGAAACAATCTTTGGTATCAATCCATAATTATTCCAGTTTGCATTCACTTGGTAATGCAAATATCTTCTTTACATGGTCTTTGAACTCTTCCAGAATATTGTTTTAGATTATATTCTGGAACTATGAATGTTTGGGTCAGAGACATAGGTATAGATTTTCAGGGGGGTTCGGAGGCAGGGCCACACCCACACCCGTCCCTGGGGGTGTGGCCATGCCTCCCCAAGCCCCGCCCCCAGCCTCAGTGCTTATAAAAGCAGCTCTCCAAGGCAGAATCGCCTCCCCTGTGCCCCCACCGACTGTGCTCCCAGCCAGCAGTCCCTTCTGCCCGCCCCTCTGGGCAGAGGCGCAACTAGGGAAAATGGAGCCTGGTGCAAAATCTGAGTTTTGCGGGGGGGGGGCCCAATGGGCGGTCAAATGTGATGCTGGAATCCACCCCCAAACAGCAACACTTTCAGTGGTGTTTAAAACAGGGAGCCCAGATTCTCCTTTTAAATCCACCTTAAAGGGAGAATCTGGGGTCCGCAGTTAAAACAAAATTTAAAGTGATGCTGTTTTAGGCTGGATTATCCCCCACCCTGAAACAGCATCACTTTCAGTGTTTAAACATTCTCCCTTTAAATCCTTACTGAAGGGGGTGAATTTAAAAGGAGAATCTGGGAAAAAATTTTTGGGGGGTGCCTGCTGTCAGGGGTGCAATTGTTAAGCTAGCAGCACCAAACTTTCAGGGTATCTTTAGGAGACCCTCCTGATGATACCACCCAGGTTTGGTGAAGTTTGGTTCATGGGGGCCAAAGTTATGGACCCTCAAATGTGTAGCCCTCATCTCCTATTAGCTTTCTTTGGAAACAATGGGGGATGGGGCACCCCCTTTGGGAGTCCATAGCTTTGAACCCCCTTGACCAAATTTCACAAAACCTGGGTGGTATCAGTAGGAGACTCTCCTGATGATACCACCCAGGTTTGGAGAAGTTTGGTTCATGGGGGCCAAAGGTATGGACCCTCAAATGTGTAGCCCCCATCTTTTATTAACTCCCATTGGAAACAATGGAGGATGGGGGCACCACCTTTGGGAGTCCATAACTTTGGACCCCCTGAACCAAACCTCAACAAACCTGGGTGATATCATCAGAAGAGTCTCCCAACAAATCCCTGAAATTTTGGTGCTGCTAGCCTAAAAACTGCCCTCCCTGCAGGCCAAAAACCGAAAAAACACTAAAAAATTTCAAAAAACCCAGAAACGGGGGGCAGAGCTTCAGACATGTAATGGGGGGGGGTTGAACCCGAGAACCCCCCCTTACCTACATCCTTGGTTTGGCTGTTTTCCTTCCATTTCATTCTAATTTTCAATATTAAGAATATATAGTCTGTATCACAATTAGTTCCTAGTCTTGATTTAGCAGAGATAATAGAGTTCCTCCATCTTCAACTTCTGATTACATAATCCATTTGATTATTGTATTGGCCATCTGGTGATGTCTATGTATACAACTGTCTGTTCAGCCACCTAAAACATGTTTGCAATGAGTAACTTGTCTTCACAAATCTCTTTGAGTTGCTCTTCTGCTTCATTTCATGCTCCTAACTAAATTTTCCAACCATATTTGTGTCTACTTTGTTTCCTGCTGTGATCCCCCCTGCCATTTTACAACTTTTTTTGTCAGCAGATTTTCCCTTATCTTTTGCCTTTTGGGGTCCCTCAGGACTGAATAGCCTTCCTGGTAGTGTGATAGTCAGGCTACAGTTCTAATATTGTTCCACCCTAAGATGTAGAATGCCTTTTGCTTTTCAGAAAATTTCTTTAAAAATGACACTGGAGAACTTAGGCAGGTTCAAACAAATGAAAAGAAAATTTTATTGAACAAAGTAGAATTATGAAGAAAATCAGCAGATGGAAATCAGGCAGGAGTAAGCTATCTGCAATCTTAGGTTTCTGTCACAGTCACAGGATTTTATCAAACTTTTTAGGTTTCTCAGTTTTTTAGATGTTATATTTCATATGAAGGTTCAGTTTTACCTTGAGTTACTCTTAGATATTACTGATGGATTCAAAAAGACTCTGAGTTCTAACAGACTGGTACCTTTTTCTGTCAGTATACAGTATACAGCCTCTCCACTGTTAGATACTCACTCTACAAAAATCCTCCTTTGAGGATAATTTCTTTCCTAACTGGCTTAAGAATTTTTCTTGTATTTCCCAGAAGATATATTCTCCTCACCCTTTTATTTACGGTCACTATGGAAAGTCTCTCTCACTAATCCACCTCTGACTTGACCAATAAATAAACAAACTTCCAGCTCTTTTGTCTGTTTATTTCTTCTCTCAGCATACACTGCCACACACCATATTTCAGATCAGATTTACTCTCTGACAGAAATCCTCTCAGGGCAGATTTTCACACACAGCTAAGAGACTCGATGTTAACATGCAAGAATCCAAATCTAAAAGATTTCCAATCTTTTCCTTCTCAGAGAGAAATGTCCTCTCTCTGGTGATTGGTTGCTCCACCAATCAGAGCACTGTACAGTTCCTAGGAAGTTTTTTCCCCATGCACTGCGTTTGTGAATCATCTTCATTTTTAATTGCATTTCAAAATCTTATTTATCTGTGCAGTCCATCACACCTGCTTTTGTGTTCTGGTTACATATAATTATCAGCAGTGGCGTACCGGGCCTAAATGGCCCACGGGGGCATGATTACCTCCCCATGCCCTCCCCCCATGCCTGGCTCCCCGTGCCCCACTTACAGGAGCCAGCAGGGAGGCTGGGTGGGTGGGGCATCATGGCCCAGGAGGGTGCCATGGCTGCCCGCCACTGAGCTTGGCGCCTTATGGCTTGGGTACACACAGTTTTGTCTCATGAGGGGTGCCAGGTGAAACATGACGAAACGGCATGCGCCCATGGACATGGAATAACCTATGTCCTTATTAGTGGTATGCCACTTATTATCAGCACATCCTGTTTAAGTGTGTGATCAATTTCTTCCTGGTCATTCACATAAAAGCTTTCAGTTTCTTCCTCTTCAACAGCTGTAGTTAGGATATAAACTTGAATGATGGTCATGCTGATAAGCTTTCCATGAAGCCTGATATTGTTTAGTCAGAGATAGCCTGATTGCCTCCTTACTAGAGCAACTTTGTAGTTTTCTGACTGAAAAGGTCCAAATCTAGTGTACTTTAATGCATTCAGTCCCAAGATAGCAATATTGAAACATTCAGTTTTTCATTTTATACTTTCAAGTTTTGTATTTTCCCTTGATTCATACATGCCGTGTTCCCATTATGTTTTTAACAGCTTTGGACTTCCTTTTGCATCTATTCTCATCAGCAACTGAACATGTTTTCAGCTTTAGTCCAGTTGAATCAATAATAATAGCACTATTTGTAGTTGTTCTCTGTTCTTCCTCAGTAACTAATTCCTTGCCATCCAACCTGGGGGTTCCATCTTCCAGCGCTATAGCTTCTTTCATTTCTGGTTGTCTCATCATAGAGTTTTCAAGGTATGAGATGATCAGATGTGGTTTATCATTGCCTTCTGTGTATCCCTTCGTGGAAGTGCTGCTCAGAGCGAACCTGCATCCTCCCTGCTCCCCCGACAATCTATCTCATAACAACATCAAGGATGAGTTCTAACTTTTTGAACCAGCCTGAAAGAGGAATATCTAGCATAACTGAGACAGCGTCTACCAGGAATCATATGATTTGCTCCTTACTGTTTAGTCTCCAAATGCTTGTGTGATGTTTGTATGCCACCAAGTTATTTGACCTTTAGTAATTCTAAAAATTTAGTATTTATATTGCTTCAATCTATCTGAATTTTTCTGCTTTTCCTTTTGCTTGTATATGTTCATAAAAAGTAAAATGTACTCATGATCTCTCTCACTGTCTGTAGTTCCAAGCTCCTTCCAGAGGTACTGCCCAACTTCCAGCTCATTTCAAGCATAGATTAAAAATCTTTTGACACAGAGATCTAGGAGTGCACACAAACAGAGTTTGCAGGTCTACCCTTGAATATTTTTGGTAAAAGCTTAGACTGTATTCTGTCTCCATAGTAATGCTACAGAGCCTGCTCCATGTCTGCATATAATCTTAGCTAACAAATGGGTCCATTATGCACAGAACACTTACCCTGGGGCAGTGAGGTTGTAGTGGGGTCACCTCAGACTTTTCTGTTTACAAGCAAGGAGGCACTCCACTGCCTGCTGCATGGCTTGCCTGCTGAAATCTCACAGGTCTGCACTTAACTCTGCCCATCAACACATTCTTAAAGGCACACAGTCACAAGATTGTTGGTTTTGCTAAATCCCTTTAAATTACTGTTATATCAATATTGCTGTTATTGCAGCTTATTGATATTGTAGCCACTGTAGATTATCGATATTGTAGTTTATCGATATTGTAGTCAAAAATAATTCCCCACCAAATGAAAGAGGCAAAGCAACTCCTTGGACCACACACTGCTGAAGAAGGGAACCATGTGCTAGAACTGATACTCCCTTACCCCACCCCCATACACAATTCCTGCTCCTGTTGGTGGGGAGGCTTTTTATTTTGACATTCCTTGGTATATCAATATCCCTGTATTAAATCTATCATTATTTTGATAGATCTAATATGGTACAAATACTTGAAGTTGAAATAAAGTTTTTAAAAGCCGTCCTAATCGTCAGGGAGGGAGGGCAAGTTAATAATATGAAGGATCCGTGGACCCATCTTTTATGACTCTAGCACAACCATGCTCTGCCCCTTCCTGCCTATTGCTGTAGGCAACTCAAAAGTCCCAATGGTTATCCCCTGAGCGGATCATGCAACCAGTTGGCCACACCCTTTTGCTCCTGCCTTCCTTTGCCTCCCAAATGGCAACCAGCAACCCAGCTAAGTCAGAACCACATTTCTGAAAATATCCCATCTCTCTCACAGATTTCTAGACAAAGATCATAAGGAAGCTCAAATCTACAAAGCTAAGCAGGGAATGGTCACATAAAACTTCCAAGAAAATTGAGTAGCTGGAAAAAGGAAACGAACATATCTTTCTGCTTTCTCAGCCTGTTCCTTTTGGAGTTAGAGAGACATTTGACACAGATTTTTAAATTTTCAGTTGGTGGCTAACATTACTCTTCCTTCCTTCCTTCCTTCAACAAGGCAACCTGGATCTGGCTCTAACCAGCATTCTACTTAAGATGCAAACAATGGGCCTTAAAATAATGGCTGTAAATTTTTTTCCCCTCCAATTCTCTAAGGCCCCTTCTGCACACGCAAAATAATGTGTTGTCAAACCACTTTCACAACTGTTTGAAAGTGGATTTTGCTATTCTGCACAGCTTCAAAGAGCACTGAAAGCAGTTTGAAAGTGCATTATTCTGCATGTGCGGAATGAGCCTTAAAGCTTTGTGTCATTTCTGCTTGTCTTACAAAAGGTATAATGTAACTTTTCTTTTTTAATTTTTCTTTGAGCCAATGAAGGTGCCTGCAACCTCTGTCTACTTAACTGGGAGTAGTGTTCTCCACATAAATTAGTATTCTAACCTAGTAGCAAAGTTAGTGAGCACTACCTCTGATTAGCTCATAGGCCTACACTTAAACTTTGGGGGTAGCTAGAGTTAGTTTCAAGGCAAGATTTCTTCAGTGCACTCCACATGAGAAGGGAGAGGGCAGAACAAAGCACACCCATGAGTCCATCAACAAGGAAGGATTATAGACATTTTGGCTAAATGTTATGTCTGAATGCAGTCTGTTTCAACAATGTACAATTATATTAAGATTTTAATTCCAAAATACCAGCAATAGAAGTGCTATTTTTATTTGAATTCCCTTCAGTTCTTAGAGATCTATACTTGCTAAAAATTAAATATCAACATTAATACAGTTAAGTAGAAGGGTTTTTTCCCTATAACCTTTTAACCTGGTTGATCAATTAACAGACACTGCAGAAAGGCATTGAAGTAATATACGTGGAAATTCTAGAAATAATATATCTTTTTAAAAGTACTGTGTTTAATTTGTGTATACTTCATACTGATATCTGTAAAAATATGTGATTAACAATAAGATAAATCAGTTCTATAGCATACTATTCAAAGGCATTAGGCACATTTTCCCACCATGATATAAAAAATGCCAACTACTTAATTGGCACATCTACTTAGACTAAAAAACCCCAATGCTTTTAAAGAAACCCTTTGTGCTTCAGGACAGCCCTAGTCAAAGGGAGGACAAATTCACCACTGGGAGCGGTGGGGAGGCCACGCCTGTAGATTTGCCCTCTTCAGGGCACTTACTCCAGTGGAGTGGTGAAATTACTGCTGTGCATCTGCCATCACCCTTCCCCCGGTGGCGGGACGTGGTGCAGGATACTGCCGCAGCATCCCTGCACTGCTGGTGACATGGCAGGGCTGTGGGCGCAGCCAACATTATGTTAGCCTGCCCTTCATCCCCTGCCTTATGGAATATGATTTTTCATACAAAACTGTGCTGGGAAATGCCAATTCTCATATCTCTGTGTGTGTGTGTGTAGCAGAGTGTCCATCTAAAAGCAGGCCAAAGGCAAAAGGTTTGTTTGCAAGATTAGATCAGTGAATGAGTTACTCCAGCCAATAGAAGCTGGAAGGCTCATGAACTATAGACATGCATCTTGATTACCACATCCTGCCAAAGCTGCTGTAACACAATGGATCCTGGAGAACTCCCTGATACCAGACTTTACATTTCCTCTGCCTTTTAGAAACCATTTCATCAACAATTGCATTTTCTCTACCTTTAGATATCATCTCCCTAACAAACGATCCCTTCCTGATTCATCCAAAGCCTCAGTCAAATTTGAATACCTGGGCAGAGTCTTTTAAGATACTCTGCACAAAGTCATTCAGACCTTCCTTGATATAATCAAGAAGCAATTGACTCTATTATCCCAACACTTAGAAACAGTAGATAAGCCGTTGATTAGCTCAAGCCAGCAATCCCAGCAAGGGAAATCCCAACAGTCAGGAAAAGGAAACTGAAACTTACTTGTTCCCGCCCTTACCTGTGCAAAAGAGTATAAAAGTACTGTGCACCCCAGACTCAGTGCTCTTTACTGGGTAAACCTCTCTTGGTATAGTTGGTTTGAGACACGATATATCGTCCTTTGCCTGGATTTCTATGCTGGCATAGGAATCCTTGCCTTCTTCAAGAACGTCTCTGCAGAATTTAGGTAACGTATAAGTCCCCTGCTCCCCCTCCTACTCTATCATCCAAACCTTTCTTTTCCTCCCTGCTTATATCCATTAGGAACTGTGTGTATGCTTCTTAATGTCTCATTGTATGATTGTTTGCAACCAAAATTTATATAAAAATATTTAAACTACAGTTTGGTCTCTTTTGCATTCTCTGTGGAACGTTTCAAAAGCCAATTCTGGTATTGTTGTCTAAAAGATCCCACCTAGCCTGCCTCTCGCACTGCCAAACTGAGTTATTCCCCATTGCTACTTTAAAAATATATTCTGTTAAGCTAGGTAACAATTAGCTCCCTCCTGGCCTTTGCTGGCATTGCACCGGTGGGGTGCAGTCCACAGTTAGGCCAGCCTTTTGAATGGTGTAAGTGAGGTGCATCTCACTGGGGCTTCTCGGAGGCAGGCAGGCTTTTTGCCTTCCCCACGCTTCTGGGAAGCCCTTTTGGGAACAGCAGGGTGGCGTGGCTGCAATGCCATGGCCGGGTGCCTGGCCTGTGGGTGGAGATGAAAGTCTATTCTCAGATTAACCATTTAAAAATCTCTGAATAGTTAGAGGAAATTTACAAAATTACACTGAAAGACCTGACATTCTCCTGATAATCAAAAAGGAACTTCTACCTTCCAGGGCTGTGGGGAGGGGGAGAAGAGATTGACAAGATTTATATGTTCTGTCTCTGACATTCTTAGCTTGTGGTTAGTCTCTCAATACAAAGAGAAGATATCCCATCATTTCTGGTAGCAATTCCATACCATTGGGACTCCTTTTACATTTAGTATAATCCTTTTTCGATGCAAATAAAATTTGGTATGAATGAATTTTTCAAAAATTACAGTTAAAGCAAGGCTTTGCAAAATGAACTGTTTTCCCAGTTTTAAAACATTCTAAAATTCCCTTCTATGCAAAATATTCAAAAGAACACAAAACTTAGTCTTACTATTATGAAATTCTTGGCATAATTCAAAACTTAATGTATTGTATCAGGTGGAATTTTCTTTTTTGGTTCAGTCTTTTTCTACACATTAGAGAACTCTTCTACAAAAACTAATGGATGTACTCTAAACTAATTTGATAGGCACCTTCAGTTTTATTATTGGTGCCTAATGTTATTCCTGTGGTTTATGTTAGCAAGGTAAATCAGACCTACTGCTGCCTTTAACACTTTAGCAGAGTACACTATGCTACTGACATACTAAATTCTCTGTCTTAAAGAAATGTTGGAAATAGAATTCAGCGCTTTCAGCTATAGTGGGCATATATCTCTCCACTGCCATGCATACAACAGTGTATGGTATATTAAGATTCTGTCAAAGCTATTAAGGTCATTAACACTGGCACATATATTTGAGTCTATTCCTGTGCAATTAAAGGGGGTATTATTTGCATGCTATTATACACGAGCAAAGACATTCCTCATATTCCCAAAGGAAACAACTTGCAGGAGTGACCTAAATTGTAGTCAGTCTGATTTTTTTTTTAAAAAATGAAAAAGTAGCAAATAAATGAGAAGCACTGCAGATAAAACTAGAAATTCTGAGAATAGTTATGCAAGAGCATGGGTTAATAATGACAAATGCAGACAGATGTAGAATAATGAGCCTCAGAGGAGTGAAGAATAAATGAAGAGAGAGAGGGAACTATCTGCCTAATGGAAAGGTTCTACCACAGCAGAGATCAACAAAGTATTACATCAAAGAGCCCAATTCTGCAGATAAACAGGTAGCTATCACAGCCATAGTAAAGAGAATACTTCAGCATACACACATGTAATGAACTCTCAATAACTTTTATAAGCAGAACAAAGGATCTCAAAGCTGAAAAATAATCCATATTGAAAGTTTGAAAGTCAGACTACATTCTGGAAGAACGAGACTTGTATACTAACTCTGCCATTAAAAGTTGCTTGCGTATCCTGTGGCCCATCTTTCTCTCTGAGTCTAACTATGCTCACAATATTATGGTTTATAAACAGATGAGAATGATGTTTTAAAGTGCCTTGGTGCCCCATTTGGAAGAAAAGCAGAAAATAAATGAAGAATAAAATAAATAGTCTCAAGACATGCTAACCCGCATGGGGATATGAAAACAAGGGTAGATTTTTGGGCAAAATAACTGGTTCATTTTTAGTATGTGAAGTACCAAAGTTTAACATGATATATATATTCTCTAAATAAATACACTCACACAAAAATTATCTGGAAGTCAAACCTTCTAACCGAACAAAAACTTATACGTCTAATCCTGGATGAGCCATCAGAAATTATGTAGTGGTAAAGGAAACGGATTCTACACATGCTTGCTCAATTTTTACATTCAGTTTAGAAGTTTACTTTGTTTATATTCCACTCTTTTCCCCAATGGGAACCCAAAGCTGTTGAACAATATAGGGGTTACCCAGAAAGTTTCCATGGTAGGGCAGGGATTCTAATCTGTGTCTCCAAGACTCTAGTCCAACACTCTAACCACTGATCTCAATAGCTCTTTCATTTCTGATTTCATTTGTTCCCTAGTTACATCTAAGCACTGAAAACGTATCCTACAGCTGAATATACAAGCTGCCAGGATGAAACTAAGGTGAATTGTGGATGGGTAAATCACTGCTACAGAGTTCTGAAACTATAACTTCATTCAGGAGTTCCAATCTGGTCCCAAAGGTATCATGGCACCTTCCCTGGGTGGGTCCAGGTGAGGCTTTTGCCCAATAAGTCTGGTCCCTGGAGATTTGATTGCAACATTTTAAAAATGTTATTTTGGCAGCAGCTGCAACCACAACACAAAGTTCACGAGGCCAAAGGAAAGCTGTGGAGCCACTTTACAGCTGGCTCTGCCTCCCACAGAAGCCTTTTTGTGGCTGCACCCACCATGCTATGTCAGAATCTCAAAGATGTCTCCAGGTTCAAAAGGTTGGGGATTCCAACCTAGTTTATTTTCATATGAAACACTGTGCTAGAATAATATTCCAACAAACAATAGCTTATTATCTTGTCTACAAACCACTTTTTTGGGAATTTCAATCCCATGCACTGTAAGAGGGGAAGAGATGGGTGGCACAATAAAAGAGTCAAAGGACTTAAGGCTGATTCCAGTAATAACATAGTTTGTTATTATGTAAAGCAAAAAATAGGTCGGGTCTTATGAATTAGCATGCCCTTTACCACCTCTTTCTTGCTATAACATCACTTTAAGACAGTGATGGCGAACCTTTTCGAGACGAAGTGCCCAAATTGCAACCCAAAACCCACTTATTTATTGCAAAGTGCCAAGATGGCAATTTAACTTGAATACTGATGTTTTAGTTTAGAAAAAACGGTTGGCTCAGAGGCGTGCGTTACTCAGGAGTAAGTTTGGTGGTAGTCGGTGGCTTTGCTTTGAAGCAACCGTGCAACTCTTCCAACGGGTGAATCACAACCCTAGGAGGGTTTACTCAGAAGCAAGCCCCATTGCCAGCAACCGAGCTTACTCCCAGGTAAAGGATCGTGCTTTAGTTCTTTGCATGAAAATTAGTGGGGTTTAACAGGGTTACCTACACTGCTTCTCCAAAACTAGGTCTTAGGTTTAATGCTAATAATCGAGCCCAGCGGTTCCAGGCCAGCCTACATGTGGGGGGAGGGCACTCTGTTTGCGCATGCCCACAGAGAGGGCTCTGAGTGCCGCCTCTGGCACCTGTGCCATAGGTTCGCCACCACTGCTTTAAGATGTTCAAAGATCTCATGCTTGGATTCAAAGGAGCCTATGGACAAAATATTGAGTTGTACAAGATGAACTGGAAGAATTCTCCCCTCCTCACTCTTCCACCAGAACAGTTATGAGTGATACAAGAGGGTCTTCTCTCAAAGAAACTTGAGGAAATACTGATTGATTCTCCTTCTACATCATAGTCCTCTTTTGCCCCAAAGCATTTTGTTTATGGAATTTCCTTGATTCTGAGCATCAGCTTTTTCTAGAGGTTTGTAGAGAATTCTAGGGGAAAAGATCCATGACAGGTTTTTGCTCTAAGGTTCATAGGACTGATCATGATCACATTAACTACAATTATGTTATTAGATTATAACCAATATTATTCCATTTAGAGTTGCAAAATACCTCTATTTTTAATATACCTATTACTTTTAAAGGACCCAAGATATGGATCATGGCAAACCTTACCTTATAATTCAACATTAAAAATACAATGAACAACAGTAAAAATATGAAAAATCTGGGAAGTCTCAATTGTTGATAAAGTTCTGTTGGAGAACAGGGCATTTATCTTTTTTAAAAAATCTACTTGATTTTGCTTTTAACCTCAGGAAGTTTTATTCACAATTACACAATCAGCATCCTGATGCACAAATATATTAAACATGGCAATGGAATTATCTTCTTTGAGAAAGCCTTCACATAGTTTTCAGGAAGCTGAAACAAAATTTGTTTTATAAAATATGAAATCTAGTTTGAATATATTTGGGAGTGTGTCCCAGTCTCTGTTCACTGACGGGCAGCCCCAACTGAAAGATGAACTAAGAAAAAATGGCTACTTATAAAAGACAGGCAAGGATAAACAAAGCTTGGGAACTACAGCAGCATATGTCTTAGGGACAAACTTGAGGCAACTTCTAAATGTTCTCTCAACTTATATTGTAAAAAAATGAAAGTTGTGAGAAGCTATAAATTTAAATTTCTATTGCAGAAGGAAGAATTAGGTCTTCAACCCTCAAGCTGTTTTTTTCAACCAAGATTGCCTGCTTCAAGCAGTTCTCCTGCGCTCAGATAAAAGATAAGGGAGAGATACTGCTCAGTTTCTTTATCTTCTATGTGGGAAAAGATAGGGGCTCCTCTCATAGGAGGACAAACAGCTGAGGAACGTGGCATGCTTGGTTGGAAACAGAATGGTTGTAGGATGGTTGCATGTTGCCTTTCCACTTGCCTTGCCTCTTCCTCTGACTGCAGTCTCCTGAATCTGCATTTCAGTTTAAATTAAGAGAAAGTTACATGACCTGTATATTACACCTAATTTCATTTTTAATCTAAGGTTTGTTTGTAAAGGAAGATTAGGAAGAATCTGGATGCAGAGGAAAATATTAGCAGAATCTTAAAACATTAGCAGGATAGTTGTCATTTGATTTAAGAGAAAATTCCCTATACCTATTGCTCAGGTCTAAAAATTAATTGCTCTGTGTATGAAAATTCATACAAAATGTATGAAACACTGAATAAGCTGGGATAAAAGACTGCATGATCAGAAATATCATCCCATTTGTGAAAAGAATTCTACAAAGTACAAACCAGTTTTAAATAAGTTTAATTTTCTCAGCTTCTCCAGATCATGCTCGAAATTCCGTTATATTTCTCTTTATATTATATGCATGCCATGAGATTCTGTCTGAATAGAGAATCAAAGTGTGTGTGTCAGTTTGTGTGTGTATGTTGTGTCTTTAAATAGAGGATCAGAGACAACACTTTAAGGAAAAAACTTAATAAGTATTCTATCTATTGATAAAAAATCTGAAAGGATCAAAATAGTCTTGTTTGTACCCTGGGAATTGTGTTAAACAGCAAATTTAACTCTACAACCATCAGAATGCACTGCAGCATACAAAAGCAAGCATTTCAATTTCCCTTAGTAGTAATAATACAGTCGCCCTATCACACAAAGAGTAACAACTACTGACTGACATTGATCGATGCCTATAATACAAGCTACATTAGAGAGTTAGCTTGTCATCCTCAATGTATATTTGAGCATTTTTGGCACCAATGAAGACAGAAAGACAGGAAGAAAGGCAGCCATATATCTTGGGAGGGCATGACCTGGGAATGATGGATGAGAAGTACATCCAACATTTTTGATCCTATAGAAGAATCATCTTAGAATTCTAAACTCTTTGGAAAGCTGGAGTAGGTCAAGACAGTCAACCCATCTTCCTTTTAGGAAATGTATGATATTCTACTTCAAAAAAGCAGAAGTTGGAAATAACAGTATATCTCAGAAGAGCCCATCTAAGCCAAAATGCAATACACATAAGCATTTTTCACAACTCTATCAAAAGGATTAATAGTTATGTTTGTACTGAGAACTATAGTAGTTGTTGCACAAAGAACTGACTACATCTGTGAAAATGCAGCCCCCCTTTTTTCCCCTAGTTCCTTCAGTACCATGAGTATCCAATTCATTAGCTCGGTGAAAATGAAAAACAATAGGAGACATATTCTTGACTATAGCTGTTCAGAGTTGGCCTTTGGCTAGCTACATTGTTAAGGAAAGTGGATGTTATAAATTATGATTTGATGGGTCTAAAGCATTTTGCAGTTATGACAGTAGGATGTAATATTTATGAATTACTTATTATCATAGCAAGAATGTTACACAGGAAAAGTTATCCCTGGAGTTCTTATATATTTTTCATCATAGTTCACAATCTACTAGGAAGCAACATTTTTACTTGATTTTGCACACAAAACATGCATTCTTATTTTCACATCCCCTCTCTCACAAACTTTTGAATAGTATTTTCCATTTATACGAAATATCCACAAAGCTAAGTTAACTGTGAAGGAGTCGATATACTGATGCTTGTTGCTGTTGAAAGGAAGTTTGTTTTGCTGCTCTTGGGCACAGATGAAGCCCCTGGGCTACAACATATTTGAGAAAAATAAAAAGTCAACAAATCCCACATAAAGCATAGTAATGAAGCCAAGCTTACACCTCAAAAAGCAGAAACAAGTGTGCACTCTCACCCAGATTTAAATGCCATAAATTTTTATATTTGTTCAAATGTTAAATCCAACCATATCTCCAATCAAAGGGGCTTTTAATGGCTTAAAAACAATTCACATCAAAGAACAGGCACAGCACAGAAACAATTAAAATCCAGACAATATAATCACAGCCATAACAACATAGTGCATAAATATTTGGAAAAAGGTTACCATAAGGCAACATCAACTAGCTTTTAAACAACACTGTTTTACATTACTGTCTAAAACCTGTCAGGATAAGAGTTCTCCTAATCTTTTCTGGAAGGCTGTTCAAAAAGGGCAGCACCTCTGCTGAAAATCCTTATAATCAGGCAGAGGCAAATCTAATGATCAAGGAGTGTGAGGCAGACAGGAGAATACACTGAGAATATCAAAGTTGGTACTTAGGTCCATATTGGAAGAGTCTATACCTTTAGCATATGTTATTTTCTTCCTATTTTAACACAGATAGCTTATAATAATAAAATCTAGATGTCATTTGAATTAAAAAATTTAATATTAAACAATTTGATACTGCACATGAAGGAACATAATATGTTACAATAAATGAACAATGAAAGGATATGATTTCAAATTATGTAGTTTGTTGATATTACTGAATGTATAGTAGGAATATTTATATATAGTTCAGTTTTCCTTTCCTTCTCTTCTTGGCCAAATAGGATGACTCCTGAGTCATCCACTAAACTGGAATTTGTTTTAAGTGGTCTCTTCCTAAAAGAATGTGTGAATGGCTGCAGGGACTCTAGCTGGATGGGTGTGGTCAGATGTAGTTGTACATGGCAGACCTGAATGAAAAAAGATTGAACTGCTCGGGAGTCTTGGGTTGAAGGGAAGTGGATTATGATCTCTTACTCAGCCCTCTTTCATAGATTATTATTCTCAGTATACCTTCTCAGATCATATCCCTGCTCTCTCTTCCTCCTTCTCATCTCCAGAGATTTGGTATGATTTATTAGACTGTATTAATTTATTAGAGCATTCTCATTGGTACAACCTTATCATTATAACAAGTTGGTAAAGAGAAATGGTACTTGAGTTTATGGAATGACAAGGGGGGAACTGCAAAAGTCATGGGGAGGAATTCCATCTTTTCCCATTGTGGCTATAGGCCTCTTTGCCCATCAAGTCCTGTTCTCTAGCCAGCTTGTCCAATGCTGCTTTGGGTGAGTATGGTGAGCACCCCGCCCCTCCTGTTTTCTTGCCAGCTCACCTGGCACTGCTCATGGCAAGCCTGGTAAGGTCACCTCCTCCCCCCCCCCAGACCCGTTTTCTTGCTGGCTCACCTGGCAAGACCTCTTTCTCCCCCTCCCCTCCCAAGCCCTGCTAACGTGCTTGGCTCTCTGCAGCGGCAGTGGCTGAAGTCTACAGAAAAACCTGCTGGGGATGAGAGTGCCCCTGTCAGTGGATTTAAGTATCTACGGGCAGGAGGCACACTTCTGAATTAGATATCTAGATCCTTGTTATTTGACAATTTAATTTGAGATATTGCAAGGAGGACCTGCCAGAGTACAACAAATTCAACTGTTTCTAGGAAAATAAGTGTGGCTGTTTAAAGAGCAAAAAAATTCATATAGTGACTTCACCTATAAAGGTCTCTCATTAACAGTTATTTTTAAATATACACAATGACTTCTCACTCACTAATTTCCAATTTTTTAGTGTATTTGATTAGTTTTTCATTGTGTTTTCACCTCCAGAATAAGTGTTCTATAAAAACCATATTATGCTTTCATCTGACTTAAACCTTCATGGCTTTTGTTCACTTATTAAGGTCTTTGCATGCTCGATTAAAGTTTTAAACACCCTTAACTGATTCTATAAGAGATGAATAAAAATCTATAGCATGCTAATCACCCTTTTATTTTCAGCAAATTAAAGTGAAATGAACCTTCTAATGTGTAAGCAAATGTAATCTGACCCATCTGCCTGTTGTCATTTACCAAGTGGGACTGTTTTCACCATAGACAGCCAAAAACCTTGACTTCAGATTCAGACTTCAGATTCAGATAAAAAGGAGACTGAGGCCTATTATCCATGGCGAGATTACCACAATTTCAAAGAGAATTGGTTGGAGAGTCTTTGCTTCGGGGCATGTTTGTAATTATTACCCACCACCTTGTTTGTAGTGGGGCAGCCATTACTCATCAGCTGGTTTTTTGCTTCCCTCCAAGGGAATGTTTTATGTGTTCTCTATAGCACATGTGTGCTTTAGTTTTTACTATATATATCAATCTATCAATAGATCAACATAAAAAGGCAAACTATTAAAAAAAGTCTTGAATATGGCATCTGTACACTTTGCCCAAATACTGATTGTCTTTTATGGCAGGAAGTGAGGACTGATTAATAGCGGCACACAAACTGCAAAACTGCAAAAGGACAATGTGAACTGCTGTTTGCTAAGGTCCCCAAGTTCATGATAAGGAGATTAGGGTCCTGCAGGACCTACAGGAATTTTGCAGGGCCTGTAAAACAACCTTGTTCAATCAAGCTTTTCCACCTGGTCTGCTGGGGAGATCATAAGTATTCCAACTACTGCCTCAGCCTCCCATCAGTGAGGAGGGAAGAGGGTGGGTTTTGTTGCCATCTGATTTCATCTGAGTTATTGGAACAGTTTTATCTAATTGAATTTTATATATCAATTTTTTGTATATTGTTTTATGCTGTTGTTGTATGCCACCCTGAGCCCTTCGGGGGAGGGCGGGTTACAAGTGCGGAGTGAGTGAGTGAGTGAGTGAGTGAGTGAGTGAGTGAGTGAGTGAGTGAGTGAGTGAGTGAGTGAGTGAGTGAGTGAGTGAGTGAGTGAGTGGATTTGCTTGCTGTGGAGAGCGTGGAAAGTGAAAGCAGGGCTGGATTAAATATGTCAGTACAAGAAATCTGGCTGCAGTGGACATTTGTCTCCACCAACCAGCATGTAATCAGCCTGAGTTGTTCTAATGGAAATCAACTTCTTTTACAAAGTTGCAAAATGTAGCTTCTTTAAAAATCTACTACTTCTCCACTTCTGCTGTCCCCTCTCAAAACATCATTATATGTGCCAAATGGATAACATAGTGTTTGATTGGTCATATCAAGAAAACAGTTACAGGCTTGAAGAAACATGGAACTAGGCAGAGGAGAAATGGATTCCCAAAAATTTAGGTGTAACAACCTTACAGTAAATCATTTATCCTTTGTCTAAACATAGTTCATCAGTTATTCTCTCTACATATAGGTAGCTTGGAGCTGTCCTTCAACATGGACATTCCACCAATCATATGAAAAATTAACCTACTAATACATGGATAAAAATAGTTGCAATTTTCACCATCATTGCAACTATTTTCCAGCTAAGGAAAGAGATTATTGCAGGTTTATCTGTGCATTGTGTCACACTGGTGTTTTTGTCATGCAGGTGCTCAAAGATAGCTGTAGACCAGAGGTCTGCAACCCAAGGCCCTCCAAATGTTTATGGACTTCGATTCCCATCAGCTCAGCCAATTGGTCATGCTGGCAGAGGCTAATGAAAATAGTAATCAATGAACATCTGGAGGGCCATATGTTGGAGACCCATGCTTTAAACAATGTAGCACAGAAGGACATACTTTACAGACAAGTAGTTCAATAAACTCACTCAATGCCAATTCTCAGGTTACATTTTGTATACATCAATACAAGATTTCACCTGTGTTTAAAAATATGTAATGTGACCATTGCTATAAAACTATGTTTGTTTATTCAGGGATGGGAAGTCAGTTCTCCTCACCAATTCCCAGTGCATGTCACAGAAAGAAACATACATATTTTGGATAGCTAGACCAATTTTTTGCAGCCTGATACTTCAAACAAGCATAGAGCTGTATAAATATGTTAACATGGAAATTAATTTTAGTCATAAGGCATTTGTGGAGGATGCCAGTGCTGGAAACATAAGAAATTGGAAATTGCATATTCAGCATAAAAGCAAACAGTTGCTCTTATGCTGCAGTTACGTGATTTCCAAGAGAGCTCAGGTAGCAGGATGGAAAGACTTGGGGGCTTGAACTGGAGAGAAGTGAAGTTTTTTGATCAGCAACAAAACTCACACACTGCATGATCTTATGGCACTCACTACTTCACAATAGATTTACATGGATCTTCTGAAAATAAAACAGGAAAAACATTGTATGCTGCAATGTTATATTTGGAGGAAGGACAGGATATACATTGGATAGATATGTAGGAGTGTGCATCTGTACCTACAGATAGATAATAATTAGGCCATATTACATTACACTCTTGGTAAAACTAAGGCAAAGGACAGTTCATGGAAAGGTAGAGTCCTCTGATTCCCAAAGACTTGACATCCACTGAAGTTCCAAGGAACAAAAATGGTGGAAGTGACTATTCTATCAGAGTTTCCACCAAGGTTTCATTAACAAGGTACCTTGATGGGATCAAAATAGAGCAGACTGTAATTAGATAAAGGGAAGCCATTCCGGTCACCAAAGCCTGAGGAGATGTAAGCAGTGACATGGATATAAACATTGTCATTTCAAAGTATAACAGCCACCCATACAGGGTCACCTTTATTAGCTGTATTTTCTGCAGGACACAATTATTTCGGTTTAACATTGTACAGCAGACATGTCATGAAACCATCATCATGTTGGGATCGGATATGACATTTCCAGGAGACAAATTTTGCCAATTATGGAAGAGGAATTAAATGCTTGCTAATAATACCTGTTTTAGAATTTGTAGTATGTGCTTGTTTAATACTTCAGTATCCCAATGTCAGTTAACAAGCACTTCCTGAGAGGAATATTTCTTCACTCCTCTTGAGACATGATCAAAATTGCAATTGACTCCATATTTGAAATTAGAAAAGATTCTGTGCTGACATAAATCAAATAATGTTGCTGCAACAACCAGGCTACCAGGAGACCATACCTAGTCATTTGGATTACTCTAGAAGGGCACTGGCAGAAAACTGGCACAGAATCTGCTGCAGAGTCCACTGAAAAACCTATGAATCAGTGGTGCTCACAGCAAAAATATGTTACTCCTCTGCTACCATGGCACCTGCTAGTTCACAACAATCCCAGTTATTTAGTGGTTAGAGAATCAGATTAGGATCTATAACTGCTTCAAATTCTGATTCTGATTGCTGGTTGATCTTGGCCTAGACACTCTCTCAGCCTCACCAGCTTGGGACAATAAAATGGGGAAGGGAGGATCATGAATGCTGTCTTAAGCTTTGGGGAACAGGGGTAGGGAAAAATGCACTAGATTAGATAGAATGAAATATTTGTTACAGGAAATAGATGAACTGCAAGACGCCATGTTTCTGATTCTGTTCAAAGAAGTATTCCATTGTAGCATGGCACAAAGCAGCCAAATGAACCCACCAGAGTTAGATTACTTTTTCGTGTATGCTGTAAAAATATTACTGTGACATTTCATCAGGTCAACCATCTTAAAGGTTAATTCTGTTTCTTGTATCAGATATTCCTTTAGGTGAATAGCTCTGAGCAGCTCCTATTTACCTATTCCAAAACAGTCCTCAAACTGTTTCACTGCTCACTCTCACTGTTAAGAACATATTGACTTACCGCCTGCTCTGCTGTTTAATTCATTTATGCTGAGAGTCAGGCATGAAGACAGAATTTTAAATGTGACATTTGCAGGCTGTTGGGTCATTTGAAGCTCTGACAACATCAGGGGAGTTCCTGACATACAAACTGGTCCTGATTTCCAATCTTCCATGTTCTGAACACATCAGATATTCTTCCCGGAGGTGCAGATTTCAGCCTAAAGTTTTAAATTTCCTTTGGGTTTAACATCTTGCAGAAAAGGTCTGCATGCTTGAAAGTTATAGAATAAAGCCTGTGTTTCCTTTAAGCTATAAGCTGGCTTTGCCTCCAGCAAGCAAACTCAACTGCAGGAAGCTACTTTGATTGACAAAGATATTTGGAAACATTTACAATAATAATTAATACCCAGAGGATGGCCCAAGAACTTTTATGCTTGGTGGTTCCATTTTTCCTGTTGATCTAGCCTCATTCAAAGGCAGCTGTGTCTGAAGGTCTCAGCTGTAGATAATAGGCCATTTAGACAGCAGCAGCAGCATCTGGCTCAGCACACCAGCAGTTAAACATGGTCACAATTAGAATGAAATACCTACATATAAGATACTGTTTTTTCTGCAATAACAACTGAGCTGTGAGAACAGAACTGTTGTAGTTGGACACAGCACCACAACTTACTTAAAAATTGTACTGTTGGAAATTGTTTTTCTAGTTCATAACAACTATATGACAAAATCACTGGTTCAGCATTTTTAATGATCACAGTTTGCACGATTTTACTCAGGGAGCAAACTGGAAAAGGGGGAGGGGGAATACAAATGGTAAAAGACTCTTTAGATTACACAATCCCACTTTCTAGCTCAACGCAGCCATAAAATTAGGAACTACAATTCCCATCAGCCTCTGTCAGCATGGCCAATTGGCCATGCTAGTAGGGGCTGATGGGAATTGTAGTTCCTGAACATCTGGAGAGCCGCAGGTTCCCTACCCCTGTTCTAGCCATACGTTTCCATGTCAAGTCAAAACATGAATTACAGCAATGAAGCACATTCAACAATACATACATACTTCGTGTTGGCTATACCTCTAACATAACAATCCACATTGGGGAAAACAGGAAGCATTGTAGATCTAATTTTATGCATAGTCACATCCTCTTGCCCTGAACACCCCCGAGTTGTGTCCATCCATATAAACCTGGAAACCAAGATTGCAGCCATGTATACACAGGATATGCAGGGACAAACCAATACACAACAAGGAGGTGTGGAAGCGAGCACACTAGCCTCACCCTTTTCACAACTCCTACATATAGCTGCTAGAATGTGGATGCAGAACCTACAGGCATATGAACTATAGATGTTATTTCATATTTAGAAAGTTCTGAAGCAATGATCCTGACCACAGGGATAGAGAAGATGCACATAAAGTTGCACAGCTATGTCCAAACTTTGGAAAATAGAAAAGTGAAATTTGAATAAAGTCAGGATCAGCACTTCCCTTCCTCCTTGTGCACACTGGCTTTTCTCTGTATATGTTGTATATTTACAGCCTATATTGGACTGATATGGTATTTATCAAACAACAGAAGTCTACCCAGGATCTTGCAACAGTCAGGAACAATCCATTATTATGCTGGGAGTTGGCACAGTTGACGTACTATTTGCTATTATACTCAAGGGTATTTTATTTAATTCATTTACATCCCACCTTTCTCTCTGAGGCCCTTTCCGCACGGCAGTGGAAACGAACCTCCACGGGCATAAATTATGCCGGTGGAAGCTCTGGGACTGTTTGCACCGTAGTGTACGAGCAGTCCCAACTTCCTCCCCAGCGGGAGAGGTGGCTCCACACAGAGCCGCCTCTCCTCCGGTCCCCTCCACTGACCTCTTCTTCCAGCGTCACTCTGGAGGGCTGCGGGGACCCGTCCACGCTGCCCTCCGACCTCCAGGTGTTGGAGGGCAGCGTGGGTGGGTCTCTGCAGCCCTCCAGAGCGACGCTGGAAGAAGAGGTCAGTGGAGGGGACAGGAAAAGCAGCGTCTTCCCAGCAGTGCGGTTTGCACTGCGCCAATGGGAAGACGCCGCTTTGCAAAAACCTCGCTCAATGAGTGAGGTTTACAGCAGCGGCTTCACACTGCTCTGGGGTGGCCAGGATGGCGCTGCTGCGATGCAGCAGTGCCTCCTGTGTGAACAGTAGCCCAAGGATGGCGTTTTTGCCGTCCCTGAGTCACTGTTTTTCGCCCGTGTGGAAAGGGCCTGAGACTCAAGATGAATATAAAACTATTCAGTAAATGCTAACAAAATAATTTTATTTCAAGGATGAAAACTCTTACCAGTCCTTGAGGAAAATAAGAAAAGGAATTAATAGAATGGCTTACCTGGTGTATTATCTGTGCTACTGGAAGTTGTTCTGTATATTTGAATGGTTCTGTTGCTTCTTGATCTACAGGAAGTCTGGAAAAGAAAAAATATTTATTTTGTCTACACATTTGGCACCATCAGCAGAGCATTTCTGAGGCAGCTCCCAACAGATTTAAAAATACTTAAAACATCATGGATACCACAGAACAGATACAAGAATGTCAACTGAATAAAATGTTTTAAAATAATCAATTTAGAGCCAAGAGAGATCAGCAAAAGCCATCAAGCAGAAATCAATAAAACCACAAGGGAGCAATAAAACCAACTGATAATAGTTTTTCCCCCAAGTTCTCTTTAAAAGGGAAAGCCACATGAAAAAGGAGAGAGAGAGAGAGAGAGAGAGAGTGAGAGAGAGAGAGAGAGAGAGAGAGAGAGAAGAAATGGAAGAAGAAACAAAGGGAAAAAACTAACAAAAATCTTAGGGGAAAAGATACATGTTTTCACTAATAGCTAAAGCTTAACAAGTTTGGGACCAGGTGAAATGAGAAGAGAAGAGAAAGAACACAGTGCAGACAACTGGGTACCTTGAATTCATTTCATCCGATAGGGAAACATGCACAATTTACTGACTGAAGATGATGGGCAGGGTTCTATGGAAATAGTCCTTAAAATTCCATGGGGTCCTATACCATTTAGGGCTTTACAAGAACTAGCACTTCAATTTTTCCACAAAAGAACAGATAGCCAGTGTCAAGCGCTGGCAAGCAGTGGCATAGCGCCAACAGGGCGGAGGGGGGGGGTTGCAACACTCTGGGTGGAGCCACAATGGAGATGTGGCTGGGCCATGGAGGGGATGTTCCGGAGTGGGCAGCACTGTGGCAGGGGGCAGGGCACGCGCTCGCCCCGGGAACAATTTCCCCTTGCTCTGCCCCTGCTAGCAACACACAGTCTCCATAATTTGTATGAACAAGTAAGTTTGCGGCTGCATTCTGAATTAACTGAAACTTCTGAACAGTCTACAGAGGCAGACCCTACAGAGTTACCCAAGCTGGATGTGATCACAACATGGCTAACTGTGGAAATGTCATTCTTCTCAAATAAAGGCCATAACTAACCAGAATTGGCTAAAGGCAGTTTGTGCCACACAGGAGATCTCTACCACCATCGGAAGGACAAGATTTAATAACCTGTGAATGAAAGTCCTGGACCCACCTTAATGCCCTCCCTTTATCTTTCATCAAATGGTCTGGTGTGGACGACATGTTTTATCCAACTTTCACAACAATAGATTGTTCCATATTACATATTTTGGAAATGCTTTACATATTCCTCATAGTAGCTTCTTGTGGGCCCAGAGTTGGAGGGGAGGGAGCAGTGACCCATACCATACATTGTATACAGAAGACAAAAGTCAGACAGCTTCATTGGAATTAAACTGGCCACAATTTCATTGGTTACAGTAGCTGTCAGAGCCTTGGCACAGCATGAATCAATGGATCCAGTTATCGGTCGACCACCCTGTTAGCTGATATATTCTCCCACCCCATCCCAGTTCACCTGTGGGTGAAGGGGATATCATGCAGGATGGCAGGTTAATGAATTCCACATGTGCTCCAGGCACTAGGTGTTCTTCTCTGCCACTTGGAGAGAGGGCATCGTGACATGTCCCCAAAGCACTCACCCAAGATTTCTTAAGGGGATCCATGAGGATGAGGGAAAGGGGCACACATATTGCTTCCCCCACCCCAACAATAGATTATTCCAAATTTCATAGTTTGGGATGTTTTATATTCCTCATAGTAGCTTTTTAAAGTCCCAGATATAAATCTGTAAAAGTCATAGCTTTCTAATTAGAGCAGGCACTCACGGGAGCAAAGGACATAGAAAGAGGTCAGGAAGGCTTTAACTGCATTTAATCTTATTTGTTTCTTTAAAAAAACAACTGTTAAACATCATGGTTGTGTTTTGCACAAGAACATTCAACACACTTGAAAACTAATTTCTTTAATTCATACAAATAAACATTTAAATATATTTGTGTAATGGCAACTACTTTTATCCCCACTGATAATGTTAGAAAAGTGTTCAAGATCCAGATCGGAGATATATAGCAGCACAGGTTATAAGAAAAGAAATGTCTGGCTGAAAAACATGCTGGACTTGAAATACCTCTGAGGGCTAAATTCTTATTTATCTACTGAACTGCTGAAGCTCCCAAAATCCTACTGTAAACTTTTCTACAGCATTTCACCATGGAATTTACCAATGGCCAGCTCAATAGGGTAGAGGGGGAATATTTTGCTTCCTGTTCAAGAGTTGACATTAAGAATCCTGAATTGTGGACACGTTTTGAAACTTTCAAACATCAAAACAGATAGGACCACAGGATATTTTCTATGAAAATACAGCGGCAATTTTTCAGATCAGTTGGTCTAGAATGAAGAAAAATGCAACGAAACAATGAGAGAAAAAGCACGTTTGAAACAGTTTTAAATGTTTCTTAGTTCAATGTTTTTGGGTTTTTTCTCATGTACAATTTGGAATTCTCTTGTTTTCTCCAAAAGAAAACAGTGAGATATTTTCTCTTCAGGCCATCTATGGATTTTAAATGCACAAACCAATCAGGACACAGCAATTACAGTAATCAGAGTAATATGACTAACCACTGTGTGATTTCAGAGTAATAACTTTTGTGATTATAGAAATTATTACACTCTGATTAGTTGCCATTCATTACTAGCCTGCCAGGACAACAAGATCTGCATTTCATACAGTTATTAAGAAACAACAGTTGGGTGATTATGTAAGCCAGGTGATCAAAAGCAGAATACAGAGAATTTCTACAACTCGAAAGGGAAAAGAAAAGGGGTAAGTTGGCAGCATTGTAAAGTACTTTGATTCAGTTAATCAAAGCTTGATGTTTTTTGGGTTTTTTGCTTTTTAATTAAACCATGTCAGTTCTCTGCTATCTTGACAAAAATTGTATAGGATTATCAACAAAGAGCGGTCGCGGCTGAACTGTGGCCTGCCATTGCGGTTGGGCGGGCCACAGGTGACCGCTGTGTAGCTCCAGGGGCCAGCCATGCAGGCACAGGGCCGACCCGTAATAGGCTCCGTGTTCCCATGGACCCAAAGGAGCCGTGTGATATGCTGCCGCCGGGGGGGGGGTCTAGCCCCCCCCACTCTGTGGTGGGTTGCGCATGAGGGGTGATTGATTGGAAATGGGGAACTGTGGGAGCTCTCCTGTTGGAATGCCTCCTTAAGAGGTAGGGGTGGAGCAAGCCAGAGGGCGGGACACCCAGCAGAGGCTACCAGGCTTGTGCCCTAGTGGCAAAATTGGAGCAGGCGCCAGGAAGGGGTCCATCGCTCAGCTGGCATCCCCTGCTACAATCTTGTCCATCACGGTCAATTCCTCCAACAGGAGAGCTGAGGAATTTGCTTAGCTCTGGGTAACAGCATTCATGCAGCCCAGATGTTCTGATCACCGCCCCATGCTGCGCCATTCTGCTTCCTGTTAACTCCTTGCCAATAAAATATACCTGGTTATGGCCAAAAAAATTTCCCATAAAAGAAGGTGTGTGTTTATGGGGTCTGTAAAGGGGGGTGGGTGGCCAGGATGCCTTGAGCCAAAAGGTTGCGCCTCAACCTGCAATGAGTAACAGCTTCAAATGTTAGCTGTATATTCTTGACAATTACAAAGATCCATGCATAAAATTTTCAGTTTGAATTAGGTGTTAATTCACTGATCCCAGAAGACTTCTTGATATGCCAACCGTAACTAATAGTCAGTATGTTATAACTGAACTAAGCAAAACTATAATGCTGAATTAAGGCAGATAGACATTGGTTCAAATCCCTGATAGCCATCAAATCTACTGTGTGTTCTTGGCCCAGTCATTCTCCCTTAGCCCAACCTACCCTACAGGCTGCTGTGAGAATAACTGGATAAGGGGAGAAATAGGGCTTGAAGAATACACTAAACAAATATATAATAAACAAATAAAGTATGGCAACGATGTGACAAAAAACACAAGATTATTCCAACTAAAACAACCTGAAGTGGAAACAAATCCATACGGAATTGCAGGAGGCTGGAAGGTAAACTATTCAGGAATTTCCCCTCCCTCATACGGTAACAGTCTACAGTCCCAAAGGTCTGACCAGGCCAATTTTCCCATTCACGAGGAAAAGGAGGAGTTTGGATTTATATCTCACTTTTTTTCCAACTGTACAGAGTCTCAAAGCAGCTTACAAACTCCTTCCCTTCCTCTCCACAGAACTGAGACTTTGTGAGGTAGGTGGAGCTGAGAAAATTCTGGGAGAATTGTGACTAGCCCAGGATCACCCAGTAGCCTTCATGTGTAGAAATGGGGAAACAAACCTTTTCACCAGATTAGGGTCAGCCGAACATATGGAGGAGTGGAAAATCAAACCCAGTTCTCCAAATTAGAGTCCATTGCTCTTAACCACTACACCATGCTGGGGTGTAAAAAGGCTGTTTTCCTGTTCCCGTTTTTCAAACAAATCAGTTCTCAACATTTAATGCCTTTTACAGTAAATTTAGTTCTCATCAGAACAATGGTTTGTTTTGTTTTTAGGGAAGAGTCATTCTTTGTGTTAAATTAGTGAAGCCATTTTTCTACATAACTAGAAATTCTGAATGTGAAGATTTCTGTGTTCTGCAGATTTCCAGGTTTTACATGAGCCGCTACCCAGTTGACTATTAAATACTGTGTTAGATATAATTAAGGGATTTTTGTGTGCATGGGAAGGGGGGTAAGTCAGCAGAACTGGAGTGGAAGTTCACAGCATTGTAATCTGAAATGTCATTACTTTCTTGTAGACACAGAATTACAAGTTGGGGGCAGGCAATGGAAATCAAAAGATTGATTTACAAGATCATTTTCTTTCCATAGCATGACCTTTTTGACAGTTACTTCATGCAAGAGTTTGATATAAGTGGTTTCCTCTCTGTTGAATGGTTTCAGGGTTGCACTCCACTGCTGAGGAAGAAGAAAATGAAGAAAACCAATTCCCAAAGAACAAGCTATTCTAGTTAATAAGGACTAACTATAAGAAATGAATAAATGTGATCATCATTTATATGAATTCAACAACTTTTATTGCACATAGCAGAGGGATACAAAACATACACAAGAATCAATCTAAAGCACCCCTCGCTGAAGTTTTGAGTTACCTATTACAAGCATTGGCTATTTTACCCATTGCTTATGCATAGTAATTAACAAATTCACCTGTCCACCTGGCATGCCTGTTTCATTTCTAATGCCACCCGCATGAACTGAATGGATGCCATGTTTAAATATGGTAAGGGCATATAAAATCCAAGTAGGCAGGTTGATTTAATGGTCCTGCCAGATTTCATTTGGGATACTGACCACATAAATGAGCCTATCCACAATTACCTTTTTGTATGCTTATGCCTTATTCAAACATTACACCCACACAATTCTTGCTGTTGGCATCAGATGCAGCACAATGTCTTCTCAATTAAGATATAGCCTGTCCTGTCTGGCTTGAGCTCTTCCTGTCTTCCTCTTATTCTTAATTGGGATTGACTAATACTATTCAAGGCCTGTAGGTTAGATGTGGGGTAAGAGAGAGAGAAAAAGAAAAAGAGGGGGAAGGAGGAGAAAGACTGCTAACTTCATAGGGAAGGAAGGTGTCCTTTTTGCTCACTATCTTATATCAGAATTAGACAAAAACAATTGATTCCTTTTCTGGGGTTTCAATGCATTTTTGCAAACTAACTCTTATTTGTAGATCAAATCCTGCATATTCATTTTACTTCTATTTTCATTTTTATCTATTAGCAAAGTTGCCAAATTTTTGTATTCTTAAATCAGCGACTGGAGCTGTGAACGGGCAAGATAGATCTTTCTACAAACCTGAAAAAAGGCCCAGGTTTGTAGGAAAAACTAAAATCTTTTTTAAAAAAAAAAGATTGGGGAGTTTAACAAATCTGAAAATGGTCAAAGGAGAGCTGTGGTTTTAAGCAAGGGATTCCCTTGGTGACTTTAGTGAGACAGACACAGATTCCAGGCTTTAGTTTCTGTGAGCAAAAGGCAGGAAGAGGAAGCAGGGTCCTTTCCAGGTCTATTTTGGCCTTTGAGTGAAGACTCACTGGTTCCAACTCCAGGTTGGGAAATTCTTGGAGATTTTGCGGTAAAGTCTGAGGAAGGCTGGGCTTGGGAAGAGCCTTAGAACGGTTCTATGTTATGGAGCTTACCCTCCAAAGCAGCCATTTTCTTCAGGGGGACCTTCTTGAATTCAGTAGTAATTCTGGGGACTATCCAAGTCCCATCTGGAGGGTGACAGCAACCTCTAGATGACTTGATACCACTTGGTTTGTATTACTCGGCTAGGAGTGGCTGTTTGCTACTATTCAACAGCAGACACCCTATGAAAGCCAGTGTGGTCCAGCAGTCAGAACTTCAGAATAGGGTCTGGGAGACCCAGGTTCAACTCCTTATTTTGCCAACGCACCCCCCGGGACCGTTCGCATGGACGGTCCCAACAGGGGGGCAGCGCAGCCTTCACACAGGCTGCACTGTCACGGAACACCATACGTCTCATCCTGGCTTCCAGCACATCGCAGAGGCCAGGGGACACCCCCCCACAGGCTGGAGCGGCGGCTCTGGAGTCACAGGCCAGGGGAGTGTGTTCCCTGGCCTCTGCGACACGCCGGAAGCCAGGAGGAGACGTACGGCGTTGCACGATAGTGCGGGGGAAATGGCGCCTTCCAGCCGCTGCCGTTCACATGGCAGGGGTTGGAAGATGCTGCTTCCGAAAAACCTTGCTCAGGGAGCGAGGTTTGGATGCAGCACCTTTGCGCTGTTCGGAAGTGGCGAGGCCGGCTAACCCCTTCCCAGAGACGCAGGGAGGCCGGCTAACCCCTCTCCAGGTCGGCCATGCTAACCCCTCCCCAGGGACGCAGTTTTTAGTGTCCCTGGGTCGCTGTTATCCGCCCGTGCGGAAACAGCCAGAGAGAAATAGGAGTGGGAAGGAAGAAAAGGTGTGGGAATTGGATAGCTTCTCCTACAAGTTTCTTGGGTGTCCTCACTTGTACTATCTAAGAGACAGATTAGCAAGGTTATTTTTCAATCTACTATGACTCAGTTGCTAAAAAGAGTCCTATCTGTAGTTGGATGAGAGATACATAATATAAAATGGTAGTATAGTATAAAGTCCTTCGATTGCTTTACTTCATCCTAATAAAACTACTGTCACTGACATGATATAATCTTTATTCTGTGTTAAGTGGATAAGCAACGAGCAAGAGACCATTTGGAATTGTTTCCTTAACATTATGACATTGTAGAGCCTCATATTTTGTATATTAGTGCTATATGCAGTAAAAATTTAGTTCTCCTATAAAGCAATTATTTTTGTTTGCTTGTTTGTGTCTATTTATTAATCACTTTCTGATTAATAAAACAATCAGTAAACCTAGCATGTCCTTACTCCAGCCATAAATGGAAATCACAACGAATTTCACACATATATCCACAACAAGTTTTCAGATGAAAGTCTCATTCCAGTTCAAAAATAATGTGTGTGTTTTGAAATAGAAACAAATCCACATAAAGGCAACCTATGTTCTTGGTTCATATCTCACAGCACAAATGTGGGTCAATAGCAAGTATGCCTGGACATTTTCACCTTCTAGAGTATCTGTAAGCCAGAAGTAGGAGCTCAGCAATGGAGGCTACACAGCATGCTGCCCACAATCATAAGGAAAAAGCAGTTGTACAAAGTACATACTGTAGAGACCGGTCACAAATCATACCCCTCTGAAGTAAAGGTGGATGCACTCTTCAAACGGCATACAGTTTTCAGTGTTGGTATTTTATGGCACTCTCGGTGGTATATCTTTTGGAACAACTCTTACTCCAGTTCTTTTTAGAAAGCATTACTTATTGGGTTTGAACTTTTTCTGAGGTTTAACTAGTTTAAAATTGAACTATACTGCTGTAGTTATGAATTGTAAGCCACCTTAAACTCCGTGGAAGAACTGTGGCATATATATTATAACTAGTAAATAAAATTCCATTTCCTGAATTAGAATTTCACTGTCCTCACCCACCCCAATCCTGTAAGTCACTTTTAAAATTGGTGAATCATTATTCCCTCCTGTGAACTTCAGTGCTTGTTCATGTAATAGGAAGAATTTTCAGTCCATGATCTAGAAGCGCTCCCCAACCAAAATAAAACTTTTGTTTTTACAGAATGACTTTCAGGTATACCTAGTCCTGGGAAGATCACAAGTCAATTTGATATCAATTATCCAAAAACACTTGACCCATATGGTCCTTTCTTTAAAGCCATATTTTACTCACTGTATTTACAGAAAAATACTAACCAGACTCTCAAATAATGTTTCTGTGATCTTTAAAAGGCCTCTACAAGCCAAGGGAAGAAAGGTTACATCTCATACGGAAAATTGCAATTGCTGCAGTTGCTTTAATGCATAAAATTGCTATAAACTGAAAAGTAATCGGATTTTTCCCCCAATTTATGTTGCACTATTGGCAGCATTTGGGGTACAGCCAATTTTCCCATCTTCCTGATCCACTGTCAGTCACTTTTTGGCTGCACCCCAAATACTGACATAGTATACTCTGTTTCAAGACACAGACATTTTTACAGAAAAATGTCAAAATCAAGATTTTCATTTAAAGTATTTAATTAACATGATAGCTCCATTTCATTCATCAATTTTTGCTCTTGTGCCACATTCCTAAAATCTAACCAGATAATTCACTTTCAAGATCAACAGAAGGTACAGAGTTCTTTTGCAAAAACATGTATGTGGCAAAGAAATGTTCATTTATTTAACTTCAGTTTATTTGACTTTCTAGATTGGGCTGTTAGTCTGCTAACACAAGCTTGGGCAACATCATTTTACACTGATTAGAACAAATTGAGCTATGCATTCTAATACATGAGACTTCTCAGTCTCAGCTTAAACAAAGAAGTTGCATAAAAGAAAAAGAAAAAAATACTAATCATGGAAGAAATTCCATAACCCAATTCACAGTGATTTTGAAAAGCCTCTGGAGAGGCATTTGGAACACAAAGTGTTTGCTATCACCAAGAGACCTTTTAGAAGTTTATGAAATTTGAGAACATCAAGAGACTAGATGAACTGTAATTCCTCAGAAGGCAGCACAGTTCATTTGGGCAAGTGAAGCCTGATTTTAATTATTTAGGACAATCCCTACACAATATATCAGCAATTATTCTGTGTAACATTAAAATTAATGCTCCTTTATTTACAACATTCACTGAATAATACAGACTCTAGTATAGAAGCTCTCATCAGCGTTCTGTAAAACAGACTTAGCCTAGAGGGGTCCAACATTTCTAGTACAATTATTTTAGAAAGGGATACAATTTGTTTTTAAACAGGTAAATACTTCCACTCCCTTTTCCAAGCACATCCTCATTCCTGCTGCATAAATGCCAGGATCTGTAGTGAGGATTTCTCTATATAATCTTGTTCTTCTTAATTTAGAAGTTCAAGTTCTGCATAGGACTAAGAAAGAAGGAAAGGGCTAAGGACAATTATCAGGCAAGGATTTCAGAACAGGAAATTCCTTCTTTACCTTATAATAGGTTATCATTAGCATAAAGGAGTGTCCCACATTCTAGGCACATTACTGTTGAAATTAGAACTGTTAACCTATTAAAGGATTTTCAGTTGCTTAGCTGTCTTGTTTTAAACAGATTAATTCTATGATGGAGCATGTCTTTGACATGACCTCCAAGTTCTTTCCCATCTTTAAACAGAGTTTTGCAGGTATAGAAGTGATCTGGAAAAAAGTAGAATGGGATAAATTTTAACAGTACATTTTTACCACAGTAGCTGGCATCTTTACAATCCCATAGATGGATTTATTACCATCATTATTTGTAGTATGGCATCACAAATACTTTTGTAAACTCTTTAGTTCCATGTTTCTTTTAATATCTGGTTAGCTTTGAGTAGCATGGTATAAAATTGTTGCACTGTCATCCCATTTTTGTAAGTAACTGTGAGTCAAGCACAGGAAAAGCTATTATGTTCAATAAAATATACAAGCAAATTATCTGAGCCTTCTATATCATCTGTGGGACAAGAAGTATTTATAATATTGAAAGCCACTTGATTTCATAACAACAGAGATGAATCAAAAAGCCAAACTTATGAATGTGTTTCCTTATCTAGTAGACATTCAAGTTACCGGTAAATGTTTTCTATCCAGGCTACATTCAATTTAAAAACAATTTCACAGATCTTTGATCAATGATAAAGTCCAGGAAATAGAGCTAAGTACAGTCATCCCAACATAAACACTGAGGAATTAACCTGATGTCCACTAGGTCTCCTTTTGATCAACCTTCCACAAGATAATGCTTGAGTAAAACTTAACTGTAAAGGTCTACAGATGGTATATTTAAGAGCCACCCAGATCATGCAGAAGTCTTTGTATGTATTGACAATATTGTCTCAATTTAATTTTTTATGGAAGCTTGTTTAGCAGTGGAAGGAAAGCTTAACTGAGCTTTAGTACACATGATCATAAAGAGCTGTTTTGTAGTAACTGACCAAAAAAGAACACTAATAAATATTTGCTACCAAAAAAACCCCTTCTCTGTCATCTCACTATTCTTGGTACAGACTTAGCCCAGTCACCTATTTCCTACCTCACAACATTGGCCCTGTGTTTACAACCAAAATAAAATGTTTTGAAGCAGGAAATAAGACACTCTCTCCATGGAGTTCTACATGTTCCCCCCCCCCCCCAATATGGTTTATTTTCAGTACAAAAACGCTTTATTTCCACCCTTTCTTCAATGATTGTTTTGCGGAAATGTTTGCACAGCATTTTCATTTGCTGTGTGTATCTCTTTAAAATGTTTCCCATGCCTCTCTGCAGTCTCTGGACTTGCTCCTTGGCACCATTTTCTGAGCATGTGTCGGATATCTTGCCTGTTTATCTTGTTGGTCCGCCGGGGTGTGTGTGTGTGTGTGTGTGCGTGTTGGATGGTTATTTCCTCAAAGCTTCCATTACACATGCTGTGGTGAATCGCAGCATAAAGCATTGAAGTAACCAATCCATGAAGAAGTAAAAAACAACAACCCAGAATGAACAAGAAATGGCAGCCAGAAAATCGTTTCAGGTGAGAACAAGTGGGGGGAATTTGTTTTCAATGTCGTGTGCAAAAATGGCCATTCTTAGGCACACCTCAGTTTCAGTTCTGAAATTTCCTATTTTTTTATGTTGTGTGCCCAAAGTATTTTTGCTAACTATAATTAGCATCAACGTAGATTTTGCTGTCATCATTATAAATGAGTCTGGGATAACTGTAATTGGCAAACACACACAAACACAAAAGAACATAAATAATACTGAATACAGAAGGAATATGAATAACTGTAAGTACTCTAGATAGCCTGGCTGTGGTTAGGTTTTTCTAGGAACATTATATTGAACTTCTATCTAGACTTAAATACAAGTAACGGTTTGGTTCAAAACATTGTATGGTAGTGGAAAGTGCCGTCAAGTTGAAGCCAATTTAGGGCAACTTCATAGGTTTTCAAGACAAGAGATATTTAGAGGTGGTTTGCCATTGCCTGCCTCTGCATAGTGTCCCTGGGCTTACTCAGTAGTCTCCCATCCAAGAACTAACCAGAGCCAACCCTGCTTAGCTTCTGAGATCTGATGAGATCAAGTTAGCCCAGGCCATCCAAGTCAGGGCTCAAAATATTGTATACCAAAGAATAATAGTCAAACTTCATAATGTTAATTAGAATATATTATTAGTATATTATTGGATACTTCAACTTCTAAGAACAGGGTCAACAAAGATGACAATTTTCAACAAGAAAACTGGAGGAGGCAAGAGAAACTGTGCAAATTAAGAAAAATTATGAAACACTACAGCACAACACTACAGTGGTTATTATAAGTCAGGCTTAAGTGATCTGCTACAAACTAAAACTCAGCAAAACCTCTCTCCAGGGAATTACACAGCAATGGCACACCATTGTAAACATGTTTTTTTCTTCAGTGGACTAGTTGAAAAATCCAGCAATACTGGCAAGTGGAACAATTCTAATGACCCAAGTGCACAAATAAGTGTCCATCATTGTTTAGGACTTCAAAGGTTAAACACATTCTCTTTGGATTGTGGTCAGACATCCAATGCAGGTCCAGTGGTGTAGATATAATGGGGACATCTGGGGACATCCATGGTGCCACCGGTGAGTCACATTGTGAGTGGAAAATCACTCCCCACACCCCTCCCCCTTGACCCAACAGGCCTGGCAGAAGTTTTTCAGCCAGCAGCAAAGAGCGGGGGGGCTGTGAGGGGGGCAGGGCCCGGGCACCATTTTGCCCCATGTGCCTTTCCCCCCCGCCGCCGCCTCTGTGCAGGTCATTCAGTACAATGCTTGTTCCAGTCAAATTCTTCTATTGGTGGGCTTGCTCTGGTTTGAGCTGAATTTCTGAACTGTCTTTTAAAGCATTTTCATGTGCATAGTTCTACAGTAATCCAACCTGGACTTCCCAAATACATTTATTACAGTGGTCAGGTACCCCAAATACAGGAATGAATGTTACCTTTCCACCCCAGATCCCCCCAGTCATTCCTCTTACAACATTTTCCTTGATGTTCATAGCATGTCTCGTTCCATCTGTTTCAGACTAAAAAGAGAAATGTTCTTCTGTGCCATTTATAATTTCAACCATTTTAATCTGCAGTCCTACATATACATTCCTTTATCTCTCAACAAACACAAGATTGTGGCGTGGTGTTTCATTGGTCATTATCCATGGTCCAAATATCCCGGGTTGAGCAAGGGAAATATCCTGGTTTGGCCAAGAAGTTTGCACGGTTCCTGGTCCTAAAGCGGGTGTCATGAGCCAGCCCCTGGGTATTTACCAGGACACAGAGGACTCTGAGGCCGAACCTGAGGAACAAGTGCAGCCAGAGTTGGCTGCTCCTGAAGAAGACCAGGCAACAGAGCCAACACCCAGTTCTTCCCTGCCTGATGACATACAGTTAGAGGAGACTACAGATCCTCCTAGGACCTAGGGAACCCAGTGATGAGGCAGCTGTGCACAGGAGGCAGAAGCAGAGGCTGCTACTGCAGAACCAAGAAGAAGTGTTCATTTGGCAGCAAGATATGGGAGATTAGAAGTCTCTGCACCTGTTGAGGATTAACTCATTGCAGAATCCTAGCCCCTTGAACAAGGCTCTCTGTGTAAGCGTTGCTGTGAACATGCTTCTGCTTGGGTGCAACAAGTGTGTTGTCGCCACTGTGTGCCTGGTTCTTTGTTGATTCCCAGCCTGCTCCTCGGTTCTCCCATGCTTTGACCTATTGGACTGTTACCTGACTATGCATTGCCTGCCTAGACCTATTGGACTGTGACCTGACTATGCATTGCCTGCTGCCTGCCTTGATCCTTTGTACTGTGACCTAACCACACTTGTGCTTGCCACCCTCTTGGGCCTGCAAGGTCCGATGCAGCCACGCCCCTGCCTGCTGGCAGCACAGCAGGTTTGTCCTGCGATATTTCCCTCACCCCTGAATTTTCAAAAATTACCAATTTGGAGATTCTTTTCAAAAAGCTTGCATTGAACTCGCTATCGTGCAACACCACAGGAGCAGACCCAGTTTATTTTTCCCACTCAGCCACCTGATCTCCCCACTCTGCCCCCCCCCGATCTCCCCACCTGATGTCATGATGGTTTTCAACTTTGCTGAGCCGCCAACTGCTGCAGCCCGCCTTCCCCCAAGCATGTTTTCTGCTCATGGTATTGACCGGGTGCCATTTCACCTGGGTTAATCAGGAGTAGAATCCCAAAATGCCCTGTTTTCTTTTCTGTATATGTACTGGTTGCTCGGAGTGCATACCTAGGGAGATGTGCACTTTAGGCCAAATGTTAGTGGGCATATCACGGAGGGGGGGAGTCTCTCGTTTTCCACAAAAATATGAGAATGTGAGCTGGAATGTGAGGTGATGATATGCCCCATTGTTTTTTGCTGCCATTTGCTGTGTTGGGGTCTGCACCGAGCCCTATTCAGAACTGGAAAAGGGGGTGTGTTTTTCCCTGCTCACTGGGGGTCCACCAATCAATTTTGGAAAAGGCTGGGTGGAGATACTCATTCAAGCTGCTGCCCCAAAACAATCAATCAGAACGCGAGACACCAGGGATGTTTGTGCATGAGCAGATATGCTTGTGGTGTAAACACAAAAGACCCGGGCCTGTGCAAATCAAACTGGAGTATTTCCTCCCAGTCTTCACTCGATTCCTTCACAGAAATGGGCAGCCATGCAAAGGGAGAAACTGGGACAAAATAGACCCAGATTGTAAGATACTGATTGTAACCCGGTATAATTGTGCCATGCGGAAACAGCAATTATTAACCAGTTTGTGTGCCCTGAGACCTATCCTTGTTGGTTAGTTTATCCACATGCTGGAACACTTGTTGACTAAATGGGAAAGATAAAACACAACCATATCTCAGCAGCAGCTTAACACCTTAAGAATTTGGTGAGCATTTGGGCAAACATGAATCTTATCCCAGCCTTAACCTGCTTTATTACGAAGTGGTCCTGCATACAGATATGTACCTTTCATAAATAATGAAGTGAAAAGGCTATTCGAATCATTGTCATTATAATAATGCAAACTGGTTAGAAAATTAATATTCATTAATATTTTCTCTTACACTGGTGCCAGTTATCTAGTTATGAGTTTAAGAACTTCTGAAGGAAGAGGAAAAAGCTGAAGAATAGGAGAAATAATATAACCAAAAAGAAAATTTCCCTACCCTCACTAAGTAAGATGGACCAGGACTGATCTGTCCAGGACACCACTGTATATCAGCATAGAGAGAATCATTTTCTCTCTTAGTGCTTCAGATATTCTTTCTGCTTTCTTGCAGGCATCATGGGAAATGTAACCTAGGATGTCCATCCTAAGACTTATGTCTGCTGGCACCCTGCTTGGCTAGTTAGTTATAATATTTAACACAATCTTGCATAAATTATCCTGAGGATAAATAAAATAGTTACGAATGCCTGTGCTTCTTTAGGCCATGATATTCAGACGACAAAATTTGCTACATTGGCTAAATGTGGCATTTCATTAGATACATTCTAGACAGAAATGTTTGCAAAATTTAGTAATATTGTTATTTGTTTTTACTTAATTATAGGAACAATTTAAAAATATAGTTCTATACTAAATGCACTTTACTCATAGTGTGACATTTTCTTTTTTGCACTGGTACTCTTTTGTTGGTGAGGTACCACTAAATGTGTCACCTGCATTCTCTCCAGCATGTTCCAATTATTATTCATAAGGAGAAGCTTATTGAGTAAGACAAGAAATCAACGAAGTGGCAAAAACATGAAAATAAGGAATCCTTCAAAATTGTAAAAACACGATTATGACACTTTGGAACTGCTTTTAAATGAAAGCAAGGAAATGAAGCAGAGTTTTCAAAAAGGAGAATGTTGCTGGTATCTAGAAACAAAATACATTTATATAGTTTCACAATAGACCAACTATCATGCGCAGAAAATATCATGGCTGTTTGGAAAACAGAATCAGTAAGATTACACTGAGTAAACAGAATCAGTGTAATTAAGTATGGTGATGGTTTTAAATATCAAAAATCCATACAATCAATGAAAATTTGCTTTTCACCCATATTAAAATGCTCAATGCATCATGCAGACTCAATGTCCTGTACTCTTTTTCCTGGATATGATTTCGCCAAGCTCAAGTAATACTACATTGACAAAGCAGAGGAATTTTCTACTTCAGTGCATTTTTCTCTATCTTCTTGTTACAAGAGCAAAATTCTTCCTTTCCTTATGTGACCCATACCATTTTCATGTTTGCATTTCATTTTCATTGGAAGGTTTGCACTTTAGGGCCTAGGGAGCAAGAGCTCACTGGGTATAGGCAGTTGGTAAGTTGATTCATATATTACCAACTGCAAGAGCCCTGTCCCCCTCAGTCAGTCTGGCCTGCAGCAGGACAGGGAAGGCCCAGAGATTGGTTAAGGGAACTGATAATTTCCGTACAGGTATGCAATTGGGCCCAAAAATGACGTATTAGATTTTCCCCTTTAGGAGTGGTTATAATAAAATAATTTGTCAGGCTGTTAGTTATGTTGTGATTTAAGGATATGGTTGACAACTCTTTCCCCTGAGGCAGTCTGGCCACCGGCAGCAGAGAGAAAGCCCAGAGCTTGACTGAGGGAACTGATAATTTCTTTATAGGCTCAAGCCGGAGGAAGATCTGATGCAGCTACAGCTGCAGGTGCCACAAAACAGCAGATGGGGAAGAAGCAGCCCTGCAAGTTAAATTAACATTTTGGTCTTCTTCTTCTTCTTCATATTCCTGAACACTGTTTCTTAGTTGCCATTGTTACGAGTGCCCTTCCTGAATGGCAGTGAAGATCTGTCTACTTCAATTATGCTATGTTCATAGCCAATATGATTTCGTTTTAATTTTAGTTGTAAAGTTGTTGTATTTGTTTTAAATGTATGTTACCTTGAATCAAGGACGTAGGTAAGGGGGAGGGATTCCTGGGTTCAACCACCCCATTACATGTCAGAAGCTCCGCCCCTTGTTTGTGGTTTTTTGGTATTTTTAGTGTTTTTTCAGGTTTTGGCCTGCAGGGGACACAGTTTTTAGGTTAGCCGCACAAGAATTTCAGGGATTTGTTGGGGGATTCTCCTGATGATACTACCCAGGTATGGTGAGGTTTGGTTCAGGGGGTACAAATTTATGGACTCCCAAAGGGGGTGCCCCCATCCCCCATTGTTTCCAATGGGAGCTAATAGGAGATGGGGGCTACATCTTTGAGGGTCCATAACTTTGGACCCCCTGAACCAAACTTTACCAAACTTGGGTGGTATCATCAGGAGGGTCTCACAAAGATACTCTTAAATTTTGGTGCTGCTAGCTTAACAATTGCATCCCTGACAGCAGGCACCCTCTAAATTTCCCCAGATTCTCCTTTTAAATCCACCCCCTTCGGCATGGATTTAAAGGCAGAATCTGAGGTCCCCAGTTTAAACATTGAAAGTGATGCTGTTTCAGGGTGGGGGATAATCCACCCTAAAACAGCATCACTTTCAATGTTGTTTTAACTGGGGACCCTAGATTCTCCCTTTAAGGTGGATTTAAAAGGAGAATCTGGGCTCCCTGGTTTAAACACCATTGAAAGTGATGCTATTTGGGGGTGGATTCCAGCATCACAGCAACTGCCCATGTGGTGGGGGCCCTGAAAACTCAGATTTTGCACCGGGCTCCATTTTCCCTAGCTGCGCCTGTGCCCGGAGAGGAGGGCAGACGGGACTGCTGGCTGAGACCCCAGCTGGGGGGGGGGCAGGGCAGGGGAGTCTGCCATCCCTGGTCTCAGAAAACTGCTTTTAGAAGCACTGAGGCTGGGGACGGGGCTTGGGGAGGTGTGGCCACACCCCCAGGAGCGGGTGGGGCCGTGGCCATGTCCCCTAACCCACCCCATAATAAATCTATACCTACATCACTGCCTTGAATGTTGTTATTCCTGTCTGAAGCAATTTCACACTTGTTTACCAAGCCACAACCCTGCTGTCATTTTAATGATTTTGAACCCCCTCCTCCATAGTTCTCCAATAAGGACTTATGTAGCCAGGGTTCTACTGGGTTACACTGATACCCTTCACCACATGGTTACAATTTTAACCGAACAATCCTAATTGTTCAGCCATAATTTTAGCATTACATATTACAATAATTTTCGTTTTAAAATACTTAGTTATTTAATCTATTTGCTGCATAGGTTTTTAAGGGATTAAGTTTTATAGGCTGATCTGTTGATTTGTTGATTTGATTTGTTGATTTGCTGTTTGTTGGAACAGCCATGTTGTGAGCCGCCTCGAGCCCTTCGGGGATGAGGCGGCCTATAAGTTAAATAAATAAATAAATAAATAAATAAATAAATAAATAAATAAATAAATAAATAAATATTTGCTAGCCACATATGATAAAATAAAGGACAGCTTCTAAAAGGTGAGATGTGCAGATAATCATGTATTTCTATATCAGACTGTATTTTATTTTAATGGTTATTTATCCATTCTATTTGATTTACCTTAATTGAACAAATCTCACAGCAGAAAAACATAGAAGAAATTGAACATCACAATGCTACAAAAATCTTGGGAAAATAGTAGTTTTATGATGCCAGTCAAGATTTCAGAGTAAAAATGAGGGGCATATTTGAATTATTACTTTATTAAATGCTTCTATACTGCTTTCTCATAAAAATGATTTCTGATTGTGACCATTTTTAAATATGGAATGCTGGAACTAAATGAGAAAATGCCATCAAAGTTTTTCTTAAAGTCTACAACAGACCTGTGTCTGATTTGAACAAACAGGGTTTTTTTTTCTTTTTAAAAATTATCAATCAGAAATTTATCTACCATAACCAGACTACAGGAGATTAGGAACTGGCATTAAACCAAAACTCAGCTATACAGAACATTGTCAAGTGATAGCTATAAGCATATTTAAAGTGAAAGGTTTGCATGTCATCAAGATGAGAAAACATTAAAAACAAATTTTCATGCATAAAAAACAGATTTTGAGGGAGAAAGTGTATGCTTACCCTCCCTCTCTGCTTTCAAAATGCATTAAAATTTACATACAGATCTGCTCGTTGATAAAAAAAGAAGCATTCAGTCATAAAAACCATGTTTTTAAGGAACAGCCACTTCAAAAACACCAGCAATTTTACCCAGTAAGAGAAAAACGAACTGTGATAGAACAGCCTGCCTTAAGAGAAGTCACACTGTAAAAATTATGATTTTTTTCATGGTAATTCAGACTTCAAAACTGAAATTTTGCTTCTGAGACTAGGGAGAATAATTTCAGTCACTTTCCCACATGGTGCAATAGCAAACTGGACAGCTGGCAGCCTACCTCAGATGACCTTGGATGACTGTCTAGCAGAATGCTTCTGCAAATCACCTGAAAGTCATGTCTTTAATGAGCAAACAATTATCACATATTCAAAGATGATTGGAGGAGGTAAATTTATCTGCTATGATAATATATACACTTTTCTCTGTCCATGAGTACAGACAAGAAAGGCATATCATTGTAAGGGAAGGAACTAGAGATGTACTTGAAAAAGTGAATGCAGGGCATGCAAAGAACCTGCTAACTTGCTGCCACAAAAGTATATCAATATAACAGTGCTGGATTTTTTTTTTAACACAATAGCTCTATAGCCAGGGAGAGTGGCTATTTCTGGGGGGACTGGAGCAGGGAAACTGCGAGGAAACCTGCCATGTGGAAGGAGACTGCACCTTATCTGCAGTTGCCCCACAAAATTCTGTGCCCATGTGGAAGTCACCCATATTCTGAATTGGATAAGGTTTCTGTCTTTTGAAATATTCTGAGGAAGGCATTCCATAGGGGAACTTCACATTGGAATGTTGAGCAAAACTTCTTCATTTGAAACAGGCAGGATACCTATACCTTCTGAAAAACAGCTACCAAAACAAAAGAAAAATAAGATACATATAACTGAACTGAAATCTGACACTTTGCAATGCCACTTCAATGACTGTAGTGACATTTGTCTTCAAGTTGACATACTGAACACTGCATTACTCCAATAGAAACAAATTGAAGAATGCTTCACAGCCCCATCCAAAGGCCTCTAGCCACTAGGGATGGAGAGGGATTTCAGGCAGTGCAGGAAGGCAGGGGAAAAGAAAAATTCCCCAGCTTGAAAAGTTCTGTATTTCCTGAAAGAAGTTACATCACCCAAAAGGGTGGTGCAGCTTCCAAGGCCTTCACCGAGGCATTCCTGGCACCAAAGCCCAGGTGGAAGCCTACCAAAGTAGTGACACCAAAGGCCAGGTTGACTAAAATGTTGGGTTTTGCCACCGTGGAGCTGTGGGTCAGGCAGGCACTGGCATCCTTGGCCTCTCTGCTGGAATTTCTTCCTTTTATCTTCATATGCTTTTAAAACCATGTATTTTCCAATACAGAACTCATAGGACACTCACCAGGATTTTCACAATAGCTACTAAAAGGAGGATTTTTTTTTTCAGGGTGAAATCTCTAATCTGTGGTTCAGTAATCTCAATAAAAGTGAACTTTGAGCAGTGTTTCCTGAATGAGACAACAACAAGCAATCACCATTCTGTAACCTACTAATAACTTCTTATCTAAATACTACAAGTGATAGTTTTTGCTAATGTACTTATCCTTAACCAGCTAAGGGTCCCAAAATAGAACACTCTAATACATTTCATATTTTCCTACCACTTTCTTTATAAATGAAACGATGCTAAGTTACAAAAGAAATTTGTACTCCAAGATAAGAAAGTCAGCACAATGAGCAGTAATAACAAATATATAATATTTATTCATTAACCCACAGTCCAGTTTCATGTTATATGTCCTTAAGTCAAAAGGTTGAATGCTTTCAGTGATAACAGGAGTTATTTTTTGATTTACTAATAATGCTGGCAGTATAGGTGCCATGCCTGTGTGGGCAGGGAGAAGGAAACGTGAGACTGGGGCAGGGGACATGGGTAGCCTGAAAGGTCTCCATGCAGCCCTCAACTCTCAACCCTTTTGGGTGCTACTTCCCAATGCTACATCTGGGGCCCTTGGCGCTTCCAGGCCTGCAGCGGCTGCAGCCATGGTAGCCTTGCAGGAGGTATAGGAGCTGTGTGGGTGGGAGAGTTTCCCACAGTGAAGCATCCATTTGAGGATGTGGTAATAGTCAAGGGGCATCAAGGGACATACCAGCCCAAATGGAGAGATGCTAAGGTGCTTTTGTTTGGTCTGGTGATGGACAATGCAAATGTCACCATGGACCAGTCAGGAGAGTCAGCAGCACACTCCATCACCATGACTTCTGGTGGATTGGTGCTAAGTGTGTGTCAGCGGTTGGCCATGCTCAACAGTCAGTGGCATTCTTCCTGAAATGATGGAATTAGTCCTTCTGCCAGGTCAGGAAGAAGGTTCAGGCCCTGATGTCTGGAGGCATCATACAAGCAGGCCTTCAGGGATGGCCTCCCTGATTCCAATGCTTTCATGCAGGCTGTGATAACTGTCATTGTGGTCATTGATCATGGAATGGAGGTCCTGAATGGGTGGTTGCCCTCTCACTTGTGACTCCAAGGGCTGGCCTCCTGTCCCTACTCTGTCTCCCACTTCCCCTAGTGCAGGACCCCCCAGTGAGGAAGACTCCTTTGTTTACTCCTCTCAGGAAAGCCTTGCCAGTTCCAAAACATCCACAATCCTCCCCTGCCAGCTGCCATAGCCAGGCAATGGGGGTCCAGGCCCTGCCTCAAGCCCTGTTCCATCCCTGCATCCTGGCTGTCCTCATGACGACCCCGGTCCAGACCCACTGCTGCCTTACCTGTTTCCCCTGGGATCGACCTGATGGAGTATCAGCCATTGAGGGCCTCTGGTGGAAACCTTGCTGGTGGAAACCTTGCTGGTGTCTGGTGCATTTGTGGGCAGGTATTTGGGAGACTTTCAGGGGGTCCCAGTATGGCCAGGGATATTTCATCACAGGCCCTCTTTCTGTTGGAGGCATGCAGTGGCGTACCTAGGCAAACTGGAGCCCTGGGGGGAAAACCTGAGTTTGATGTCCCCCCATGGGCGGCCACCCTCTTCCACTGTGACCAAACAATGATTTTTTCCACCAGGTCGTTTCAAAGTCACCATCACATTATAGAACATGCCCCAACTCACAAATCTGAACACAGGAATAGGCCATGTCACACAGCAGAAATATTTTTTGAAAACATTTTCAAAATGCTTTCAAAATGTTTTATTACTGCTATTAAAACATTTTAGGGTGTTGTATCCAGTCCCCCCCAATTGGGGGAAACAGCATCACTTTCAATGTTATTTAAACTGGGGACCCCAGATTCTCCCTTTAAGGTGGATTTAAAAGGAGAATCTGGGCTCCCTCGTTTAAACAAGTGATGCTGGAATCCACCCCCAAACAGCATCATTTTCATTGGTGTTTAAACTAGGGAGCCCAGATTCTCCTTTTAAATCCACCTTAAAGGGAGAAACTAGTCCTCGAAGTTTAAACAATGATGGAAAGTGATGCTGCTTCTAAGGTGAATTATCCCCCACCCTGAAACAGCATCACTTTCAATGTTCAAACTGGGGACCTCAGATTCTTCCTTTAAATCCATGCCGAAGGGGGTGGATTTAATAATAATAATAACAACAACCACCACCACCACCACCACCACCACCACCACCACCACCTTTATTAGGCATTGAGAGAATAAAAGAAAGAAAGAAAACAAGCATTGGCAGGAAGGGGGTGGATTTAAAAGGAAAATCTGGGGAAATTTAGAGGGTGTCTGCTGTCAGGGGTGCAATTATTAAGATAGCATCACCAAAATTTAAGAGTATCTTTGTGAGACCCTACTGATGATGCCACCCAAGTTAGGTGAAGTTTGGTTCAGGGGGTCCAAAGTTATGGACCCTCAAAGGTGTAGCCCCCATCTCCTATTAGCTCTTATTGGAAACGATGGGGGATGGGGGCACTCCCTTTGGGAGTCCATAACTTTGGACTCCCTAAACCAAACCTCACCAAACCTGGGTGATATCATCAGGAGAATCCCCCAAAAAATCCCTGAAATTTTGGTGCTGATAGCCTAAAAACTGCGCCCTCTGCAGGCCAAAAACAGAAAAACACTGATAATACAAAAAAAATTCACCAACGAACCTGCAGTTTTTGTGCCTCCCACAAGGGGGTGTCCTGGGCAACTGCCCACTTTGCCCAATGGGAGGAATGCCTCTGGAAACATGGTTTTCATTTCCCTGTTGTTCCCTGCTATAATTGACTACCTGCAGACTCCCACACCTCCCAAGCAGCACTCAATGGCTGCATCCCTACTTCAGCACTTGCTTGACATGACTGAGTTGCCAAAGCCACTGAGGGAGTCAAGCCGTTCTTGCAGGCAGACTTCATTGGGTGCTGACTCTGCTCCTGCCTCAGAACCTGCTGGGGATCAAGTGCCCCACCTCACCTGTCATGGATGATGACACTGGCCGCGTTCCCATATTTCAGGCACAGGGCCTCTGCCCAGCCCAGCCCTGTCATCCACATAGGAGGCCATTAAGTGGAAGCGCCTGGAAGGCCATTGCAAGTAGTGGGAGTCCACCTCCTCATTAAATTGGTGGATGAAGGGTCTGTCTGCCACTCTTTTAAGAGCCCCTGGTTACCTAGTGGCTTTGCTTGCTATGGCGTAGGGTGCCACCTAGGGGTAGGCATGAATGGAAGTGATATTGAACACCATATTCCACTCTCTGCAGGCCCTTGAGGTGCCAGCTCCCATATCCTCACCAGTGGGGCCCCTTGGACCTTAGCCAGAATGGTCCTCCCTCAGGGTGTCAGGGTTGCTACTGACTCCTTTCAGTTCCCCCCACAACTCCGCCTGGGTTCACCTGCCCTGGAAGATTTCCCCACCCCTACCCTCTGGTGGCCCCCCTCAGGGACATGTTGGTGCTACCCCTGAGCACTCCATTTCATGCTCCCATCCCATCCCTTCTCCACCTCTGATTTACATCCCCCTGCTGGCTGTCAGCCAACCTGTTGGTCATGCCTCCTGTCCTGCCCTCTCCATGCCAGTGTTCCTAAGCCAGACTATCTTCCCCTCCCCCACATTCCCGATTCCTGGCCATTCCAGGGCTGGCTGTGACACAGCTCCCTGCTTAGGAGGTGCCTCAGTTGTTCCATTGCTGCACCAGCCCCACCTATGGTGCAGCTTGCCCACTCCCCTCAGATTGCACTGCCCATTTCAGTTAGCCAAATTTAGTGGATGCTGAAATGTTAATTCTCCTTCCCAACAACCACAATCCAACCTGGAGCTCGGCAAACACAACCTGCCTTTCACATACCCAGAGATCTTTAGTTGTCTTCTTATTTTAGTGCATTTTTTGGTGCTTTCAAGATTTACAAACTTTCTATAAACATGGCATTTAAAAGATTTTTGGTAACCTTTTGAGGCTTGAAGGTTAATATCTTCAGTAAAATGAGCATACACCCATTGTGGAAAATCAATCAAATACAACAACAAAGCAATTAGAAGCAAACCTGTTAATTTAAAATATTACAAAAAGTGTCAAATTTATATTCTGGAAGTTCAAAATCATTTTGAGGAAAGGAAGCATGATATTCATTTGGACTGAATGTGTGTTATGTCTTCCGAGTACGTGGCTGACAAGTAATGTGCAGTACGGGAAATAAATCAATATTCAAAACATTAAAACAAAAAATGAAGTGCTGTGCCAGCAAACAATTCAGCACACGGGCAAAAAGTTTACAAAATTCATCTATGCGGTTCTTGTACTTAAGTGCTTCCTTTCCTGGGATGTACAGCTTCAAAACACAGGAGAGGAAACGACTTTTTAAAAGGCAGAAAAAGCATTTAGTAATCTGAAGTACATCTGCCCATAAAGCCACAGTGTGCAATTTCTAAACATTCAGACTCAGCAAAATCAAAACCAAGTTGACTCCATAACAAATCAATGTACACTGCCTAAATACAGTGGTCAGACTAAATTACATATATTCAGACTTCAACCCTTTCAGGTAGAAACAAATAAGGCATTCTCTTTGAACATACATACACATTTGAGTAAGAATCTATATTATTCTCTTTACCTTTGGAAAACAGCTTGAGTATTTATTGCCTCAAACTCTGCCCCCTCACTATTAAATCCCAGGAAAAAAAGTATAGAACATTCCACCCCAAGTGAGAACTATGGACTGCCATTGAGCGAAATCATGCTTTCTTGCTGATGTACTTACATTCCACCAAACAGTTTATTAGTAGACCTGAATTACAACACTGCACATGATTGGATTTTAACAGTACCAAAATTCATATTAAAAACTAGTGGGACCCGGCCACGTGTTGCTGTGGCAATTGTCCTTCTCATCACAATCTGCAACCCACACAGATGTCCATGCAGGTCCAATGATCCGCACCATAGCCTTTTGGCGTGGTCTAATGGAATCCCTCTTTCCCTTTTCAATTCACATTGTTATATGGTGCCGTCTTTTTTTTTAGTATAAGGTAACCCTTTCCATTCCACAATGGAACTGTCCAGAGTCCAAATCCCGCTGTCCGTGAGCTGGTTGACACGCACTGTCCTGGCTTGGGTAAGGCAGAACTGGGGCAAGGAGGCTATCCCAGTCAGGCAGCAGAGGCAGGGTGGTGAGGCGCTCAGATCGAGGCCAGCTCCCTGGATTCTTACAGGGCCATGTGCAAAAGAAGCGGAGCTAGTAGTGTTGGTTCGCCCGCACCCCATGGATTTTTTTAGAAGAAAAAGGCAAACTCCAGCTCGCTTTTTGTAAAAGAGAGCTGTGGCGAATATGGGTGAGGAGTGGGTAAGTGGTGGTTGGATGTGAGCGCGGGCAGAGTGAAGGGTGTGAGGATGAGCTGGATGTGTATGAGAGTATGTGTGTTGTATGATAGCAGCGGGTGAGGCACAGAGAGTGAAAGTTACCTGCGTGTGAGGGGGGGGAACCCCACTTGACGTCTCACACGGCAAAGTGTGTACATGTTTCACTTCCACTTGTATTACCTAACAGTATTACCTATTTACTGTTTTAACTGCTCATCTCTGGCCATCTGCGCAAACATTCTAAGGGCATACCAACCCCTCAGGTCACAGACATGCTGCACAAACATTCTAAGGGTGACAGTTAAACACAGCCGGCTTCATGGCCTGGTACGCCAGGAAAAAGATGTTTTACCTGGCTCAGGTATGGATTTTCGGCTATTTGAAGATCTGATTACCTGCCCGCAACAGGGAGGAACGTCATGTGAAAATTTGGGGGTGATCCATCCAGCCGTTTCGGCATTAGGGCATGACTAACAAAATCACTGTTAGCTTTTTATATATATAGATGGCTGAAATGTCAGGCATATGAACAGGATTTTAAAAGATGTATACAAAGCATTTGATACAGTTAGTCATAATTATTTATTTCACTCTAGAAAATTTTGGGTTTGGAAAACAACTTATAAACATTATATGAGAGATTTACAAAGGAGGAAGGGCAAAAATAAGAGTTAACGACGGGTGGACAGGAATCATAAATATTGAAAGGGGAGTGAAGCAAGGATGTCCATTATCACCACATCTGTTTATATTGGCAATGGAATTTTTGGCAGAAAGGATAAATAATAATGGAAGGATAAAAGGTTATAGAGTGAATTAAGAAGAAATAAGGTTAAACTTATTTGCAGATGATATTTTAGTAATAACAGTGAATTCGGCTGATACAATGAAAGAATTAAAAATAATTCTAGAAGACTTTCAGAAATACTCAGGATTAAAAGTCAACATGGAGAAAACAGAAATAATGGGGGTTAATGTGGAAAAAAGACAATTAGAGAGAGGATTAGTAAAAAAGAAGATTAAATATTTGGGTATTATAATAACACATAGAAAAGAGAAGATGTTTAAATATAATTATGAAGCAAGGTGGAAAAAAATATTAAAACAAATAAAAGAATGGGATAAGAAGACCTTATCGATTACAGGAAAAATCAAAGCATTAAAAATGTTTACAATGCCGAAAATGTTTTATTTATTTCGAACTCTTCTGTTGGAAATTAAGAAGAAACTATTTGAGAAATGGGATAGAAAGCTGAAAGCCTGGGTGTTTAATAATAAAAAACCAAGAATCATGAATAAGATTATATACATGACAAAAAATTACTTAGGTTGGGGATCCCAAAAATGCATGAATATTGTGAAGCACTCCAGATTAAGAGTCTGATGAGTATAAACAAGGATAATGTCGAAAAATGTGTTAAGTTTGAAAATGAAATAAATGAAGGAGTTGGCGTACATGGTATCTTCAATAAAGAGTTGAAGAAAGGAAATCAAAAAGCAGTAGGACCAAGAAAGGTCTTGCTAGATATATGGGAAAAATAGAGAGGTAAATGGATGCCTGGCACCCTGGATATGGCACCTTTGGGAAGTGTGGCTGGCAAAAGAAGGAAAAAAAGTGATAAAAATATTGAAAAGAAAAGGAATTCAAATTGTGGCAAATTTGATTAGGGAAGGAGGAGAAATTATGACATTACAAAATTTTATAGAGATAGGAGGAAACAAGAACTGGTTGGTTTTGAGAGGCATTTGGGAAAGGATAAAGGTCGAAATGTCTGGAACTACATGGAAAACACAAAGGGAACATTTTAGGGCATATATACAAACGTATGGTAGATGATAAGGAATTCATGATAAGAACATTGAAACAAAAATGGGAGAAGGAAGGATTTCTAGACATTGGTAATACTGAAAAATTAATAGACAGTTGGAAAAATATAAAGATTGAGAAATATATGGAGTTAGAAAGAAAAGTGATATTAAAATGGTATAGAACACAAAAACAACTAGCATATATGATAAAAGGACTTAGTTCTAAATGCTGGCACTGTGGAGACCAAGAGGCATATTATAGCCATATGTGGATAGAATGTGCAGAATGAAAAAAATTTGGACAACTGTATTAATATATATTGAGAAACTGGTGAAGATAAATATTGATTTAAATAATGACTTAATGTTCATGGATGTAATGGAAGACAGAAGGGTGGATAAACAATATAGTTATATGTATTAAATAATGATTAAAGCAGCCCATGCAACAATAGCCTTGGGCTGGAAAGAAAAAAAAATGAACATTTCAGAAATGGTTAGAATATATCTGGGAACAAGTGACACTTGATATTTTCGATATACTAACCAAAAATAAGACGTGGCAAGATAAACAGAATGAAATTTTGAAGATATGGATAATATACGTGGACTGGATGAAAGAAGCTTGAGTCAATGAAGAAATATGGGAGAAGAGGCTACAGAGAATGAACTTACTGCTGTTTGTGTGACAAAACTATGAAGAAGAAGTAATGGGGGGAGGGAGAAAAGGGGGGAAAGTATTGTTTGAAAATGTATGAAGAAGGAAATTACTATAAACTGTAAAATTAAAATGATACAATAAAAAATAAAAAATGAACAGGATTTTAAATGTATGATGCACAATTGATTTGTTTCATACATGTGTAAAAATGTGCAATAATGACAAACACAAAGGTAACAAAAAAGTAAGGACCACTTTGAAATCCTTAAAGCTTTTTAAGGTTTATTATATTGTGAGCGGCCCTGAGCCATGAGGACAGAATGAAAACAAAATCGAAGAAGAAGAAGAAGAAGAAGAAGAAGAAGAAGAAGAAGAAGAAGACCTAATTGCCAGTGGGGAGGAGAGAGGAGGAGGATGCTGGCAGTGGCAACTTATGGCAGAATTAAACTGAAAGCCCTAAAAAGCCTTCCATTTCTGCACCTCATCTGTTGGTTTCTGGGTGTGGTATGTTGAGGAGAATGGGATCAGAAGGCTTCCCTCTGGTCCATGCTGGTCCATGCTGGCTGCTTTGAAGGTCTTATGCATTTTTATTCTCCAATACATCCAGAAAGACTACACAAATAACAGAACAGTTGGAACCATATTGCACATTTACCATAGTTTTTAGTTTTTGAAAACCATAACAAATAAATGTTGAAAAGATAAATTCAACAGTTCCAGTACACAGATCTATGGTGCACCTTCCTATAATTATTATCCTATCACTGATGTTTCTGTAATTCTGTTACCAGCCACACTCAGCAATAACTGTATAACTTCACAACCAACTTATGGCAACCTCATAGGTTTTCAAGGCAAAAGAATAATAGGGGTGGTTTACCATTGCCTGCCTCTGCATAACAACTCTGGACTTCCTGGTAATCTCCCATCCAAATACTAACCACAGCCAACCCTGCTTAACTTCCAAGATCTGACAAAATCAGACTGGCCTGGGCCATTCAGGTCAGGGCAACACAGGACTCTTACTTCACAAAATCAGCTTATGATTTACAAGGGAAAATGATAATGGAACAAATTCTTCAATAGCAAATTCTTTCTTATACATATGGCCTGAAATCATGGTAACTGGCAGTCTTGGTGGATGATCTGCACCTGGACTTCTCAGTGGCTTTTGAAATGATAGACGGGGCCATCTTCAGGGACCACCTAAAACAGTGGAGCACAGATCTCTCCAATAGTTTCATCCTTTTATGTTCATTTGGGCTCAGAGGATGAACACTGCAGAGTCCCAAGAAGTTGGTATTTAGTGTTCTGCTTCTGCAAAGTTTAGTGCTTTTGCAGATAGTACGTATATAAAATTGCTGGAAGAAATCTGGCACCCGTAATGAAAACCAGGATTTTACTCTCTCTCTCTCTCTCTCTCTCTCCACACACACACATTTTATGTATTCCATTAAAAAAATCTTGTTAACTAAAATTCTTGTTAACTAAAAGCTGTTGTTTGTGCCAAAACTGTTTGTAATCTCTGGTTGAATGGATGAGGTCAAACATGCAACATGAACCAAGGACATCGTCATGCTCTAGAAAAGTTAAATATGTCTTTTTTGTCCAAAGCACAATGAAGGCATTTACTGATGAGAAACAAGACAGGGTGTGATCATGTTTGTAGCAACCCCTCCACTTCAATACATTGCACTGATGTTGCAATAGGGAAATGCCCAAGGCTCATTAGTTGCATGAAAAGGATCCTAGGTTCAGTTCCTGGTACTTATAACTCAGATAGAAGGTGTTAGGACCCCGTCAAAGTACCTGGAGAATTGCTGCCAGTGAAAAACAGCAGCATTAAGCTGAATATATTAATAATTTGACATGGCATACAGCAGCTTTGTGTGTATCCCAGTAGAAAACACAGCTTGACACCATTTTGAAATATTCATATTCTGCATTCTTATGTTGCCAGCAGCTTCCACCAATATGTTACTTCTGCAAATAAGTATATTGGAGGCTTACCCTATTAGTCAACACTGAATTCTTGCTGCTGGGTTTGTAGATCACTCATTCACAATCATGTTGTTTATGTGATTCACTATACTAGAGAGGCAAAGAATGAAAATGATACATTATGCAACACAATGGCCTGCTTTCAGAACAGTGGGTGCCAAACCTTAAAGTGACTCCTTCAGAACTCAGAAACAGTATGACGGTATGGTAAGTAATTGACATCAGTATTCTGTACTCTTTGTCATGTTTCTTTAATAAAAAACAGCACACACAGTTCGATTAGTTTGGGCAGAAAAGGGTTACATCTGGATACATATTTTTTCCTGAGCAGAACATGTACTCTTAAAAAAAGATTTGTGAATGCACTAGATTTGATGAAAAATACGGGTTTTCTATTTTAAAGACTGATAGCCTGTTCTTCAAACCTAGTGTCTGAAGAGAAATATAAAAAAATGTGTATTATTTGCTTGCACCCTCTTGTGGCTGCTGACTGCAACTGAAGTATAAGTGAAGAATTTTAACGTTCTCTCCAGGTAACCCTGAAGAACCTTATATTTAATACTTATATTACAAATTTCACAGAAAGGGAGCATGAAGTGGGGTGCATGAAAGGGTGCATGAAAATTGACATATATTCTATGTCATCCAGTACAGCAATGGTAAAACAGATTTGCACTTACCTTTAACTGCTGTTCATTGAGCGGTCTTCTGTGTAGGTATGCATTGGGACTGTGCATGCACAGAGCCAATGATGGAAGAGTCTCCAGCATTTCAGCCAGAGGGCATTCTTGCTATTAGGTTTCTCGTGATTTTCCCTCCCAACAGTCACATACCTAATGGCAGAATGCCCTCGCTTCAGTTCCACTTAACTGCCATCATTACCAAAATGAAAACTCAAGCAGGGCAAGAGGAAGGGTAGATCTGACTGTGCAGAAGACCACTCTGTGAACAGCAGTTACAGTAAGTGAAACCCTGTCTTCATCGTTGTGGCTTCTGTGCCATCCCACATTTGGATTTTCACAAGCTACATATGTAGGAAGGCAGGCAGAGTTCTCTTACACTTATGCCAAACAACTTTATTGAAAAACAGAATGAAGAACAGCCTTTCCCACTCTCCTTGCTTGCAGGTCCAGTGCATTATGCCAGATGAACACTTCTTCTGTCGACCACATCGCTGCCCTGCAGATAACCTGAATTGACACACCCTTCAAGGACACAGTTGAAGAAGAGTGAGATCTAGTGGAATGTGCATATATAGCTAGCAGACACTGCATTCCTGACAATTTGTAACACTCCTTAATAATAGCTACTATCCATGGTGAAAGGGTCTGTGATAATGTCTTCCCCCTGTTTCAACTTCCCTGAATATAAAATAAAGATCTATCTCTCCTCAGTCCTCTGGAAATAAAAAAAAGCAATGTTATTCTAATGTCTAACTTTAGACTGTAATTTCCTCCCTGCCTCAGAATTTGGATATGAGAAGAATATGGGAAGCACAACAACCTGTCCCAAATAAAACTTAGAAATTATCTTCAGAAGGAAAGATGAACACTGTCTTAACACTTTCTTCAAATATCTTTAAGAGGGACCAGTCCACACATAATGCAGCCAATTCACTAACCCTTCTGGATAAAATAATTGCCACCAAAAATACACCTTCATGCAAAGATACTTAAACGTCGTAGCTGCTAAAGGCTCAAAGTGTTTATTTATTAAGACCCAAAGGGCAACACCTTATATTGATTGACCTTCCCACCATAGCAAAACCTCAAGAATTTTCTATGGTCTGCTCCTCATGAATGGCCATATGAAAACAGGCATCCTTGAGATCTAATTCTGCAAACCACGAACCCTTCCTTAGTAACTGTAAAATCACCGGTAATGACACCATGTGAAATTTGGACATATAAAGGAATTCATTAAGATTTCTCAAATCAAGATTAGGGTGGTTGCCACTAGCTTTCTTCTTAACTAAATCCAGGAACAACAGCCAATTCCTTCATTTCCTGCAGAGCCTCTTTATCCAACAGCTCCTGAACCTCCTCCCTTGGCTCAGGAAGGCTGTTATGTACTGCCTCAGCAGTTAGCTGAACAGGGGGCAGAGACTTAAATTCTAAATGGTAACCTTACTTAACAATTGCAAAAACCCACATACTTGTGGTGATGGACTGCCAATGGGACATAAACAGAAATAACCTGTCATCAAAAAATAAAATCTGGCCAATAGCATCCTGCCCTAGTCAGAAACCTGCTTTGCTTCCAGGCTCCCTAGCACCTTGCCCCTGTGCACCTTCAGTCCTTGCAGCTGATCTCCTTCCCCCATAAATCTGGTGACCTGCTCTTTGCTGATATGGTGTCCTATTACAGTGATAACATCTTTGCTCACACCTGTAAGGCTGCCAGTGCTAATATGATGACCTCTATCTGTATCCTCCCGAATTGGACGTAGAAGGCAATACTTCATAGGCCTTCATCTTCTTCTGAGACAGAAAATCATGTTTTATCTGAGAATAAGTTAATTCCTTCAAAAAGTAAATCTTCTACCTTGTACCAAATTTCCCTCAATAAGGCAGTTGATCTCAATCAAGAATGCCTTCAAAGCACAATGGGTGTTGCCAAAGATCTCCCAGACGTCTCAGCCACATGATCTTCTACATTATTTGCTGCTTCAATAATTTCTTTGCCTCCTCACAATTTGCTGTCATTACTGCTCTGGAAGCATCTGACAATGCCTCCTTAAACTTGCTTACTTTCTCCCACAGTGACCCCTGATACCCTGCCATTATAGCAGAATAATTCATCATCTTCATATTCAAAGCAGCTGTAGACCTTGCGATCTAATGCATCTATCTTTCACCCCTCCTTGTCTACAGGTGCAGCGTGGAATTGATCCTTTCATCTCGGCTGCAACTCCTCCATCACCAGCCATTAGGAGAGTGATGAGTAGCTAAAAATGGGCAATTGTCCCTTCTAATTCTATAAAAATCCTCAAGTTTGTTAACCACAACAGGACAAGAAGCTAGTTTCAGTCACAGTTTAATCAGGCACTCTATAAACTCATCCAGTATGGAAAACACCACCAAGCCTGGAGACTCTGAATTTTTGAGCACTTTATCTTTAGGTCTGGGCACTGAGATAGAAACGTCAATATCCAACTCCTTTGCCATCATCAACAAGTTTTGTGCATATAGTCTTAAGTCTTCCAATGGCAAGGCCATGGACACCTCTACCACCTTTTCATCAGGTGAAGTAGCCTCAATAACATCTGACCCTTCTTGTGACATCACTATACTACTATCCTCCACATCTGACACAATCCAGTATTCAGATGAACCAGCTCCCTCCATCGAATCTGGCTCTCACTGTGGTTCATGTCTAGTCCTTAGTTCTGGCACTGGAACTGTCAATGAAATCTTTTCCAATCCCTGACGAAAAACTAGTGGCATTAGGAGCTTCAGCAAAACCGGTGCAAAGATCAGATGGCCCTGGAACTGATGGCCTCTGTTCAGTCAGAACTGAGACAGAACCTCGGAAGTGACAAGGTTTCGTACACCACCTCCTGTGCCATCTCAAAAACCGGCAATGAGCATACCAACGGAGTCCATGGGAATGAAATCTTTTTCTCCTGTTCCAACAAGCTTTCTCCTCTCAGGACTATGGCTCTTCAGAGTATGTTTCAGTTTCTGCTTCACCTTATTACGGGGAGGCTGATGCACTCCTCAGAACCAGTGATGAAGCTGACTGGATTCATCCTGTTTCAAAGACGATGACCCCACTGGAACTATCCTTACCGATGCAACTGATCATGACCTTCTCCTCTTCTCCACCATAGCACTCTTAAACACTGGTAATTCTACCACCAACAAAGCTTTCTAATATACTACACTAGCAGGGCACCCATGCTTCGCTACGCAAACTTCATCACAGACTCTATGAATTTCGGGGTGACATTCAATATACTTCTTTACAGTCTGTTTGTGAACTTTAGCGTGGCATGCAGCATATTTCCTCACAGCCTGTCTGTGGACTGATGGGTTTGTTTTCGCATATTTTGCAGCAGCTTCCTGTAGTTGTCTTTTTATAATGCAGTGTGTTATTGCTCTCTTTCACCTGGTGGGCTCCAAAAGACGTCATGTGGAAGCAGCCGTTGTATTTTCAGGATGCAGAAAGGAAGTGTTCTGTCATTGGATGCTGATGAGTGAGAAGGCTGTGAAGAGGTTCACGGTAGGGTTGAAGGGCAGGAAGCTGGACTGTACCGCCACTGCAGCACATTCCTGGGGACTCATCCTGCCATTTCAGAGCCATGACACCTGGCACAGAGATTGATCGGAGGCCGAGGTGGTAGGCATACTCCACAGTAATGAAATCCACAGTGTCCATATGCAAAACCAGGCCGGAAATGTTTGAAGTAGTCCAAGGTGATAGTGTGGTTTTATATTAATAATATGTTGTGGCTGGTATTTGGCTGTAGCAGTGTTGTTAGCGTGAGGGGTGGGTGGAGGAGTACTTCTTCACCACAGCCTGTCACTATTTAACATTGGGGTGACATTCAGCATACTTCTTTGCAGCCTGTTTGTGAACTTTAGGGTCACGGCCGGCATATTTCCTCACAGCCACAATCTGTGGACTGATGGGTTGTTTTTTTCATATTTTTTGCGTGGCACCGCAACGGATTGCAATGTCTTTTTATAATGCAGTGTGTAAAGCGCTTTCTGTGTTTAATTCCTCTTCTCCCTGTAGCGGTTTCAGCAGAAGGGATAGGTTCACATGCGTTGTGGAGGGCAGTGCTAGAGAGCACTCGGTGCACCTTAGTGAAAGAGATGAAGCGGGTCGTGTTTAACTCTCACCCATAGAGATATTACCGTTGCAGCATGTCACCAGCGGACTGAGCGGTTAATTTGCCTTAGAAGATATTACCGTGCAGATGACCAGAGATGAGCGAGTGAAAACGGTAAATGTGCAATACTTCGAGTAAAACTGAATATGGCGAAGATACGCTTTGGTAGTGCGCTTACCTGGAGTACGTAAGGAACAGGTGTGCCAAATTTCATGTGTGTGGCTTCAGTGGTTTTTGAGTTATTTTGATGAGTCAGTGAGTCAGTCAGTGGTATTTCGTGTTTATAGATATAGTTTAAATATAGATTAGTTTTAATTCTCTGTCATAACAAGCCTTGGGGGTAAATTATTGGCATATCTTACACCCCAATACATTATGCCTCTTTTGAGGCAAACAACACAGTGGGTATGTTCATCAGTCCTTGTTATTTTTGACCTGCATTCCTTGAATTTTTAAATAATGCTTTTTCTGCCATGAAATACCAGGAACCAAACAAAGCCATCTTGTGCCAAATCCTTAAAAATTCATGAACAATCAAAGCTCACACCTTTCTTCGTCATAGCAAAAAAGGAACTGAAGGGAGGGTGTTCTGCTATTAAGCATGGGGCTAATTGGGAGGGAAGGATGTGAGGACACATAACAGAAAGAGGGCTCTGGTTGAAAAGCTTGAGACTTTTCCATTGTTGTCTCTGCGCATGCGCAATCCCAATGTGGGACTGCACAGAAGCCACAACAATGAACAGCTACTTATTTCTTGTTTAGAAAATGGTATGTTCTTAAAACAAATCAATAAAGACACTTTGTTTCACTTTTGTGTGTGTGTTAATTGCCATCAGTTTGCTTCAACATATGGAGACCCTATGAATTAATGTCTGGAAGACATTATTATTATTATCTTATTATTAAAGGCCTTGTTCAGGTCTTGCAGATTTTATGTAAATATAATAGGACAGAAAAAGTAAGTGCGGTAGTATCTGAAAACAATATTTTAAACAAGGTAAACAAGCACTGAAAATACTATGCAGGCAATCTCAAATCAATTAAGGATTTGAATTTTACCTGGTTTGTCCTTGAATTCAATAAAATGACTATGGAATGTATATACAAGTACCCAGCTCCAATCACTTAGTGGATCAGGTCATGTAATATAATGGAAAAAACCTATAAAATATAACCATATCTCAATCTATGTCACATCTCGAAGTGTGTCCTACATATAGCTAATCTTTGTTTGCTCCTTCAGATTCTGATTCAGATACAACAGCAGCCTGCACTTTGCAAAGCCAATTAGAAAAGGCAGAACAACTCAAATGAAAATAAATGCATGATGACCCTCACAGTGAAGGACACTTGAGAGATATGAATATAATGGCATTTTATCAGTGAGTCTGACTCATTTCAAGAGGACAACAAATAAAAACAGCATTTCAGTAATGGGAGATACATTGTGAATATTATCTACACACAGAGAAGGAGCTTATCTTAATTCTTCCATAAATTAGGTGGTTATAGGAAAAACTGCAGAGGACCAAATGGGTAGCCACTGCAGCAAACATAACCAATCTAGCATCATTTAAAAGATCAACAAAATTTTGTTCCAGTAAGATTTATGTGGAATAATTGCCTTCTTTTTTAGAGGCAGTACGGTATTTCCTCACAAGGCAGATCTTTCATATAAAAAGTATGGGGGGAAATCATGCAGAATGTAGATAGTTAAATGTAATTATGAAAAAATCCATCAATAAAACAAAAGAGACCATTCATTAGTTTTTTCCAAGTCATTTAACCCTTGCAAAAGATGGGAAGTACCAGGTCTATCTTTAAAAGTTTAGAATATGGTCTCTGGACCAGAGGTGTAACTCCAAGGGGGGGTGCATGACACACTGGGCATGCGCCTATGTGGAGGTGAGGCGAAGGCATTCTGGGGGTGTGGTGGGAGAATTCTGGAGTGGGGGCGGAGGACACACCAGTGCACTGGGCGCTTTTCCCCCTTGCTACGCCTCTGCTCTGGACTGCTCCTGATTTTTTGTGTGTGTATAAAGTATCATCAAGTCACACTGCACTTATGGTGACCCCAGCAAGGGGTTTTCAAGGCAAATGATTAAGCAGATGTGATTTGCCATTGCCTTCCAGTTTATAGCATTTCCCTTGAAGGTCTCCCTTCCAAGTACTGACCTACTTAGCATCTGAAATCTAAAGTGGTACCATCCTCCCTCTCCTCCCCACTGCTACTGATTACAACTGTATTACTGCAGTTGTAAAAGATTACTACTGAAAGCTGTTTAGTTTATATGTTAAGTACCATTAAGTTGCTCACAATTTATGGTCACCCTATGAATTAATGTCCTCCAAAATGTCTTAAGTGTGAACAGCACTACTCAATTCTGCAAAATGAGGGCCATGGCTTTCTTTATTGAGTCAATCCATCTCATGTTGAGTCTTCCTCTTTTTCTGCTGTCTTCAGCTTTTCCTAGCATTGTTGTCTTTTCCAGTGACTCTTGTCTTTATGTCCAAAGTACAATCACCTCAGTTTAATCATTTTAGTTTCTAGGGACAGTTCAGACTTGATTTGATCTAGAACCCACTTATTTGTCTTAAGCTGCCTAACAAACCGCAAAGTATTTCTTGACTACCTTTTCTCTTATTCGATACTAGGAGGCAGGTTAGGCTGAAAGAGGATGACTGGTTCATGGTTACCGAGTTTCCATAAAAGGCTGGCAATGCAAATTTTCTTCTCCCAGATCCTAATATGATCCTAATTTAAACACTACTTTCTAAGCCTTCTCACTAATTATAACAGCCCTGACTATAGTTGCACTGACTGTGGGGGAGGGGCTTACATAGAATATGTAAGGAAAGACACCTAAGCTTTCACAGTCAGGTCAGGGAATTTTTCTGAGTTTAATGAATAAGATCAGGGATTATACAGCTTCCTTTCTCCCAAGCCTTAAGAGAATTTTGGCTCTGTAGACTAGCTCACGACCTTCTGGTACAGCTTTATCTAAACTAAATAGGAATACAGTGGCACCTTGAAGACTAACCAATTTTATACTAGCATAAGATTTTGTAAATCAGAGCTCATTTTATCAGATGATATACATGCACAGGACTTGGACAAAAGAAGAGTAATACTTATGATCATTGTACAGGTTTTGCGTTGCTGTATCAGGGAAGGTCCCCACCCCGCATCAAACTGATAATTCTCCAAATCATATAACCTGCATAACCTTAATTCTCCTCTTAATTCACTACTACAGAAAACCTGTATTTATTTGGAACCTGTTCCTCACTGTTCTCATCAACCCTAGCAGAAATCTAATCAAATGGTATAATAAATAATATTACAATAAAACTACTTGCAGGTTGCTTCTGTTCTGTTAAACATTTAATCAGATTGTTAATATGCATTTTACAGTCATATTTCCTTTCAGATTTTTTACTCATATTCTCTCAAGCACTTGCAGTTGCTATGGTAACTTCAGCTCTCTTCCCCCTCCGCAAGTTCATGCAGGTTTTCATCAAACCCAATAACTATAATTTTTGCAAAATCTTATCTAGTTCAATGTGGTTGTTCCCCAGAAAAGGTACACTATCTATCACGATTTTACTGATTCACTTTAATGAAAGGGAAAAAGAATAATGAATTTCTATACAGCAAGAATTAGCAAAACAATTCTTCCAAGAATGAGATAAACTCCGCTCATTACTTAATTTGATTTGCTAACATTTATAACATTGCTACCAAATGCATAACATAATTTACAAATGAACAGTATCTTCAAAGTGTTGTACACAACTGTGATATGAATCTTACAATATCCACAATTCTGCTGAATCAGGATAACCAAAAATGAGTTTGCTCCTGATAGAACACAATGGCGTATGTGGGCTACAAATATGAGACTTTGGTTACTAAACAGCAATTTTAAGAGAATAAAACCAGGAATCTTATCAGCTGTTTCAACATGACATACAAAAGGTAAGGAACGATGAGACAGAGAGTAGCAATGTTCCTTTTAGTAGCTGCCAAGTGCAGATGTAATCCTTCAGTTATCCCTGCGGATAATGTATAGTGTTCATGCCTTCCCAGCCTTAGGAAAATATCAGACTTCGTAATTTTTACCAACTGCAGAATTTCTTAAGAATGATAGTGCAGACTACAGTGCTATGAATCACTTTACAAAAAGGCAGTGATTCACATTTATCTATAATTTGCTCAGTACATGATAAATCTGCTAAGAACCTGATAAATACCAGGGCCAATTGTAATATTTCTTTTTCAATTTAATTGCAATTTGAAAATGCCTCCCCATCTCAAAATACTGACTATGGGATACAGATGAGCAGCAGCTAGAACAAGTATGGCTTTTGTGACCTTAACTCATGAACTTTCAATTGAATCTAACAGAGCTCCTTTAAAAGAAGGAAGGAACCAGAGCTCAAGTCTATAAGTAATACTTGGTAATGTGAGTCCAAAAAACTCAGGATGTGCCAAGTGAATGAAATGCAGATAGATACACATTTATCACTTCACATGTGAAGAATGAAACTGGATTTTCAAACAACATTTGGAGTTGACCCCTAATCCAAATCCAACAGAAAATCAAAATGCCTAACATCAAGTCCAATTAATGTTTCTTTCCCTGACTGACTGGATTATTTACAGTGTTGACTGGATGGGACAATCTGATCCTGGACTGGCATCCTGGTCTGATTGGTACTGCCCAAAAACAGCTGCTATAGCACTTTAATATTCAGGACAGTTCAGAGATCACAAAACTAAAGAAGAGGCCCTGGCCCTGTTCATCATGGATATTATTACACCTCCTAACTCCATCCCATGTCATGCTTCTGTACCTCCCATAGCTGAACTGTGCACAGACAACTCATGTACCATGTTGAGCTGAAGCATTAGTGCAACATCTTGGGAAAGTTGCTGAATCAGTGCTGGCACCTGGTCTTGCATCAGGTGACAGGATCAGGCTATAGTGGTAATATGAATGTATAAATCAAAAGATGAAAATAAAAGGCCTGGGCCACAGCACTTACGAGCCCACCCAAATTTAGTAACATCAAATATTCATGTTAGGTCACTCTTTTGATTGTACAAATCGTCTTAGTGTTCAACTTAGCTCAGAATCACTGATTCACTGCACCTTAAGATCAGGGAAATGAGACTGTTTCACAATTACTTCCAGTAGCATCAGGACAGCTTTCACATAGCACAATGATGCAGGGGTACACATCCAGAAAAAGCGTCATATAGGTGGGGCTGGTCACACCCACTTCTGTTTGGGGTACCAAAGACCCATGTATTCACACCCACACAAGTACATGCATGCACATTTATAGAGGAGCAACTTCCATGCCACTGGAACATTTATTAATAGGATTCATAATTAAACTTTCTATGTGGACTGAAAAGTTTACAGGTCTACAATGAGACCAGACTGCTATGCATAACTTGCAGGTCAGGGTCCTGGAGAAAATTAATAGTTCTTCAAATTAACAAAAGGTTGGGTAAAATAAGAGAAGAGCAGAATGACACTAGAAGATCAATTTGCACTTGAAACAAACAAAAGGATCTTCCAGTTTTGAAAAATGGCATGCACTTTAAAGTTTAGGGATGGAAAATCCTTCCTATTCAGGGGGACAGAATTATTTTCCACTCAGTTGGATATGAATGACTACTGAATGGGTTCAGATGTTTGGTGCCTTCAGGCAGAAACTTCCCCAGGGAGAGGCTGAAGACAGCAACCAGGTGGCATTAAGGCAATGTACATTACACTAGGACAGTGTGCCTAAAGATTCATTTGCCAGTGAAGACTCATTAGCTAGTGAAGACAGTCCAGCAGAGAATGGTATGAAATCCTAGCAAACTGGCTGTAGTCACCAACAGAAAATTCAAGACTGGTGCTTGGTTGACTTAGAAAAGTAAATTTAATAAGACTGTCAGGGTGGATGCCAATAGGAACTCCAGGGAGAAAGTGAGGTATGCTGTCTAAGATGTTGAGGCCTTCATATCTGCCCCAGAAGAATCTTTTTTTCTAATGTCATACAACCATTATCCAACGCAATATTACAATTATTCAAGTATGTGTCAGTTATTAAAAAGCAATCTATTGTCATTGTACACCATGAACAAATTACCTGTTATTTGTGTCATCTCTACCCACAGTTACACATTTCACTTCCATTATAGATCATTTCTGCCTGAGCTCATTTAAATTAATTTCCATACATTTATGCATAACATTATAGCATGGAGGGATTTGTTTATATTTTCTGCACTAAGTTCTTATACAAGAAAAGAGAGTCGAGAAAGCTTTGTTCTAACCAAAGTGCAACATTCACTTCCCCTTTTCATTTTGTAAAATCAAAAACAAACCTAAAACAATAAGATAATGTATTATTACTCCTTCCTCCTCCAGCTGCTGTTCCCTGGCAACTCTTGGGCTATTTCCTCATGGGCGGTAAACAGCAGCCCAGGAACGGCAAAAATGCAGGTGCAGAAATGCCACTTTTGAACCCCACTCTAGGAGTGAGGTTTTTCAAACGTAGCGCCTTCCACCCACTGCCGTGCAAACAGCAGCGGGTGGAAGGTGGTGTTTCCCTCCCTCCTTCCCCGACTGGCTTACCTGCTCCTGCTGGCTTCCGTCGCATTGTGGAGGCCAGGGGACACGCCTCCTGGCCTCCGTCTCCAGAGCCATTGCTCTGGTCAGGGGGGTGTCCCCTGGTCTCCGCCACGCAACAGAAGCCAGCAGGAGCAGGTAAGCCAATCAGGGACGGCACAGCCTGTGTGAAGGCTGTACCGTTGCATGCGCCCCTACCGGGACCATCTATGCAAATGGTCCCAGAGGAGTGCATCGGCATAATTTATGCCGATGCACCCCCGCTCGTTGGCCGTGCGGAAACACCTTTGGTTCCAGAAGCTGGCAGAGAAGCACAAAGTGCAGGTCAACGGGCTGGTCACATGGCAGCTCTTCGAGACAGTCTCAGTGTTTCCAGAGGTTCTGCTTCACCTGAATACCGACCATAAGGACATTATGGTGGACTATTCCAATAATCTGATTACATAAGTAGTACTAAAGCTGCTGACATAATCAGCAAAATCAAGTGCTCAAGAGAAAATTATCAATCAAGAAAAAAATTAATTTAACAGAGAATAGAGTGGTGTCCCACACTGACCTTACAATTAAAACCATGTCATTTATTAACAACAAGCTACTAACCAAACAAACAATTGGACAAACAGAGTAAAAAAACCCTTAACAAATGCATGCCACTTAAAAGCTGTTAAAATGAAACCTCCTAACTGACAAGCATCAAATCTCTGCAACTAATATTTCCAGCCTGGCTTCCAAAAAGATAAAGGTAGTCCCCTGTGCAAGCACAGGGTCATTACCAGAGGTGGGATCCAGCAGGTTCTCACAGGTTCCCGAGAGTAGGTTACTAATTATTTGTGTGTGCCGAGAGGGGGTTACTAATTGGTGATTTTGCCACATGATTTTTGCCTTAGTTACACCCCTCCTCTCAGCAGTAGCGCGCAGAACTTGAAGCAATCTAGCAGGAGGTGCACCGGCATGCGTGGCAGCCTGCGCCTGCATGCATTCGTTTCCCGCCCAAGGACTGGCGCAGTGGCTGCGTCCTGGCCACAGCTCCGCCCAGGAATGCCCCGCCCCCAGAATGCCAGGTCACGCCCCCGTCGTGCCCCGCCCAGTCCTATTGGCACTACGCCACAGTTTGAATCCCACCACCATGGGAACCTGTTACTAAAATTTTTGGATCCCACCACTGGTCATTACTGATTCATGGGGTGATGTGAAGTCATGACATTTACTAGGCAAACTGTGGTTTTTGGGTGGTTGGCCATAGCCTCCCCCAGTCATCTACACTTGACTCCCAGCCAACTGGGTCCTCATTTTACCAGTCTCGGAAGGGTGGGAGGCTGAGTCAACCTTGAGTGGCTGCCTGAAACCGACTCCCATCCAGATTGCACTCAGATTGTGGGCAGAACCTGGACTGCAATGCTGCAGCCTATTTCCCCTATGCACCACCAGGGCTGATAAAGAACTCATTAAAGCAAGATTCTTGTACTTTGTCTTGTGAAAATTATTTATTTTCAAATTAGTTAAAAAGACTGTTTTATTCCACAACTGGCCAACTCCACTCCTGTCTTGCCCAAATGGAATTTTCCTATTTCCAATTGTGGAAAGCTTTGTTCAGCAGTTTTTGGTATAGAGATGGTTTGAAGGAAACTTGCCTTCCCAGGAAATCCAACAACTACATTATTGCAGTGTATTACTGAATCAAAAAATAATCCACTCTGGAGATCCAAGGCAGTATAACACAGAACTATTATGTAACAGACAATCCAGTCCCAAAGAACATATACTTTAAATATGACAAGATCTCTAACATTGGTAACACATACAGATAACACTTCAATTTTAAAATCCAAGAAATCCATGCAATATTCTGAAGGGGTTAACAGTGACAGCACTGACGGTATGTTGTAATTAATTACTGTTGATTAATTGGCTGTTTAAAACAAGACTTTTTTAAAAGTTGCAATTCTCCCAGAGGTTTGCAAATACACATAATTATTTTTCAGACCACACCAAGCACCTCTAATATTTACTCAAAAATTTGTCTTTTTCCCACAAAGTATTTGTAAGAATCTGCCTTCAAGCACATTTACATTCATCAGTCTTCAATAGAGCTAATTTTCAATCAAGTATGTCAAGGACTGCAGTCTCAAAATATAAAACTGTTCCTCATATGTGCAAACTAAACCTGAAAATATTTGTTCAACATATCATTCAAATATAGAAATCATACAATACAGACCCATGAAAAAGGACAAAGTTTATGTATTTAGCTCATACCTGTTATGTACTCTAAACAGCAGGGCAAAGCAAAGAAAATGCATTTCCTCTACTTTCCATGTTCTCTTCCCACTTCTACCCAGACTTCCTAAATAAATCCAGCTAACTAGGTCTGTATCTCATTTTCCCGAAGAGCAACTGTGAACCTAAGTCAGATGCACACTCAAACACATATCATGTGGATATTTTTTTGCCTACCCTGCACTTATGAGCATGAATTTTGCATATCTGAGAGCAATGTTCATTTTTAGACACATTTAAATGTGCATTCAATGGTAAGCAACACACAGCACATATGCTATACTTGTATTCATATGTATCCATAGATATGAATGCACTTCACCCTGAAAGTATACTCTGGCACAATTAATTAAAGAATCCTATTGAAAAAGGCACTGGAGAAGGTGTGCCAGGGTCCGTTCTCTCTAAGAGATTCTCTTTGCAGTCATTTCATCAACAAGCTTTCCTGCCATCTAATTCCCAGTGCCAACTCCTGCATGCTCTCAGTTACCGACTGTAACTGGCAGAACGGCGACATCATGCATGTACAGTCCTGCTCTCCATTGTTTTTGGACAGCCATCAGTAGACATCCTTTCCAGCTCAGTCCCTTCTTCCATTTTGTGTTTTGCACATCTGCATGTGGAGCACTCATTTTACTAACAGAGGAATGTCATTACAGGGACATCTGCAAAAACCTTTAATAACTAAGTAGAAAAAACTGATTAAATTGTAAATGGCACATTATCTTGTAGCAGAGCAGTCTGGCAAAGAAGAATCATACGTTGTAAACAAAAAAATGACCTCTCTCTGCAACTCAGTTTTCATTCATAGGTGCCTGCCCCTTTTAATCATAAAACAACCAGCTGTCAGAACGGACCATTGGTACTCACCCTGAAGGGACCTTCTCTTGTAGGCAGGAGACCTTCTCGGTGGGTGATTTCCACCCCCTCTCAGGGAGGCAGGGATAAAAAACGTCACTTCCTGTTCAGGCTAGGACTCCTTAATTCCCCAGAAAACTCCTGACTGAGCAGTGAAACAAGAATATATGCATAACCATAGAAAGGAACAGGAAGGAATAACATGAAAAAATAGGCAACAGTGCAACAGTGAAAATCGGAGTTCCTTCCTCAAGGAGCGGATGAAAGCTCTTAACCGCATTTAACTAGGCCCTAATAGGAGATCATTCCGAACGCTTAGCGGCGCCATGGGAGGGACGAGAAGGTCTCTCCTGCCTACAAGAGAGAGGTCCCTTCAGGGTAGAGTACCAATGGTCCCGGGTTTCTCTTGGATAAGGCTGGAGACCTTCTCGGGTGGGACCTCCCCAAGCAGTATCCCCCAAACAAGGGTGGGCTGCCGCTAAGCGTCTAGTATGTTCTCGAGCACCCCTGCGGCTCGAAGACTGTCTCGGCCGCGCCCCATGCTTGGAGCTTGTTGTGTCTGGGACAAAGGAGGATGGGCTGGCCCATATGGCTGCTCTGGGTGCAGATTTGTTCAACTTGAGCGACGCTTTGTTAGCGGAATGCTGCGCTTTGTAGCCGCTGGCCTTCTGGTAGAGTGGGCTGGTGATTCCTCCAGGAACTGAGAATACGTGTAGGGCTTTGTGTGCTTCCAATGATGCAGGACCTAATAGCGAGGAGCTAATGGCAATGCCGTGGACATCTGATGCCCTAAGTTAGGAGAAGTTACTGCGTTGATAAAGAGAGATTGTGTCTGTCTGATGTCTGCCATTCGGAGAATAAAAGGCCTTGAGAGACCTCCCTGACGTCTAGGAGTGTGCCAGGTGCGTTCTGCCGGGGGGATGTGGTTGGCTTGGGGCAGAAAATTAGGGAGAACAACATCCTGTTGAAGATGAAAGGTAGACGCCAGCTTTAGGCTTGGAAAAGGTAGAGGGTCTGGGTGATAGGACTACTCTGTCCTGATGGAAAACGCCAGAGGTTGGGGTTCCACGGGGAAAGGGCCCTCAGTTCCGAGAACTCTACTAGAGCAGACGTGATAGGGCGCGAGAAAAAATGGTCTTCATGCGTAGCCATCGGCCAAAGTGGATGTCCTGCACCAAGGGGAGAGGCTGTTAGGGCCGACAGGACGGTGTGGGAGTCTCCCCCATGAAGAGGGAACCTGTGGTTGACAGGTGGAGGTTGTTGTTTGCTGGACCCCTTTAAGAACCGGAGGATATCGGGGATGTTGGAGATAGACTTTTTCCTCGAAATGAAGGACACACAGTGGATAGTGCTGCAAGCCTGATCGGGAGGGTGTTGCTTCCTCAGATCTCTTTGGAGAATCCCTCCTGTAGGAACTCCAGTATGCTAGGCACGAGGAGGGCTTAGAAAGAGGTCCCGCCCGTCGGGCTCTGGACCAAAAGAGGCCGGGAAGGATTTCCAAGTGGAATTGTAAAAGTCTGACCGTGGAAGAGTCAGTCTGGAGGCCAGAATGGGTGTTGATGACTTCCATTGATGTAGCCCTTACGTGCTAGAGATGGCCCGGCTCAACCGCCAGGCGGTCCAGGCAGAGCCAGCCGGGGATCTGGGTGGCGCATGGGGTCGCATGCAGGTAGGGAGGTCTGGGAAGCACGGGAAGGAGTGAAACGGAGGGGAGACTAAGCCATCTCCGTTATCGCTTGGAGAACCAGGGCCTCCTTAGGCCAGAATGGGGCGGTACTCAGGATGACTTGCATCTTTTCGGCTCTGGATGCGCCCTCTCCAGGAGCTTTGGGATCACCGGGGTTGGAGTGGAAGGCGTAAGCAGAAGGTCCCTTGGCCAGGGAGCGATCAGTGCGGTCCACCTCCTGGAGCAAGGTGGTGGAGTGAACCGGGAGAAGAATTTTGGTAGCTGTGTGTTCTCTGCCGTGGCAAAGAGGAGTCCAGCTACTCGGGACTCCGAAGATGGGAAGAGATCTGCCGGAACATCTTTCTGTTGAGAGACCAGCTTTCGGCCGGGGAGACAGTTTGTTCGGCTTAGCTGTAGTCCGCTGTTCACATTGAGCTTCCCTTTGATATGCTCCGTAGCCTGTAGGCTCGTGACATTCTTTCCGCCCAGGTGAGGATTTTCCTGCTGGCTTCCTTTGTGTAGAGTGAGATGAACGCGATCCCCCCCCTGATGGTTCCAGCTTAGGTATGTCTTAGCTGCCACTGTTGTCGGTTCTGGATCAGAAACGTGGAGACCGGGTCAGCTTGGGGCTGGAAGAGTGCTGAAGGGCCAGGAGGGATGGCTCGAATGAGTAGAGATTGATTGGGAGAGAGGCTGATGATGTCTCGGACCATTGGACCCTGCGCGAATTCCTCGTCTAGGGTGGCGCCCCAGCCCTGGAGGCTGGCGTCTGTGAAGATCTGTATGGAGTGGTTTGTCTGCATAAATTTTTCCCTGGGATGGGAGTGGGTCCTGGAGGTCCACCCATCGCCCAGGTCTGTCTTGAGAGACTGGGGATGTTGAGTGTTCTGTCTCTCTTCTGGAGAATGTCCCATTGGAAGAGGCGTGGGAAGAATTGTAGTGCTCCTGAAGTGGAACCTGCCCCATTGTATCATATATCGAAGGTGGCCGTCATCACACCTAGGAGTTTGGAAAGGAACAGCAGGGAAAGTTTCTTGGACCTGATGGCGGTGCCTACTCATGCCGATGATCTTCTGAATTTTGTCTTCCGGGACAAAGAGCCGGAAGTTCAGTCTCGTGTCGCATCTCGGGCCCCGGAGGTGGATCCAACTGCTGTGTGGGATGAAGGTGGCTCTTTCCCTGTTGATCAGGAACCCGTGGCTTTGCAGCACCTGCATGGTGAAGTCCAGGTCTTGTAGGGCTGCCGACTTCACGGATTTGGACCCTTATCAGTAAGCTCGTCTAGGTAGGGTGTATGTGCACCCCTTGTCGGGCGCTTAAGCAGAGTTATGGAGCCCTAGGAGAAGCTTGAGAAGACTCTTCGGGCGGTGGCCAGCCCGGAACGGCAAGGCCCTGAATTGGAAGTGCTGGTTCCCAGATTGAACCTGAGTGGCTGCAATGGGCGTGGTCGGATGGGCACAATGAAGGTAGGCTTCCGTGGGAGGTCCAGGGAGGTGAGGAAGTCCCCTGGACGGAGGAGCTTCCGTGATGGATCGCAAGGATTCCATCTTGAATTTCCTTAGCCACGCATGTACTCTGTTTACTGTGCGGAGGTTGAGAATGGCTCGGCCAGTCCCTGCATTCCTCTTTGGGGACTGTAAAAAAAGTGTGAATAGTGTCCTGAGCTCTCTCCTGACAGGTTGGCACTGGCTCTATGGCTTTTATGGTTAGGAGGTGCTTGACTGCAGTGTGTGAGTTCTGGTTCGCCTTCTCTGGTCTGGAGCTGGTGGAGATGGAATAAAAGCAAGGTGGGAGGTAGACATCGAGAACTCTATGGTGTAGCCGAGAGACACCACCTCCTGAGACCAGAAGCGTCAGATGTGTAGTCCCCTCTCCACTGAGCCCCGAAGCTGAGTAGAAGGCGGGCCCCCACCGGGATATCGGAGTGAGTCAGGATCTAGGTGTGGGATCCGGGTCTGGGAGCTTTGTCGAACTTGTTCACTGTGGTCTGGAAATTTCCTCTCCTACTCTAAAGGAACCCCTATTCTGCCAGGAGGAAATTCACGGGTGTCTCTGGGTGGGGGGCTGGAAAAGTATTTTTGGTGGCCGGTAAGTACTTCTGGGGCCAAGAGGGGTTCCCTCCCACAACTGACTTGGGCATGGTCTTTTTTGTGGTCCTTGGATTACGACTAGGATGGCGTCGAGGTTCAAGAACCGAAGAGCCTACCACCTTGGGAAGGGAGTAAGCGGCCACGATAGGTCTTGGACTGGTTATCGGGCCTGCCAGGATCTGAGCCATGTGTGCACGTCCTGGCTACCACGCTTGGCACGCCATGGAGGCTGGGACAAAGAGGATCAGAGTGTCCAGAGGTGGCCGTCTGCAAATGGAAGGAAGCAGCAATTTTCTTACTCTCTCTCTAGACCATCTCTAACTCCCCCCCGAAAGCCTCTGGGGAAGGAAGGAGCTCCATGATGTGTCCGAGTTTCATACCCAGGATGGCTCTGGAGACGGTGCATGCCGGGGCAATGGCTTTCATGGCGCGGACAGCGCTTAAGGATTCATGTGAACGATCTGAGAGTCAGCCTCTGACCTCTTATCCAGAGGGTGCTTTGAGGTTGCCCTCCCCATCCTTGGATACCAATCCTGAAAGATTGAATGGCTGTAATGGGGGCATCTACTAAGGGGACCTTGAGGAGGTCCTCAACAAACTCGGGCACTGCATATAGTTTCGTGTGGTGTTGGAAAAGGAGGTGCTTGTTGGAAGCTGGAGTCTCCCATTCTTCTTTGATTCTTTTAATAAAGTATTCTGGGAGGGGGAGGATGGACCTGGATGGTTCATCTTAGGGGAGGAACTTTGCTGCCCTTGGGACAACCCTTGGAAGGTGGAAGGGGCGTCAGAGGTGGAAGGTTGGTTGGTTTCCTTCTCATGGAGTTCCAGGAGCAGCCACTGTCTTAGCTGCATCCAGGAAACTCCAGGTCCTCAGGATTAAAGCATTTAATGGACTGATCTGAGGGAGCCTCAATGGTTTTCCTCTTACTGTCCTGCAGCTCCCATGGACCCCGAGGTCCAGAGTGTTTCAGCCTGGGGTCCGCTCTGCTGGCTGAGAGGACGGCAGAGCGCGCAGCACTGGGAACGCCTAGGGATAGCCCCTGAAGCCCATGCCCATGGCCTGCAAGTTAGAGGAAGCGCCGGGTGCGTTAGAGGGAGGTGTGGAGTAACACCAGTAGCCCTGGATCCCCTACCCTGCAGGTATGACTCTATGTGTTCCTCAAGAGCCCTTTGAAAGGCTGAGGGAAACTCGCTGGGAGACCAGGTCTGCCCCTCTCTGTTAGAGTCAGTGCGAGCTAGTTGCCTGTCGCTATTGGGGGAAGCCCCCCCCTCCTCCAACAGAACGCTCTTGCCTGCGTGAGGGGACCGTGGCTGAGCGGGCATCCGCGCTGCCGCTGCGGTGAGTCTCCGACTGCTGAGGTCTGCTGGAGCCACAAGAAGAGGGGTGGGAGGGCGCTTCCTCCGCCGTCGGCTGGCTTCGCTTCTCTGGCGCTTCAGCATGATTGCCGCGGCTATTCTTCTTGGCGCCAGAAGATGGCGCCGATTTCCCTTTCTTGGCCGGGCTGGCCCGGCTGGGAATTCGCTGTTAGCTAAGCAACGTTGTTCCGCACAAGAGCTGGTAGCTGCTGCCGCGCCTGTCCGCCTCAGCTTCTCGGCCTCCGGCATTGTGTTACTGCCGCTGGTAGAGAGGCGGCAGTGGAGGAGGCATGGCTGTTGTCGGTGGCCCGGAGGGACCTTTTTGAAGCCCTGGTGGCTTCTGCCGCTCCTCCGTGGAAGTTCTCCCTAGGGTGAGAAAAGTCCTGATCCGCCATTTGGGCGGGAAGGAGGATTGGAAAAGGCGGGAAGGGTGGGGGGGGAGGAACGAGGGAATCAAAGGAGATCCCCAAGCCTCCCTTGAAGAGGGTAAGGATTGGATAGAGGGGAGACGCAAAGGGTCTCTCAGAAAAGGACAGGGAAGATAGAAAAGGAAAAAAGTTTAAGCTAAGCTAAGGAGCCCCTAGGATCCGCTGCACTCCCTGTTCAGGCAGGAAATAGAACTGGGGAATTAAGGAGTCCTAGCCTGAACAGGAAGTGACGTTTTTTATCCCTGCCTCCCTGAGAGGGGGTGGAAATCACCCACCGAGAAGGTCTCCGCCTCTCTGCAACTCAGTTTTCATTCATAGGTGCCTGCCCCTTTTAATCATAAAACAACCAGCTGTCAGAAACCTTTATTTTCTCTCCTACATTCTGGTTTTCTATGTGTATTTTTTTTCATAAAGGAGAATTCTGAGCCCCATGAGAAGAACCAAGTGGTTTAATTGCAAAAGGTTTGCCAATTCAGTGAGGACTAGGTCTCTGTCTGATAACAAGGGAAAAAACTGAGGTTATGGCCTGGATGACTGCAACTCTGCTCCAATTCTCCAGATGAAATTTGACAGCAAACTCTATTCCTATTCTCTACTAGCAGAATGCTCACGATAGAGATTTTTAAGTAACCACAACACAACATTCAATTGGAAGTTACAAAACCTAAGAATTATGTTACAGCTAAATTGAGATAAACATATAGTTAGTTATACAGGTGTTATTACAGAGGTTCCAAGCTAGATAATCCAAAAATTGCTAGATACAAGAAGACAGAAAATTGTCTCCAGCCAATTCAAATAGAAAACAATATTACTCAGATTTCAAAGAGCTTTGAAATATTCTACCAATTCTCTTGAATGCAAGGCAGAAGCAGAATAAGTTAAGCATTACCTTTTGAACATTATCATTTTCTTATTCTGCTCAGGCGGCTTATATGCACCAATATATGTTTACATTACACATGCTATGCCATCATTCAATTTAATCTGATTAAACAAAACTATGGTAACTCAGCCTGACCTGGATAGTTCAGGCTAGCCTGATCTTGCCAGTTCTCAAAAAGTTAAGCAGAGTCAGCCCCAGTCAGTATTTGGATGGCAGACCACCAAGGAATACCAAAGTCGTGACGTGAGTGAGGCAATGGCAAATCACCTCGGAATGTCTCTTGCCTTAAAAATCCCACCAGGGCTGCTATATATACTAATTCACCTTTTCTGTGATTTGTTATATATACCAATTCACCACTTTTTGTATGATTTGCAAATAAGCTATTTTACCCATTCCTTGTGTCACACAGAAACACATATTCAAAAACATGGAAGTTTAAAGCAATATTCAGGAGCAATTGAACCAAAACACTAAACACATGCTTTAATCCTGTATTGCTAAAATCAATGCAATTTCTTAAAAAGTTTAATGTGTGCCAGATCATGCCATCTGCGGATAAAATAAAGTTGTTTTATGATCTAGTAATCTGTTGTATCACAGTAAGGCCTTTATGCACAAGAAACGCTACCAGAAAAAGATTCTCCACTCAATTTAATTCACAAGGCATCCCAGAATGCAAAAGTCTTCTGAACTGAGGGTGGGGGGAGGCAATGGCAATTTTGTCATATAATTAAATGCAGTGTGAGCCAATGGGATGAAATGGTTATAGTGTTGGACAAGGGAGAATCAGATTCAATTTGCAGATGATACAACAGTGATTGGTCTCATTCGAGACAACGATGAAACCGCATACAGACGGGAGGTTGAACAACTAGCCTCGTGGTGCCACTGGAACAATCTAGAACTGAACACACTTAAAACCGCAGAAATGGTGGTAGATTTCAGGAGAAACCCTCCCATCCTACCTCCTCTCACAATACTAGACAACACAGTATCAACAGTAGAGACCTTTAAAATTTCTAGGCTCCATCATATCTCATGACCTAAAATGGACACCTAATATCAAAAATGTCATTAAAAAAAGCACCAACAAAGAATGTTCTAACTCTAAGCGCCAACTCAGGGAAGCTCCAAACTGCCCAAGGAGCTGCTGATACAGTTCTACAGAGGAATCATTGAGTCTGTTATCTGCACCTCTATAACTGTGTGGTTTGGTTCTGCAAATCCCAACGAGATCGACACAGACTTCAGAGAATAATCAGAACTGCAGAAAAAAACAATTGCTGCTAACCTGCCTCCCATTGAGGACCTGTATACTGCACGGGTCAAAAAAAAGGGCTGTGAAAATATTTACTGACCCCTCGCATCCTGGACATAAACTGTTTCAACTCTTACCCTCTAAACGTCGCTACAGAGCACTGCACACCAAGACAACTAGACATAAGAACAGTTTTTTCCCGAATGCCATCACTCTGTTAAACAAATAATTCCCTCGATAATGTCAAACTATTTATTATATATTTATTATATAATTACTGCACTACTTTTTTCATCATTCCTATTACCCATCTCCTCCCAATTATGACTGTATGACTATAGCCTGTGCTGACATTTCATTTTATTTTATGATTTTACATTTTATGTTTTTATTACTATTGATTGTTTCCTGATTGCTTACTAGACCTATATGACAATCATTAAGTGCTGTACCTTATGATTCTTGACAAATGTATTTTCTTTTATGTACACTGAGAGCATATGCACCGGAGACAAATTCCTTGTGTGTCCAATCACACTTGGCCAATAAAGATTCTATTCTATTCTATTCTATCCCCATTCGGCCATGGAAGCTTGCAGAGTGATCTTGAGCCAGTCACATTGTAGCAGCAGGCCAGCCATTGTCAGTAACAAAACGAAGCTCTTTTGGGTTTGGTCACTTTTTTAAAAAAGTGAAATAAACCTTTGTTAAAGCAGATTAGACAGACGTTTAGAATCATAACAGAATACAGTTTGGCAGTGACAATACATAAAAAAATAACAAATCTAACTCTCCAATTACGTTCTGAAGTCCTTTACAACACATTTGTTTCTTGAGGCCTTGGGTTTCAAAGCATAAGCAAAGTTGTCTCCAGTAGCAAAGTGAGAGGAAGGGGGAAAAGGAAAGATAAGGAGTGACTAACAGTTGCACTGGATACTCTTACGGATATGCTGGTCCTGATCTGGTGACCCTTTTCAACCAATCCTGAGGCTTTCCTCATAGAATGTTCCAGAATTTGTGTATGTTGACCCCTCCCAACTGTAATGAGAAGATTACCCTTCCCAACTGGAAGTTCTCAGCTGCAACAAATCGAATTAAAACTAGCCTGGGAACTTGTCTTTGAGATGAGCAGTAATTGAAAAATTGCACTCTGCACCTGGCAGAGACTGACACACAAACTCTCAGCCTGACCTTCCTCACAGGGTTCTTGTGCAGGAGAGGAGAAAATGCAGCCACTTTGGATCCCTACTGAAGATAAATGAAGCAAATTAAATAAATAAATAAATAACTCTTTAATTTAAATGGGATTTGACACCTAAGTTTCTCTGATTTGTTACTCTCGTCTTTGGTACCTAAGTTTCTCTGATTTGTTACTCTCGTCTTTGGTAAAGTAACATAATGGGCAGCACATCATAGATGGAGCTCAATCTTCATTTCCTCCTCATTACTCAGTGAACAGAAGAGGGGCCTTTTTGAATCCATAGAGATGTGCTCACTATTGTGAACAACTGTGTTAGAAAACCCTGTTAACTGACGAGAATAATACACACAGCTGGACTAGAGATTTCATGAATTCAAGCAATCAAAATAATATCAAACATTCAAGCAATTCCCTCAGTGCTATAAAGCTCACCATAAGAAGCCAATTATTCTGAGCAGCCACACAGTATGTACAATGTACTCTATTCAAGGACAGGGTGGCCAGAAGGTAGAGAACAACAGAGGGTAGAGAACAACAGAGTTGGGTACAGTATGTTCAGGATGGGTACTTCCATAGCCACACAATTGGGGTAGTTTGGAGTCATACAGGAACTGGTTCTGGCCTCAATTATAGGATGAGACTTGAGCAAAAAATAAGCAATTCTTTTCTCCTTTATAACTGGTTGACGAAAACATAGGGGAGGCCAACTGTTTTCTTTGTCATTATAATGGAGTGGTAATGGACAAACTATTTCTGCTAGCTCTCAATGTACTGAGGTACTAATTAGCTAAACCCATTTCTTGGCCACATACAACCAGAAGAAAGAGCTGGTCATACAACAAAATGGTTGGAGAAAGAAACACACACCTAAATAAAGGCTCATATGCCTTTAACTATTACTTCTCAACCCACTTAAACATATTCTGACATTAATTCACCTTTCTAGTTTTCCAGCTACCAATTTTTAATTTGCACATTATTGCATAATTCTTAATTAACAATTATATTAAAACCACCCTGACAACTCTTTATATTCCAAAACTTATTATTTTTTGTTTCTCATTTAGCTTGTGATGTATAGCTAGCATAGGCCGTTTCCGCAAGGGCGGAATACGGCGGCCTGGGGACAGCAAAAACGCCGTCCCCAGGCCGCCATTCGCACAGGGGCGAAGCTGCTTCGCAGCCTCACTGCCCTTGCGTCGCCCGCCCGGCCATGCCGAGCCGGCATTTTCAGAGTGCGCTGGGAAGCAAACTTTTCTGAAAATGCCGGCTGGAAGCCACTGCCGTGCAAACGGCAGCAGCTTCCCGGCGCTTCCCCCCCCCCCCACTCCCTCCCTTCACTTACCTGCTCTTCGGCCCTCCGGCGTGTCGCCAGGGCCTGGGGACACGCCCCCTGCTCTGCTACACGGAAGCAGGCGCGCAGGGCAGGGGAGGCGTGTCCCCAGGCCCCGGCAATGCGCCAGAGGGCTGGAGAGCAGGTAAGACGACCGGGTGGGCGCCGTCTTCCTGGTTCTTTCTGGGACCGTCCATGCAGACGGTCCCAGCGTCGTCGGGTCGGCGTTAGCAACGCCAACCCAAGCCCTTCCGCCTCCGTGCGGAAAGGGCCATAGTGAGAGAATATGCCACTGTATCCAACATATATTCCTTGGCAGATGTTGTTTTTAGAAAGGGAGGGGGAGAAGGGCTTCTGCACAGCAAGCCTTCTCATTGGGCTCTAGAAATCTGATTGAGCAGGTTTCTTAAAATGTAGCTTTGGGAATAGCTTTAAACACTCATCTTGCATGAGTGACTGAATGTAAGCTGTGTAAGCAAGAAAATATGTTAAAACTGTGCGTTTGTTTTAAAAAAATCCTGTTAAACAGAGCTTTTGCTCAAAATTTTGAAGAGTTATTATTCAAATTATGCACAACCTCACTCCTTGACACTCTGTGGTTGGCTCCACTTCCTGTGGTGGCCATTTTGTTGTTGGCTCCTCCTCCTGCAATGGGAATGTGATTGCACCTACCCATCATGTCAGAATTAAAAAGATGTCCACAGGTTCAAAAGGTTAGGAGCTGCCGGGACACAGGCTAAATTAAATTTCCCTTATCTATGAGTACTTCCTGGCATACGTTTGGTCACAGAATGTATTTAATGGCTGGGTTTACTAGAAATGTCTTTAAATGAGAATGTATACACCTGTATTTGTGTATTTGTGACCTGGGCCTTTTCATCACTGAATACAATATATTTGCTAGCTTGAAACTCAGTTGAGGAAGAAGTCATCTTTTGATGTTCTTATTCATCAAATTCATTACAGAGAAAATGAAGCTGAGAAATCTTGGAGGACTACATATTAGAGCTCCTCTGCTATCTTAGTCATAAATGTGTATAAATTTTACTCTATGATTCAAATTTCCATGTATTAATTAATCTATATATTATTTGCAAAACCCAAAAAACAACAATATTATAGGTGGATGCTTTTAGGAGGTACTTTGCTACAAAATCACATTTTCTTTCTGTCCCTAAAGGATGAAGCAGAGACTGAAATCTCCAGTGGAAGAAATTTCTGGCCATCTGGAAGGTAATCCTTTAGCCACTCAAAAACTAGAGAGTAAGCTTTTCCACAGTTTGAGACAGGCAAAGATTGAGAGCACTTGCATATAGTTTAATGCCACAGAGAAAAACATTAAGGTTCCTTACACCCTGCAGCTCTCTAGGATTTATAGCTATATACTCAGCTCCATTTTCTTAAGGCATAATGGCATAGCATAACACACCACTGATTGCTAAAAAGCCACAGACTGCAAAAAGAAATGGAGCTTTACCATCTTGCAGTTTTGCTTCCACTTTACAGTGTGTGTACTCTTCTTGCAAGGATGAGCAGCTCCAGTTAAAAGGACATGATTGGTACTACAGCCAAAGAATCTACATCCTGCATAGACAATTGGCAACCAAGGGACTTAACCTGGCCATCAGCACCCCTTCTTAATATGCATCTCTGATGCTTTCTGAAAGTCTTTTGAAAAAATTATGCAGGCGATGAGCACAAAAGAAGGGAACTTTGCCAAAGCCTTAGGTTGGGATCAAAAGTATATTTGCCGAAAGCCTGTTCTGTTTAGGAAACAGTCCAGGTGGAGTCAGTGTTGCTTGATCCTCAATCCTAACTCAATTAAAATAATGGCCCTTAATTAACCTTAGGTACTCACAAAGTCTTTACAAGTTGCTTTTATAACAGCAAATTGTGATGCAGGTGATATCACTGACCTTCAAGTAAATACTCTAGAGATGATCATTTCATTAGTTTTGGTTTGAAGAGCTGCAAATGAAAGGCCTGAATAAAGGCTGCAGCATGGGTGCCTACAGTCCCTGTTTAATCTGTGGACAATGAATCATGTAACCCTTTTAGTACAAACACAAGCCAACTCTCATGCAAAAAAATATTGATACTTGTAGAAATTTATGAGTCAGGTTCTGAAATATGTGTTCCCCGTGAATATAAAAAATCATCACACAGGAGGTGGCCTCATTCCACAGCTGAATCTGAAAAGGGTGGAGCTCTACATTTTGTTTAATAAATTAGAAGAAAGCACAAGAATGAAAAAGTAGGGATAAAAAGGCAAACAAAAATCAATCCCATAGTACCTAAAAGTCTAACATATAGTAGCATATGTTTTTGCAGACAACAGACTACTTTATCTGGTACGTAATATATTACCATAATGCACTGTGGACTGGAATGCCTAGTGCATGAAATTGGGATGATACGGGTTATGCAAAAAAGCAATAAGAGGGAGCCAAGATGGCCATCTGTAACTGTCAAAACCCAAGCCTTGTGGCCCCTGGGTAAGGCATTAGAACACATAAATGGATTGGATACCTACTACATTGTCCCTTTCTACTGAGATTTGGCCCACCCAACTGATCATCAGTCTATTTAACTGCTGCCCCATGACCCACCACCACAGACATTTTATCATCCTTAGCCAAGATCATGTGCCTGTCTAAGAAGCTGCAGGATGTGACAGTCTGGCTACCTGAACAGGACATCTTCATTACAAGCAAAAAAAAAAATCATATATGTGGCCAGAGTACAAAGCCAAACCTCCCTTGGTAAATGCCATGTCACTTTCAAGTTGGCTGTCTTTACATCTAGCCAAATCATCTGTTCTGAAGGAAAACCATAAAAATACTGGGGGCTTTTAATTTAAGAGCATTGGGGGGAGGGGTGCACACTACATTTCAGAACTTTAGAACCTGCAAGGTAGAAGAGTTGTGCTAATGCTCATATCTGAAACTCAGGATCGACTCCTAAATATGAATATAAAAATGTGTATGTCTATCACAAACCAATAGATAAATTAGAGATGACGACAAAATCAACCAAATACCGCAATTTGCTTTTTCTAGTATGTTCTTTATTTTCTTGTCCCAATTTTATCTTATTTTGTTGACCAAACAAAGAGTAGACTATTCCAGATTCAATCACAGGCACTGATTCACAAAATAAATCTGCATGGAAATCTTACATGTGGATTTTTACTATGGTACAGTAACTTCACTAAGCATATACTTAGTTTCATCAACTAAGTTAATAAGCTTCCAGATACAGTTTATTTCTCTAGTGAGCTGGGTGCATAAATAACTGTAAGTTTACTCTTAAAAGCAAACTGGCATAATCACATACTCTTGCCCTATCCACATAAAGAAAAAATGCAGCAGCTGCCTACTAACAAAAAAAACCCTATTACATTATTCCCAACACATTTGAGGATAACTCATTTTCAAGGTATCATATTAGAGTGGTTGTTAAAGATGAGCAGATTCCAAATGCCATAGTTTATTTGTAAAGTTTATAATCCTGAGAAAAGGCTATCCTTAAAAAGTGGAAGGAATAAAAGAACATTTTCCCTATACAGCTGTTGCCTTGGTTTTTCTTACATACTTTTTTCAGCTGTCTGATGTCTCCTCTTGTCTTATGTCCCACTTTGCTAGCAAGAGTAGAGTTATGGGCATCTAACGCTAGTCACAAAGTTGGAATTATAAGCAGGTACCAATTGAACAGAGGCAGAGGCAGTTCACGCAACCATTAGGATTTTGGCCAATGCTTGAAATTCCTGCTTGAATCAACTCTACAGTTAGAAAGTTTCATTGTGCATTTCAGGGGAACACAAAACAAATACACTGGTACCATGATTGGTTTTATTGGTACATTATTTATTTTACAGTTACAAAGATTAAAAATGACTTTCTGCTGAATATCATGACACATGACACTTGTATAACTTTGAAAGCTTCCTTACTATTACAGAGAAGCTGTTCAAATAATCCACATCACTCTGTGGCCTGAATTGTTCAGGCTGTTTGATAAGGAGCCTGTAGGTGGCTAGCTTTGCATCCAATAAGATGGTGTTTTATACCCCTTCCATTTCAATGAGATCATTTATTACATGAAAAAAGAGGGAATAAGAATCAGAGCCCTATGCAAAAATATACAGACACACTGGTTTGCAGTGATTCCTGAATGCAGCTTTTGGAAATAGAAGTATTCCTTACCACCTTCTTCTTAAGGAATAGGAGGTCTGTTACTTTAGGAAGGAGCATCAGGTTTTTAAAAAAGCAGTCCTGCCTTTTGTTTAGCAAATTTGGTGTCTCCATTAGAGTGCCAGTAGGATCTAGTAGATTCAGGTTCAAATCCTCACTCATAGGGTACCTTATTCTAATCTCCTCATTCTAGCCCACTTAAGAAGATAACTGTGAAGATAAAAACAAACTTGGTAAACTATGTATTACTGTTCTAAATTCATCAGAGGAATGACAGGTTACAAAAGTATTAAGCAGATAGAAAAGACTGAAGATAAAGAACTGAGTGAGAATTTGTTGTCCATTTCCCCTTTTAACTACACTTTGTACTATTGACAGATCATGCAATGATGAACAAATAAATCTGTAAATGTATCAGTAGATATATATCTTTATTATTTGTAGTATTTTACTGATTTTAACTGTTTCAGCTGTTTCTGTTTTTAAATATATATTTGACTTTTGCTATTCACCCCAGGCCCCACTGTAGTGGGGGTGGGGGATGGGATATAAATCTAAAACATAAATAAATATTAAAATTTCATTAAAAAGAAACAGTCTTTGGTCAATTTCATATTGGCCATTCTAGTTTTTTTCTTTTTCACTATGTACCACAATGCCACCATTAAAATGATATTTTCTAAATTAAGAAGGATAAGTTATCTATAGCATCAAAATGCATTCAACGCCTTTTAAAGTTCTTGTGGGTCCTTTCTATCCTTCTTATTCATTCATTTCCCATGACATCCTGCTATACAAATTCTGTTCCACAGTATTAAACTTTGCAATTGTATTTGTTCTATTGATAAAATTGTTGCTCCCTACTGAATTTCTCTCAATTTGCCATTAATCTGTACAGTGCTTTTTTCAGCAGTTTTGTAAAGCCAATTAACTGCTAATCGGGTGAACCAAAAAGATATCCTTTTGTAACCAATTACAAGGAAGTCTAGCAGTATTATTAATTCTTAATACATGCAGGTTCCTAAAAACTTTTTCTCAACAAACATTTGCAGCATAGTTCTCAAAAACTGGGTTATCCAAAGTCCCAAAGGGTTTCTCTGAACTTGCTCCAGGGCAGGGTTTGGGGGAGGGGGGATCATAATTATGAGGATGGCAAAATCTAAGTGTGGTGATCCTCCTTCCCACCCCAGTCTGCTGGAGCCTGTGCCGTCCCTCCTAACCATTCCCAGGTGGTGTTTGACCCGGACTCTGCCCCAGGTTTTGGAGGCTGCTGTGTTTTGTATAGCCACTGGACACACAGGGTGCCTGAGTGAGACAGCTGGCTGCTATCTTATGGCCCCTCTGCCCACTCTTCTGCACAATGTCCTCCTCCCTCTGACCCTTGCTCTGTTTGCACCTTTCTTCCCCCTGGTTCTATTTCTACCTTGCTCTTTCCTATTCCCTCCCTCCAAACTCCTTCTCCCTCCACGTCCCTCTGCTTTCTCTGCTTGTGCTCATCCACCCTCCACCACCCTTCCTCCTTCTCCTCTTCTACCACCTCCGTGTCTTCTGCTTCCAGCCCCTTTTTATCTCTTCCCCTCCTTCCTTCCACCAATCTCATTCCTGCAACCAATTCAAAAGTGGAGCTCTCCTTCCTGGTCAGGCTCTGCTGGCCCTCCCATTGGCCAGTCGTCCCCTGAGCCCTCCTCCTGGGTTTGGCTCCATGCCTGGCTCACCTGTCCCTTCCCATCTGCAGTTGGTGCTTGCATGGCCACTTGGGGTTCCCCCGAGTGGCTGAGTCTCTCTGGGATCTTCTTCCTGCTGGGTGACCTTGGGCTAGTCACAGTTCTTCTGAGCTCTCTCAGTCCCACCTACCTCACAGGTGAGGTGTCCGTGGCTCCTGCAGCCAGGGCTTTGGATGCCCTGTCTGTTGCCCTCCCGGCAGCCTGTCCCTGAGCCCCGCGGGTGCTGTGCACCCTCGCAGGGCTCCTGGGAGCCGACCAGACCTCTCTGGATCCAGCCACGGCCCATGCGCGACAATGTGCGAGGTGAGTCCAGTGGGGTGCTGGCCTAGGGCCAAGGGGGAGGCCTCCCACCCAACTCCAGACAGTAAACCACAAAAACCCAAAGAACTGTAATAGCAAAAGTACACAGGGAATATCCCAACTTTCACCACTGAAGGGGTAAGGGATGACCACATCCTTAGCAACCAGTATCAGAGGGTAGCTACAGAGCTGCTATAGTCATGTCACCATAAGGATGGCTAAGAGAATGTGACACCTACAAATGGAATCATTTGCACCCACACTGTATTCTGCTAGCTAATCAGTGACTGCATGCTTACATAGTGTGGCAGCTGTTCAATCACCAACACTAGTCATAAGTGTTGTCACAGATATGGCCAGGAATATAAGGGGAAAGTTGCTGGCCTTGATCAAAAATATCACAGAGAATGTTTCTACAGACCAAAAACAGAGTTAGCCTACGGTAGACCATGGGTCTGCAACCTGCGGCTCTCCAGATGTTCATGGTCTACAAATCCCATCAGCCCCTGCCAGCATGGGTTCTAGAGACCCTAGGTAGAATAGGTTTGGAGATGGATAAGAAAGGAGTAACATAATAACATGAGTGGGGTGCTGTGTGGTTTCCGGGTTGTAAGGCCGTGTTCTAGCAGCATTCTCTCCTGATGTTTCGCCTGCATCTGTGGCTGGCATCTTCAGAGGATCTGATCCATCTTCAGATCCTCTGAAGATGCCAGCCACAGATGCAGGCGAAACGTCAGGAGAGAATGCTCCTAGAACACGGCCATACAGCCTGGAAACCACACAGCACCCCAGTTATTCCGGCCATGAAAGCCTTCAACAATACATTAATAACATGAGCTTTGTAGATTAGAAACAGTCTAAGCCATGCCCAGTTAGGGCCAAACTGAGAGAAATGTCTGAAAATGGCAAGAATGTTTAACTTCACAAAACAAAAATGTTTTGGTTGAGCACTACAATATATTCACATATATACGAGAAACTTGTAATCACTATTTTTGAATATATGTTGGTATTATATTTTAACTAAAATATTTATATTCCACCTTTTGTCCTGGTTCAAGGCAGTTAACAACATTAGTTAAAACATCCCCAGCTAAAACCAAAGATACAACACCAAGTTCCAAATCCCTCTCTCCCCTCAAAAGTCCTTAAGTGGTGCCTGCCATTCCAACCCCTTCAAAAGCCCTGGCAGATCCTGATGATCTGCAAGGAGGGGGGGGGCTCTTATCACTTTAACCTGATCCCAGTCTCAAAGCATCAGTTCAGAACCAAGATGGATGCATCTAGAGGCCTGGATAATGAAATATATTCCTGGATGTCATCTGCATATTGATGACAACCTATCCCAAAGTTCTGGACAATCTTATTCAGTGGCCTAGTTCTCTCTCTCTGGCTAAGATAATGGATGAGAGAACAGAATCCTGTGCCACACCACAAGATAAATGCCACCCAGTTGATTTTAAACCACCAAAGAGATACACCATTAACACCAACTCCATATTCAAGCCACTGGATCAGTGTAAGGGTTTCAATGGTGTTGATGGAAAAGTAACCTTGAGTGCATTCCACAGCCCGGGCGATGGGCCAGCTTCATCGGCGGAGACCTTATCTCTGCGCGGGAGATGAGGTCTCCGTTCCCATGGGAAGCAGGAAGGGGGATGGGATTAATAGAGTTATAACCTGTGCTTCATGGAAGTGGTCATTCCTGCTACCGCAATTTCTTGAGCTTTCCTAAGATGTCTGAATAAAACGGGTCTTTTATCACCAAAGAGCCTTTTATTTCTGCTTCTATCGGAATTCCTTACATTGTGGGCAGGAATCCTAATCCATCTATCTTACTAGTGCAGTGGGACCTCTAGTCTCACCGACATGGAGAGTGTTGAATGTTACTGCGGAGGAAAGCGATGTAGCCCCAAAGAGGCTCTTGACCTTTCCCTTCTGGATCTGGAGGAACCGCAGGAGAAGCGGGCCTCGCTGGTGGCTCTTTCCCCGGCCCCTCAGATCAGCGACGGCCTTTCCCTTTACTCCTCGCTGGAACGAGGGACGTGACGACGCACCACATGGGGACTTACATTACGAAATGCTTGGGGCGCTTGCCTGCGGATCGGTTTCGTGATCGGATCTCTACCCGTTTTCGTGTGGATTACAAACCTCAGATGCAACCTGTCATGGAGGAGAGACGCGGGCCTGACCACCTTTCATGTAAGGCAAACTCCAGGAATCCATTGAATCCATTCCTGGACCTCGCATTTTGGTGATGCTCCCAAAAGAACCACCGCGGGTACGCACTGGGGCCCGTCCGGCGACAATTGACTAAACCTGGGATTGGGAAGAGGTATCCGCATCGCTCTTCCAATCGGACTTCTGATCCCTGGCCAGCCGCATCGCGACCTGGTGCCCCGGGAGCCACCGGGTGGCTACGGTGTCTCCGATGTCTCGCTTCCAGATCAGCGAAGAGTCCTAAGAAAGCCTGCATTCCCAGCCGGATCTGTTCCTCTCCCATCGAGAGGACTGGGATGAGGAAGTAAGGGGCGACTCAAGTAGATGCCTGGCAGCATGTGGAACTGTGAACGCCAGCTATGGGAGTGAGTGAACGGGCACAGTTGCAAGCAAATGAGCTAAACCGCAGAGGGACCGACCAGCAACGCGAAAGAAGTTCAACTTCCGAAGTTGGACGGAATTGCGTACAAAGATCGCGCCCAACGGCAATATGCGCAGAATCTGTCAGTCCATGATAAGGTCCTGGAACACTCCAGACTCGATTTACAGCGGCAACGCTTAAAGCCGCTTCAGGCCTTATGAAAGTGAGCTTACTGCAGCTTTTAAACGTGGACGAACTGGCTAAATTGGAACGAGAAAAAGCTGCTCTTGCATGCGCACTCCAGGATGCATTGACCCGCTAAGGAGGGAGCTGGCTGGCGCTTAGAGAGGGAGCTTAAGGAGGCAGCAGACCAGGAAGCCCCAAGTTGGAGTCTATGCTGTTACTGATAATGCCGCCAGGGGCCAAGTATCTGGTCCTGCCACTCAAACGCTAGCTGCACCGGGCTTAGCTTCGACTCGCCCCCCCCCCGCTGCGGCAACAGTGCTGCCTGCCTAACCTGCTCAACTGGCCAAGCAATCACTTCCAGCAGGGCGCTAAGAGCCATGGAACGAAAGTTACTTTAGGCCCCTCGATACCGCCGCCCGTTTTGATGGGGACCGCTTCCAAACTTCCCTACTTCATTTTGCAACTCAATGCCCACTTGGAAGACTATGATGATTTATATATGCCGCCCGAGCGCCAAAAAAATCACGGGACATCGGGCTCAGTCCTGGATGGGGCAGCAGCCTACTGGTTCGTGACTCTTTGGATTTGCAAGATGAAGACTCTCGCGACGGTGCCCAAGAGATTCCTCCAAGTCTTTAAGAGCTGCCTAAGATCCAGGTACCCGAGAATGAAGCGCTTTTCATCATCGCACTATCAAAACTATCCAGCAAGGCAACACGCCCGCTTGCAGAATTTGCCCGTGAAATTTACCGTGGCGGCGGCGCTCGACTTCCTCCTGAGTGGCCTGAACGCATGAAATGCTTAATACTTCTCGGATGCTGTGGGACGGCAAGCTGCGTGAAACGGTGTTTTTAATTTAGTCAATTGCATCGTATTGCAGATTGATCCAGTTGCAGGATCCCAGGTGAAGCGCCTCGCTTTGGAATACGCCAGTGCCGGAGGTCACCATGCGCTAAAACCTGCCACTGCTCTGAATTTCGCCAAGCGAAGCTTCCAGCCTCTACCGAAACTACCTTCTGAGCATGACGCCAACACTGGGATTGTGTCTTTACTGCGCGAGGGTCAGGTCATCTAGTCACTAACTGTCCCAAGAAAACAAAACCAACCGCTTCCAGCTACGCCGCGACTCCATCTGCCAAGCTACCCACGCTTGAGATCGGGGCCGCCACCGACGTGGCTCGCCTTAAAGCGGTCATCGGTTAGCGCACCCAGAGGAGGGGGAAGCAGCTGTTTGCCTTTCTTCAGCCCCCATGGACATGGGTCTGACTTCTGACGCTGGTGAGTGAAGGCAGCCCCATTATTACTGTCCAAGCGTTTCTTGGCCAACCCCGCTTAAACACACTCTCGCATTATAGCCTCGACGCCTTGTGGACTTCTGGCTGCTCCTATTGCTTATCATGCGCCCCAGGTGGCAGAGGAGCTAGAGTCTGGACCAAATTCCCTGGCTTGCTTCCATACCATTCACCCAAATGGGATCGCAGCCCCTCGAGGAGCTAAGGACCGCCCAGTTCAAAACACAACCGGTTCTCTCCGTTCGCTCGACCATTGGGAGAAAATTGGAGGATTTTATTTTGGCTTCAGTGGCCAAACACTCCATAGTTTTGGGCATGCCATGGTTATTGTTACACTGAACCAAAAGTTCATTTGGAAAGAAACGGATCTTAGAATTCACTGACCCTCCTCTGGCGTGAACACATGAATTGGGGAAAACCCAACTTCTCCTGACACACACACCCCTCCCTGGTTTCATCAGCTTTATTGCTCCTCGATTCTATTGGCATCCCACCGCGCATTCATGATCTAGCCAGAGTTTCTTTCAGGAGCAAGAATCACGCACCAGTTGCCAAATTCCATAGAGACACTGACTGCAAAATGCGTTATACAACCAGAGCTAACTGCCCAAAGGTAGAATCTACCGTGATGAGTCCCAATGAGGAGAAGGAACCGTGCCTTTCTTGGATAAGAACCTGCATTTCTGCTGGTTCATCACAATGACGGGCTACCAAACACACACACGCTGCTCCCGCTTTGTTTGTGAAGAAAAAAAAGATGGAATATTCTCTACGGCTTTGCACAGATTATGTCCGAGGTTCAACGCAGTCTCCCTTGTCCAATAAATATCCTTTTGCCTTTGATCAAAGACCTTTTTAAGATGCACTGCTAAAAGGACGAATTTTACTAAATTGGACTTGAGAGAAGCTTACTACAGTGGGTCAGAATTGCTGAAGGCTATGAACACTTGACTGGGCGCTTAACACACAAAAATTTTGACAGTTTGAATACTTGATAATGCCACTGGTTATGGGCCCCCGGCTTCTATGGGCCCTTATCAACGAAGTTCTCCATGATTTATTATACAAGGGAGTTGTGGTATACTTAGATGACGCTTTTAATTCTTATTCACAAACCATAGAAGAACATGGGGAAACATTGGTCTGGGAGGTATTAAAGAAACGCTTTGCTCGACAACTCTCTCTTTGCCAAACTCTCCAAATGCTGTTTTCACCAGACTTCCATTGACTATTTGGGTTACCGATCTCACCGAGGGCTTGAAAATGGATCCTGCTAAAATTGACGCCGTCCTTCAATGGCCTGCCCCACCTCAACCTAAAAGAACCTTAATCTTTTCTTGGTTTTTTACTACTCTCTATCGCGGACTTTATACCCCAATTCGGCTGAACTGACCCTCTACAGATCCCTCACACTAGGGGAAAGATCCACTGTCCGTAAACCGCCAAGCCCGGCCCTTCCTGGTCTTGGAGGAGTGTCAAACAGCCTTTCAACTCTTAAAGTCTGCTTTTACCACCGAACCTATCCTAAAACATTCAGACCCAGATCTCCGCTTTGTGGTTCCACGGATGCCTCCGGACAAGCACTTGCCCAGGGCAGCCCTGTTGCAGAAAAAATAAAGATGGTAGGCCTGTTCCCGTGTGCTTATTTATCTAAGAAATTCTCTGGTGCTACGAACTCAACTGGACTGCTTAAGGGGATAAAGAGACCGCGGCCATCAAAGTAGCACTCTCCACTTGAAGCCACTTTGGCTGGAGAGGGGCTAAACACCCCTTTCAGGTTTGGTCGGATCCTGCAAAAACTCCGGCGCTCTTTCCACCCTCAAGATGTCCAAGTAAAACAACTCCGTTGGGCGAATGCATTTCGTCTCAAGCTTTACAGTCCATTTTTTTCCCCGAAAACCAATAATAACTGGCTGACGCTGCGCTGGCTTCACCCGAGGGTGGAGCTGCCTTTAATGGTGACATTCCACGCGACTGTTCTCTTCCCTCCCAGTTGGGGCTGGCTGTCACCCGATCTCAAAGCGCCCACTCTCCTCCACACGCCCATTCCTAGTCTCGCTTCTCGCTTTCACTGAATTTCGAGGAGGCGGCTGCCACGAGCCCAGCCGGAGGAAAGTGACCCCACCGCGCTTGAGATCGGAGTTTACGGAGGGGGGGAATGTTGGTATCGCGATGCCTCCCCTCCGCTAGCAGGTTCTTGAAGCTCGCCACGATGCTCCGCTTCGGCTGGACATTTTGGCTTTCTGGCAAAACTCTGCATTTAGCCTGCCGGGCTAGTTCTGGTAGCTGCGCAATGCACAATACATTGAGGCGATATTAAAGGTTGCTCGGTTTGCGCAGCTGTTCATTCCAGAGAAAGCCCTACGGGCTGTTGGAAACTTCTCCCGGTGACCTTTGCCCGCCCAGGAAGCTCTCATCTCCACTGAATTTATTACAGATTTGCCCGACAGTCATTACGCTAACCACGGGTTTCTTTGTGGGTGGTGGTGTGGACTTATTTTCCAAACAAGCTTCCATTTTATTCCGTGTGCTTCCATCCCCTCCGCTCCTAAAGTTAGCCACGGCTGTTCATCCAACATATTTACCGGCTCACATTCCGGCTCTCAAGTATAGTGGTCTCCTAACGCTTTGCCCCCAATTCATTTCAAAGTTCTGGAAGGCGTTTTTTTGGGGTTGTTGGGGTCACTTCGCGTGATGCAGCCCCCTACCACGCTCAAAGTGGACGGTGAGACGGAGAGAACTAACAGAACCCTAGAGCAGTATTTACGCTTGTTACACCAACTACCACCAGGACAACTGGTGCGCAGCTCATTCCGCTTATGAATCACGCCTACTCTATAACAATGCCGGTTCATAGCAGTACAAAGAAAACCCCTTTGAAATTGTGTCTGGTCGCTTTCGCGTTCAGCACACAACTACCCAACATACAGCTTTGGACCCCTCCAGAGCTTCAACAATGGATTTCATCCCTAGCCGAGGTGGAAATCGGGTCCAGACCACTTTACAACAGGCTAAAAGGATCTCCCAGTGCTGCTGCAGCTGGATAAACACCGCTTCGGATTTCCCTCTGCGTGTAGGCTTGGGTGTATTTGTCTACTAAAAAATCTCAGAGGCGTGCATAAATTTTCCAAACTTGGCAAAGATTCGTAGGACCTTTTCAGGACATTACTAAAAGTGATTAATGATGTCACTGCCCCGATTGATTTGCCTTAACTCTCTTAGTAACATTCATCCTGTCTTCCATTCCAGCTTGCTCTAAGGAGGTTCCCGCTTCCGATGCTCTGCACCCACTCCGGCCGAAGGCCCCACCGACTATTATTGGATGGCCACAAGCACTACTTAAATTGACGCCATCCTTGACTCTACGCTTTAATCATAAGCGCAAACTAAATATTTAGTCTCTTGGGTGCGATATTCCTCTGGGTATAATCAATGGAGTTTTATTCCTTGTAATATTGAGGCCCCCACCCTTATTTCTGCTTTCAATCAGCGCCTTCCGCGATAAACCTGGGGGAGGGTCTTCTTTAAGGGAGGCAGAGTGTAAGGGTTTGAAGGGGGATGATGGGAAAGTAACCTGGAGTGCATTCCAGAGCCCGGGCGATGGCCACAGCTTCATCGGCGGAGACCTTATCTCTGCGCAGGAGATGAGGTCTCCGTTCCCATGGGAAGCAGGAAGGGGGATGGGATGAATAGAGTTATAACCTGTGCTTCTGGCGGGAAGTGTCATTCCTGCCACTGCGTGTACTTGAGCTTTCTAAGATGTCTGAATAAAACGGTCTTTTATCACCAAAGAGCCTTTTATTTCTGCTTCTATGGAATTCCTTACAATCAGAATGGAATAGTCAACTGTATCAAAAGTTGCTAAAAGGTCCAACGGTATCAACAGGGAAGAATGAAACCAAGATGTTGGGAAGGGTGTCAAATGGTGGCTAGAAGTTGGGAGGGTGACAAGGGGGCAGCTCTCGCTGGGTTCTCTGCGGCCCCGTGAGGTTGAAGGGGGTGGGGGTAGGGCAGGGCGGCTCGTGCCGCGCCCTCCGTTTCCTAGCTTGAGTTGGTGTGGGCAGGAGGAAGCGGGGGGTGCTTTCTCCGGGCCTTCTGCGGTCCGGAGGGGGCAGGGGTGGGTTGGCTGTTTCCGGGCTTTCTGTGGTCTGGCTTGAGTTGGGGGTGGTTGGGGGTGTGTGGGGGTGGCTGTTTCTGGGCCCTAGGTGGCCCGGCATGGTTGGAGGTGGGAGGGGGCCTTTGGCAATGAGCCAATGGCCAATGGGAATTCATGACACACAGGGCTTTGGTCCCTGTGAGTCCTGCACAATAATTGGCTAAGGGTACATCATTGGACGTTCAAACCTTTAGCCAATTATTTATGAAGATGTCATTTTTAAAAACACAAAAGTAACTATGTTTCCTTATCCCTGTTTTTTTATCTTAATAATTTAGTTCATGATTTTTGATTTCTCCAAATATCTATACTGTTGAGAAGTTGATTAGATAATACAAAAATGTTCTATCACTTGGCATAATGTATGTACATTGCTGCACTTCAGCCTATATTCCACTAACCTCCAGTGTTGCCAGAAAGCTTGAAATAAGGACCAACAAGTTTCTGCTTGGTACAAGCTCCACCTTCTGGTAAACCAGAGGAATATTTTTATTTATCATACAGTTTTTAAAATAAACAACCAGAAAGTGCTTCTTCCTTTTACCAAATACAGGTATGACCAAATACAGGTATGACTAATGCCACTTCTAATGGCTCTTGGGAATTTTTTTTTTCAGACTGCAAATATTTGTAAAATATACGATGTGCCCCTCACACTAAAAAGTTTTGAACCCCCTCAGTGATGGGATTCTAAAAGCTTCAACTACTGGTTCACCCCTCCCCCATTACACATGCCCCCCACTGCACGTGCCCCACCCACCCACTTACCTGGCTGCTGCACCTTCCCAATGTTGGGCTGGCAGGGAGGCGAGGGAAGGCAGTGGCTGTGGGCCGGGCTTCTTTCATCAGCCGGAGCATGCCACGTGCCTGGGGGCCGGCTGCGCAGTCCGGGGGGGCCTTTCTCTAACATTAGCTGGGAGGCCCCGGCTAGGGCAGTGGTCAGGAAGCCTGGCCGGGCCAAGCCCTCCAAAGGGAGGGGCCTTGGTCGGCCGCAGATCAGGCCACACACCTGGGCCAGGGGCACAGCAGCCCACCCCGGCCAAACCAGTGTGAACTGGCTGAATCCCACCTCTGAAACCCCTGCCCTATCAAGTCATCCGAAGTCAGCTGCAACTATGACAGTTTCCTAGGTTTGTTTTGGTTCCTAATATCTATTTTTTGCTACTCCGTGATCTTTTGAAACATAAATGATGATCTGACTCACATAATCACCAATTACAATATCTTTTAAAGTTTTCGCACTCCTTTTCTGCTTTCTGACCAACTATGGTCAGTGAATAAGCGACCAAGAATGCACCACAATATAACATCTCATGATTTTTAAGGGAAGATAAAATTCAAACACACAAAAATGAAGCACAAAGCAAGTCAATATATATTTATGCACCAACATACATATTGACTTCTTTGGCAGGCACCTGGAGAAGTATCATCTGCCATACTGCATTGGTGGGCTGCCAGAGTAGGAAGTCAGGGAACATTGGCCAAATTATCTTGGTAAGTTTGATGTGCCTTTACCCATCAATTCAGAGAACTACTATGTATGTTTTCAGCGACAATCATAATATTGTCAAAGTCTGATTAGGACACTAATGGCACCATGTTAGCTAAAGAACACTTACTGATTTGTATCACCTAATCACCAGGAACATTTGTTTAGCAGAAATGGTGCAGAAGCAGCTGCTTGATCAGACAGTGAAAAACAAGACAAAAGCTTTGGGGGGAACTGGAACATTAGCACTGGAAAAGTAATTCTTTTGCCACAGATTTATTTACAGACTATCAGAAATACCAAGTAAACAACTGAAATGCATTGATTTCAGTGTAAAATGTTCATATAAACAAAACTGTAGAATAAGCATTGCAAGGGGACAGTTGATAGGGTTAGCTTTCCTGCCAGTTAATAGATGTGAGATCAATATTCATATCCACTTCCAACACAAACTTAATCACAAAGTGTCTCTCTTTTTTCTCCGACACCCTAAACTCATTCCATATTTCAAAGATTTGAGATTCACAGCTAGACTTACACAGAAAATAAGTACATTATCGATGTCAGTACCCAGGGCCGCAGCTAGGGGAAACTGAGCCTGGGGCAAGCGTGCGCCTTGCACCCCTGCCACGCCCGCACACCGGTGCACGCCCGGTGAATTGAGTGCACACACACACCCCTTGGCGCTACGCCACTGTAAGTACCAATGAACAGGTCATTCATGCCTGCAACTGTACTCCTCTATACCTTAAGTCTGATACAGGAAGTGCTGATACTTAAAACAGCCCCACAAAAAATTGACAACAGGAATATTTAAATGAGTAGTTTCCATGGAGCTAATTTGTTCATTTTTACAGCCCTTGGAAAAACCTGATTCCAGTGCACATGTATAAAGGTGCGCCAAACATCCTTCCTGTTCCATAACACACTGAGTTGAACAGGAAAATGAAGCAAGATCACTCAATGGTACAGATAATTCCTTTTTCACACAGACAACACTACAAATACTCTTTTGCCTTTTTCTCAGCCTGTACATCCCCCAACACTGATCAGTGCTCTATGCATGTCTGAGGCATGGGAGTGGTTCAAACTATTGGGTCCTACCTTTTTCTGTAAAATTATTATTATTACTATTTGTTGAGTTTAGTATACCGCCCACCTCTGAAGGGCTGGGTGACATATGAAGAAGAAGAGTTTGGATTTATATGCCTCCCTTTCTCTCCTGTAAGGAGAGTCAAAGGGGCTTACAAATTCCTTTCCATTTCTCTTTCTACAACAGACACCTAGGTGGGGTTGAGAGTCCTGAATGAACTGTGACTAGCCCAAGGTCACCCAGCAGGAATGTGCGAGAGGGGAAACAAATCTGGTTCACCAGATTAGACTCCACTGCTCTTGTGGAGGAGTAGGGAATCAAACCCAGTTCTCCACCTGCCCCTAACCACTACACCACACAGGCTGCCCATTACATTCCTGCAAGTCATTGAGATTCTTGCTGCCTCCTGAGGGTTAAAGGCCATGGCTCTCCAATCTCTGGCTACAGAAAAAAAGAATTTGAACCTGCTCTTTCTAATGTAAAAGTCTGAGATAGGCCTCCCTCGTTTTACTATATAGCACAGTCTGTATATTACTGAAGAAACATGCTTTACCACAGAAGGAAACTACTGCCTACCTATTGCTACTACATGATAATGCAGTATCTGTTTGGGGAAACTTGGTCAGAACATCAGTAAAAACCAATTAGACAGCGAGTAGAGTTCAAAAATACAATTTAAGTATCATGATGGGAATACATGCTCCACGGACATTCAAAATTAAATGAATTATTTTTTTTAAATCCACCTCAGCAATATATTAACCTCTTCTCCCAAGAGATGTCCTAATTTATTATTACCTCATTAATCATATTCATAAGTCAGTTTGTATTATGCCATGACATTACACACATACACACACAGAGTTAATTCTTATGCGTAGACGTAAGTACAGAAGTAATGAAATATTAATGCAAGCAGCACTCATTAATAAAAAGCAGTACTCTGCCTCCAAACAGTACTATGCAGAGCAATACGTCCTTTCTTCAGAAGTTATATAGTTTATGGGATACAGTAAAAAGGTGCCCAAACGTAATATTAGAAGCCTCAAGAAAGAATTTTAGTACTTTAATAAATCAGCAGTACAGCTGTAAAGAATCCAATAACTGATTTTAATTCAGATGTGCTGAATTACCTGATCTGTATTTGTACCTGAGAGAAATTGTGTGTTGATTCTTCCCATAAGGGGCCCAATTATTACTTAAGCCTTATTAACTGCTGCGGTATGGCTCTGGAAGATCAATAATAAATCCATAAAAATTATTAGTAGCTTTGCTTTCTAAAAAGCTGGTTCTTACATTTGGGATTTCCAAAAGGGAACTACTCTCACTACTAAGAAAATCTTCATTTTTTAAAAAAATCCAACCTTGTAATTAAAATTGTGTCTAAAAATTAGTGACATTTCAATTTCTCAATTTCAGAATTTTCACATTATTGCCCATTAAAGGAAAATTAATATGTCAAATTGTCTTCTACCATGCTACAAAAATAATTAGAATTACAAATCACATTATGTACAAACAGAAGTGGCTAATTTTAGCAATCATATTCTGATCAATAAGTCTATGTACCTTAGTTCTAGGAGACTGATACCTCTACAGTTGAAGATTTTTGTTTGGATCCTGTTTAGTGTATACATAAAGGCACTCAAAGAAGATTTTTAAAAATCTGTCTTCCACCACTGCCGATCTCTGAAATCACACCTCCAGGTCAGAGACTTCATAATAGTAGTAATAAAGGCAAGGGAGAATCAGTAAATGTTGCAAAGCACAGTTAGGATCCAAGGCTATGTTTGTTCTAGCTGTTTCTGGGGACTGTTGCTTGACTCCATTTTTTCCAATTTGAATCCCTAACACACCACAGCCTGTTTATGATCTGAGCCAAGTATGCAAGAAAAGAATTCATGTAATACACACTCATAGCCTTCTAAGGAGCTTTGGATAATGGCACATGAGTTATTCTACACACACCTTTCATTACCTGTGCTCTGAAGTAGCTATAGATAAGAGGAAGGAAAAGAAGGCTATGCACCATCAGATTCTGGCACAACCAAATAAAGAAAGGCTTTATTAGGTCCAAACATCTAATTTTGCTGAGACTGAGGCCAATCAGTGGGACAGCAAAGCAGCGGACTACAGTTTTTCTTCAACCAGTACAATCACTTGCACTACTGGTTATATACATCGGTTCTATCTACATGCAATCCCAAGAACCATTAGAGGTGGCACTGTGCTTCCTCTATCCCTACCTACAATGAAATTCAGTAGTAATCCAGAGATAGCAGTTATACACAATCATTCACATGATAAACAAGTTTCATACTATTTGCAGTGTGAAGGACAGCAAGGTAACTGAAATAGTTATCAGTTGCCACTGTAACAGATGGTTTATAGTTCTGCCCTGAAGGTTTCAAAGCCAAAACCCAATTCACTGCTGCTTATCCAATCACTAGTTTCCAACCAATCACTAGTTTCCAACCAATGGGAGGGTCTGGATTTGTCAGGTAGAGAGAAAATGGGAGGGTCCAAAGTGAAAAAGTGAAAAAAATATATAAAAGTGAAAATCCACCAGAAAGTGAAAAAAATATATAAAAGTGGGGAAAAAAGTGAAAAAGTGGAAAGTGAAAAAAATATATAAAAGGAAAATCCACCAGATAGGACTTACAAGGAAGATAGGACTTACAAGGAAGATACAGCTCAAGTGCCTATAGAGAGGAAAAGATCAAGCTAGGCATGTTGTGATAAACAGAATAAGCTCTGAGAAAAAGTGTGCCAGTGTTAGCTTCTGTCTCAAGGTTTCCCCCAAAATGAGATTCCTGGGTTTAGTGAGCCATTCCAAATAAAGTCCTTCCACCTCTTTCTCTCGCTCCACAAGAAACCAGCCTATTATTTCTGTAACCTTAAGTGTGTGATACTAGTATAACCCTTCTAAAGCAGAGCTCCAGCTCCCCTTAGACATCAAGGGTTACTATATTGTGCACCCAATCTTGATAAGCTTTTCTATGTGACTGACAATAAAATTAGTCTTGTATTGTTGAAAGAAGGTGTCAACACGACTCACTACAGAAAAGGGGAGGGAGCAGATATCATCTCAGATACTTGTGCCCCACTCCATGTGCCATCTAGAACTGCTACACATTATGCAGCATATTTTTTTTCACATTTAGCCACAGGGAAACACACCATAACTTAATCTGCTTGGTCATGACTATTGACAGTACTGACGGTGTGACAGATGGAAGAAACCTGAGGCAGCACCCTGCAATAACAACCACACAAGAGACAAAATTCAGTCATTTTGAAGAGAAAGGTACGAATAGTTTTTTTAAAAAAACATGCAATATTTGTGAAACTATTACAGGCAATACAAATTGATTCAGTAGCATTTAGCTATCTGAAGGTACTATTACACTGTCAAAAACATGCAACCAAATACTTGTTTCTCCACAGTTTTTCCAACAGATGGCAACACAACCCCACTAATAAAATCATGTCTTGGGTAGAAAGTCTCAAAACAGAGGAATCTCCTCCCAATGAATTTTTATTATATACTGATTCACAATCGAAGAGAAAAGGGAAGGGTTTTTCAATGTGGAATGCTTTTCCACATGGACACTGAACATAAATGTCTCTGTCTCAAAGACATGCTCACACTGATGGTTAAAGCTATATAATTTTATTTATTTATTTATTATTTTTGGGATGTATTGGTCGCCCTCCCCCAAGGAGGAAGTACATTACTCAGTATTGCCACAACAGACTATTTGAAGCTGTAGAAATTCAAGAAGCTTTTAGCCTGTGAAGGGCTTAGGACAAACAGCAATCATGCTGGAAACAGTATAAATTCACATCAATTTTACACCAAACAGAATATCAATGGCTGTAAAAATACAGTTAACCAAAGAAAGTCTTAAAACATTTAATTTAAAACCCTTCTTAGTTATTTAGGATGCTATTCTATATGTGAGGTATCACTACCCCCCCCCCCCCAAAAAAAAGCTCAAAGCTCAAGTAGCAATTTTAACAAGTCTCTAAGAAGGGATAAGTTCAAGGCCCTGACAAAAGGACTGGAAATGTCACACAGATTAATATCAAAAGAGATGGTCTTTCAAGTTACTTATTAAATTAATGTATACTCTACATTTCCCTTGTGACTCAAAGCCACTGACAATTCCAAAAAATTAAAAAGATACAGGAGACAGTAAAACTCCCTAGTAATCTTTGTTCTTTTCCAAGAAAATATATGCTGCTTAAAACCTATTAAATGTGCATGCAAATTGGTCTTACAGCACTTCTAAAAATTTCTCAAGACAGCACGACTTCCCTTCATTAAACCCATGAATCACCAGAGAATCACTAGTAGATAGCTAGTGAGCCACCTTAAGTAGGGGGTGGGAGGGAACAAACAACTAGGAAGTGGCAATCAGAAAACTGTAGTTGGTTCAGAGACATACTGGGACAGCCAACCCTTCAGATATGTGATTATTAGGCTACAAATGGTTGTAAAGCAGACAGCCCATGAAGCCATTTTAAAGCAGGCAAGATATGTTCCTTGATGTTGCATTCTGAACAAGTTATAGTTTGTCCTCTTTAAGGACAGCGCAACATAGACTGTGTTAGAATAGGCCAACAGCGGAGTTACAAAAGCATGGCTTAGCTTGACTGAGTCTAAGGCCCCTTCTGCACACGCAAAATAATGCGTTTTCAAACCGCTCTCACAACTGTTTGCAAGTGGATTTTGCTATTCCGCACAGGTTCAAAGAGCACTGAAAGCAGTTTGAAAGTACATTATTCTGCATGTGCGGAATGAGCCTAAGAAAGGAGAGAATTGGTGAACTATAAGCAGCTGATAGAAGGTACTCTTGTCACAACAACCTACTTTCCAAACAACAAGGCTGGGCACACAAACATCCTTGGGACAATCACACACACTCAGACTCACCTGCTTCACAGGACTGAGGATAAAATGGAGAACATTATAAGCTACTCTAGGTCCTCACAGGCAAGAATAGGGGAGTATAAATGAAGGGAGTGAACCAAAAGAACGAACCAAACCAAAAGAACGAACAACTTAATCCGCTTTACCAACAGCAGCTCCAATCTACCCAAAACAAATAGATGCAGTCCATCAAAGCATCACCCTTTCCAAGCGGTGCTAACTTCATCTGGTCTTGGCATAGTATGTGGGTATCACACTGTGATTTAAAGTTAAGCACCACAATCTTGAAGTGAACTCAAACAACCAAGCAATATAAAGTTCTTAAAATGACTGCAGTGGCTCATTTACTTATTAAAATAATTTTATGATTCCTTTTCTTATGGCTCAAAGTCACAATTAAAACATTACTATTTAAAATCAATAGAATAAAATCTAGGTACCCCCAAAAGATGCCCACATAGTACACCAGATAAACCTTCCAGCTTAGAAAACCCACAACAGTTAGTTGATTTTGGCCATGAAAGCCTTCAACAATACATCAAAATACATTCTTCTACATTTATGGTTTACCCAGGAAAGGACATAATAAGATACCTGGTGTCCACTGTTTCTAAAAAAGGATCCAGAGAAACAATCTCAGTTGTAATCTCTACTTTTCGTACACTTCCAAAGAAGTCAGTTATCAGGACATTTTCAGGATCTCTCTGAAATAGGTCTGTCCGATGGCCAGGTGTAGAGACACACAAACTTTTAGGGCACACCTGAAACTTTAAAGCAGACAACAGTACATTAGTCCTGCCAAGTGTTTGTTCAAATGCTATGCTAGGAACAGTAAAAGAAAAATTAAGTTACACCATCATATAACTTAAATAGGCACAGTGTCTGGAACGTGTGATCTGGATCAAGGCCATGTAAATTATGGACCACCAGTAGCTTGGTGAAGATTTTGGCCTATGTTGATAGGTGTGAACTTCAAAACTGCTGAATTAAAATTTGGTTTAACTTCTTGGGAATCCCAGATTGTATATATTAATCTAGTAGCAAACCAGAAGCAGAATAGGAAACAAAGCTCTCCGGCAAATCTTAAACATATCTTTAGTCAGGGCCAGAGTGAGCATATCCTGAGGTGGAGCAGCTGCCAGGACCCCCTTCAGAAAGGATCTGAAGGTAATTTGCAATAGTAGCACTTCTAGTAGGCACACTGGTGGTGTGGTATTCCCATCAGCATTCTCCACTTAGCACCATTGGGGAAACACTGGGTCACTGGGAAGTCTCACAAATGAGAGAGGGAAGGAAGGACACACAGGCAGGTGGGGATCAGTGTGGGCTGGAAAGAAAGCATAAGGGAAAGTAGTCCTGATGGTGGTCATAGCAGGAGAGGGATCCTGGACACAGTGCCTGGGACTCCCTAAAACCAGCCTTGTCTTTACACAGGAAGCTACTAATGGAAGAGATCAGAGCTCTGATTACAGATAAAAACATCTGATTTCTACACTTAAGTGAAGCTTGACATTAATTATGAAACTCATTACTAAATTTAGCCCTCTGTCAGGATAATTTTACTAGGACTACTCTACTGAACTACTCTATATTATGTAGTTCTCCTGCAAAGTTTAAAGCAGGTCACAAATAAAACCATGGTTTGTGAAGAACTTTGATTTATATTTTTCGTTACTGCACTTGTCTCCTACCAGAATCTCTGGATGTTGTAAGAAGAGGGTGCAATGTTGTCTCAACCCTTAGTTTAATTATTTCAAGACAATGACAAACTGTGGATAGCAAACTATTATTTCTCAACATTTCTAATTGCCTTGTCCATTTTGTATTACTCCTAGATCCAACTACTGTTGATCCAAGTAAGTTCATGCAATACACACACCTTACACAAAATATACTAGGCAAACTCATTCAAAGTTATAAAACAGACATCCCCATCTTTGAAAGGGGGGGGGATCCCAAACAATGGGCACCCAGTCAGTCTGACATCAACACCAGGAAAGATTCTAGAGCAAATCAATAAACAGACAGTCAGTAAGCACTTACAAGGAAATGTCATGATCATTAAAAGTCAACATGGGTTTTTTTTTTTTAAAAAGTCATGCCAGACTAATCTCAGCTCTTTTTTTGATAGAGCGACAAGCTTGATAGATTAAGGGAATTCTGTGGATGTAGCATATATTGATTTCAATTAGGTCTTTGACAAAACTACAAGGTCTTTGACAACCCCCATGATATTCTGGCAAAAAAGCTAGTAAAATGCAGGCTAGTCAATGCTACTGTTAGGTGGATTTGTAACTGGTTGACTGACTGAACCCAAAGGGCGCTCACCAATGCTCATCGTCATCCTGCAGAGAATGACTGGTGAGCTGCCACAAGGTTCTGTCCTGGGCCCAGTGCTATTCAACATTTTTACCAATGACTTGGATGATGGAATAGAGATCATGCTGATTGAATTTGCAAATGACACCAAATTTGGAGGGGTAGTTAATACTCCAGAGAGCAGGGTCAGAATTCAAAATGACCTGGACAGATTAGAGAGCTGGACCAAAGCTAACAAAGTTGATCCTCTTTGATCTTAGATTGCAAATGCCTTAACAGACCAGGTGATCGGGAGCAACAGCCGCAGAAGGCTATTGCGTTCACATCCTACATGTGACCTCCCAAAGGCACCTGGTGGGCCACTGCGAGTAGCAGAGAGCTGGACTAGATGGACTTTGGTCTGATCCAGCTGGCTTGTTCTTATGTTCTTATGTTCTTAAAATTAATTTCAACAAGGAGAAATTTAAGGCACTACACTTAGGCACAAAAAATGACATGCACAGATATAAGATGGGCAATACCTGGCTTAATAACAGTATGTGTGACAGGCATCTGGGTGTCTCAGTAGGTTACAAGCTGAACACAAGTCAACAATGTGATGTGGCAGCTAAGAAAGCCAATGTGATTCTGAGTTGCATCAATAGGAGTATAGGGTCAAGATCCAGGCAATTAATATCACTCTATTCTGCATTGGGCAGACCTCACCTGGAATACTGTGTCCAGTTCTGGGCACCACAATTCAAGGATACTGACAAGCTGGGGTGTGTCCAGAGGTGGGTGACCAAAATGGTAAAAGTTCTGGAATTCATGCCCTATGAGGAGAGACTTAGGGAGCTGGGTATGTTTAGTTTGGAGAAGAGAAGGTTAAGGCATGACATGATAGCCATATTTAAATATCTGAAGGGATATCATGTTGAGCAGGGAGCAGGCTTGATTTCTGCTGCTCCAGAGACTGGGACAAGGAGTAATAGATTCAAACTATGAGAAAAAAGATTCCATTTAAACATTAGGAGGAATTTCCTGATGGTAATGGCTGTTCGACAGTGGAATTCAGTATCTCGTAGGGTGGTGGAATCTCCTCCTTTACAGGTTTTCAAACAGGGGCTGGATGGCCATTTCATGAGTGCTTTGATTGTGTATTCCTGAATGGCAGGGTTTTGAACTGGATGGCCCTTGTGGTCTCTGCCAACTTTATGATTATTTGGGAACATATTTTATCTAAAAATTCATTATATTCCCTGCTTGCTCTTTGTTTAGCTAGTATCCTGATGCAATTTTAACTAAAGGCTTCATTCTTTCAGCAGTAGGAAAACAAACATTAGTCAGTGACTCTGTTCTTTGTCACTACCCACCTTGTCAGTGTGGGCTACTTACTGCAAAATTAATACCATCTTATCTAGCAATACGGTTACAGCAACCTCCATTGTCAAGTTGCTAGAAACTACATTTCAACAGCAGCTCCTTTAAAAAAAAACCCTGATGATTCAATATATATGCAGTCATTAGCAACCCATATCTTTTGAAATGTAAATTAGGCCATGCTGAGGCCCAGTGCTGGAATCTGCAAAGCAGCATATGAAGTCTCCTGACCACAGAAAACCTTCCAGCCCTTTCTAAGATGCCTGAGACTGCAACTGCTGAACTACAAGTACTTACAGAAATGCAAAACAGCTGAATTTTCATATTATCTAGCCCTAGCTTAGAATCAGGTCACCTACAAATGATTTAGCACCAGGTTTCCCTAAATATATATATATTGTGCTACAGGTAAGAGGCAGGTCCCTTCTGGCCACACTCCACTTCTGAGATGGATGGCACTTGTGCTGACAAATGACTACATCCAGAATCCTGTCACAGAAGCATGTCTGCTTGCTTCTGGTATTATTAAATTCTATATGCTCTTTGTATTTTTAACTTCTTCAACAGTTTTTGGAAATCAATAATAAATAAAACCTAACATATAATCCAGTCATGTTTATGTGGTCAAATCATTGTCTAGAGAAGTCAGAAGATCCAAATCTCTTCTAGTGCACTATCCAAACACCATATCCTTATTTCATATTCCTTATTTCAAGGATATAATATTTCATTATATCCTTGCTGCCTTGACCTTTGTACCTCTAAGCATGTACAAGATACCCTTCTTCAAGAACTAATGAAGAATTAGTTAGATCTCATCCATCTTAAGAAAGGTTTCAAGGAGAGTGGGATGTGTCCACCTAGCAGAATGAAATCTTAACATTTAGATAGAATTTAACACTGCCAAATGTATATTCATCATTAAAAAACTGGCAAAGCACTTCCTCTCCCCACCCACATACACTCTTATAGTGTATGAATTCTTCATTTACATAAGCCTTATATGCAGCGGCCTTCTGTGAAGTCAGAACATTGGTCCATCTGGCTCATATGGCCATCAGATCTCCAGTGGCCCTAATATGAGTTGTTTAGCTCAAGTATTACTACTCAAGATGAATATGTTAGGATTAAACATAAGACTTTATATATACTAAACCATGGTCTCCCCTATTCAAATGAATTTAATCATTACAAGACCAATGTTAACCATTATTGGGGCTAATCCATTTTCCCACTTATCCACAGAACTGGAATAATGGCTTAAGGACTGTATGAAGTCATTTGTTACAATTTGAATTAAAACTACCAGTAATCTGAATTTAAACTTTAATGTCCATGCACCCTGCACCCGCCGGCACACTCGATGAGCAGGTGGAGAACTGGAACTCCCAGCTATCCGATGCCATCGAGATTGTTGCTCCCCGGCGTCCTCTTCGCCCCCGTGTTCGGCAGGCTCCCTGGTATACCGAGGAGCTTCGCCATATGAAACGGGTGCTTAGACGCATCTAGAGCGGAGGGTGGCGAGGAAATCTCATGACGGGCTTGGCAAGAGCTTAACATCTTATAGGACGCTTATGAAGGCCTATGAGATGGCAAACGGGCGAAGGCGAAGCAGGGCTTTCTTCTCCTCCTCTCTTGCGCCTGCTAGCTCCCCTTCGCCCGGTAATAATAATAATTATTATTCCGTAGATAATTCGGGTCCTTGACCTCCTTATCGGAAGGGTCTACAAATCATCGATTGGCTATTAGCTGCGAGGCATTTATGAGCTTTTTTGCAGATAAAGTCAGCGTCAAACTGCCCGCTGACCTTCCTTCGCCACATTATCTACAATTAGTGAACTGGAGGCTCCCTTGCCGTCTTCGGGCCCAAGTTTGGCCCAGTTCTCCCTGCTCTCCGAAGCCGCTGTTGACAGGACCTTGGCTGCTGTTAGACCTACTACCCTGTCCTTCTGGATCCGTGCCCTCACTGGTTTATAGTAAAGCTTTCGCCGGGCGGAGTTAATGCTGACCCCATCTGTTGAACATCATCAATGGCTCCCTTTGAGCAAGGGGTCTTTCCGGATGGGTTGAAGGGAGGCAGTGGTCCGCCGCACTCTTAAAAGACCATCGTTAGATCCGATCTGGCCACCATTACCGCCCCGTCGGCTCCTCAATCTTTCGCTTCTGGGAAGGTAATTGAGAGAGTGGTGTTGGAGCAGCTTCAGGGTTTCCTGGATGACCTTGCGATCGGCGCTTCGGGATCCCTTCCAGTCCGGCTTCCGTGCTTCTGGGCATGGGACGGAGACTGCTCTTGTCGCCATCCACGGATACGCCTCCGTTGATGCAACTCTTGACCGAGGCGGATCGGGCGCTGCTGGTTCTGTTAGATCTTACCAAGAAAGAGCGCTTTGATATGGTCGATCCACGCACCTTTTGACTCCACCGCCTGGCCGCTTCCGTACCGGGCACAGTCCTTCAGTGGATTGCCTGCGTTTCTCCGGGACCGAGTCAGCGAGTGTGTGAGCCGGAGATTAGAAGCCTCCGTAAGTGCCCGGCTTTCCAGTGCGGAGTACCTCCCAGGGAGCGCTGCTATCTCCGGGCTATTATTTAACATCTACATCGCGACCACTTTCGCTCAGTTGAGTACGGAGCTTTGGGCTGATCTGCCATCAATATGCTGATGACACTCAGCTCATTCTGTTGATGGAGGGGGGGAGCGGTTGCCGCTGTCCCTGCATGCCTCCCTACAGCATTGTTTGGAGGCGGTAGCTGGTTGGTTGCAGCAGAGCAGGGTGCAACTGAATCCATCGAAGACGGAGATCCTCTGGCTAGGACCGCAAGGGTGAGGTTAGGGGATTTCCAGCCGCCGGTGTGGGAGGGGGTTTCATTGGCCGACTCCCTCCGCTTCGCAGATCTCTGGGGATCCACCTGGATTCGCTCTCTTTCAATGGAGACCCAGGTGGGCCCATACAACCCGGACTGCTTTCTTCCATCTTCGCCAGGCCCGGCGTGTTGGCTCCCTTCCTCTCCCAGGCAGATCTGGCCACTGTGATCCATGCAACGGTCACCTCCAGCAGGCTGGACTATTGCCTAACCGCTATGTACCGGCCTTCCCGCTATGCGCTTTGATTCCGAAGTTAAAACTGGTCCAACATATGCGGCAGGCATCACGCCTGCTCACAGGCGGCGCCTCTTCAGAGAACACATCCAACCTGCCAGGTTAAGTGCAGCTGCATTGGCTCCCAGTTGAATCTCGGAATCATCTTCAAGGTGTGTGAGTTTTGTGACCTTCTACTGCTCTGGCAGCTGCCTGGGACCCTCGTGACCTTCGGACCGCATCACCCCATATAGTTCCAACTTCGGCCTCTGGCGTTCTGCAGAGGGCAACCTACTGGTGGTCCGGGGACCCTCTATGATGCGCGGCTGGCCTCCACGCCTTGGCCACAGGACCTTTACGGCACTGGCCCCGGCCTGGTGGAACACCCTTCCTCCATCTGTCGATTTCGGGCCCTGGCGGGACTTGGGTGAGTTCCGCAGGGCCTGTAAGACTGTGTTGTTTCACCGGGCCTTTGGAGTGTCTAGCTGCTGATTGGTGCCCCCCCTTCATTGCTCTGCGCCTGGGGCGGTTCCATCAGGGTCCCCTCATATTGAGGGCCTCACCGCCCCCCCCCCCATGGGGGTAGGTTTTAAATTGGGGTCGGGCACCTCTTGTTGTGCTTTTAATTTTATTCTGGTAGCATGTTACTATGTATTGTGGGTTCGCTGTTTTTATGAATTTTAAGTTATTCTATGATGGAGCCTGTGTATTTATATTTTTGTGATTGCTCCTATTGATGTTTGGATATCGTTGTCCACCGCCCGGAGCCCTTCGGGGATCGGGCGGTATATAAATTTAAGAAATAAATAAATAAAATAAATAAAACTAATCTGAATTAAAACTAATTTACCTGTTGCATGCGAACAACCTCCAAAATTTCAGTCCCCTGATTCAACCTACTGGCTTGGATCCCACATAGAATTTCCATCCATGCAGAGAAGTACAATTGTTACCCATTCTTCCCCCCATAAAAACAGCGGTCACCTATAAACAAAGGGCTGGGAAAGAGTTCATAGATAGAAATATTTATATATCTAAGTTGTGTAACAGAAACAGAAATAGTTGTGTAAAGCAGCATCTTATTACTACTTACAAGGTCATTCATGTTGGTCTGGCTAGCTGGATGAATTTCTTCTAAAAACTCCAAGACATAAAATGTATACCTATCCATCAAATGGACTCCAATGCCAAGGTCTGGCTGATGCTGAAAAATGAAAAAAATATTATGCAACACAGAAACAGCATTTAGCAGTGAGTACTGAGCAAAGCCTACCATGTAATTCCCATGTGCATATGTTATCCTCTTTGGACAAGCAAATTATCTAAGACGCGGCAGAAGAGCTAGCTAACTATTAAACAGCCATTATAAGAATTCAGCATCTTATCAGCATCTTGCACAACAACACGCTACACAGTTGATCTGTGCTTGGTCCTATTTAATTTTCCCACTGCTTAGACATGCCAATGGCTCAGTCATGACAGGGGACTAGCAGCCACAGTTTAAATCTCTGCCCAACTGGGAAAAAAACTGTATCCTCATATCAATAACTCCTCATATCAATAACTCCACTCTGTAGCAATCCAGAGTGGTACCCAAAGTAGGTAAGAATGGGAAAATAAAGCTGGATAGAGCAGGAAACTGAAGCTGGAGCAAGGGGTAAAAGGAACTCCCTTGGGCTGCTGGGACAATTCCCTAAATCTCTCCTGACACAGGAAAACAGTTGCTATTCACCTCTACTCCCAAGAATGCATGCAAAGATAGGATAAGCATAGGAGACCCTGCAATCTCAGACTCTATTTATTGGCAGAAATAAAAGGCATCAATGAGACTGGCAAATAGAAAAATGAGACTGTGTTACAACTGGCAGAAGAATGATATGTCATTGGCAGGAGGGGGCTTTCTCACAGGGTGCATAAAAGGGCTAAAGAGGAAAAAGAGAACAAAGTGTGGAAGTTTAACAAGAGATGGGACGGGGCAGGAAGAGTGGAGGAATAGTGAGAGTTGAAGGGCAAATTCTACAAAATGGTATAAGACAGTAAAGGTGCTACAGAGGCAGCTGAGTGATGACAGAAGGGGGTGTTAAAGGAACAAGGATAAGGGTGTGCTAGGGTAGAAAAGGATATCTGAGAGGATAAGGGATGCTAGGGTAGAAAAGGAAGATGCAGTAAAGTGTGCAAAGGTCACATGGGGGGAAAGGAACACTGTCAGGCAAGGGAAAGATCTGCTGCCTGAATATATCAACCTGCACTCAATTCTTCAAGGTTCATTCTTTACTTTTTTAAAGTCTTAGTTTACAAACATTTGCTGGAATAATCAGCTTCAATTCATTTAGAAAAGTCTGCCTAATTGGTAGAACTTATTCTTAGCACATAATATGGAAGGATCCTGAGTTTCTCATTATGGAATTCTAAGCTCTACACATCTAAACATTGTTAACAACAGAATGGAAGCTATACTTACTGAAAGTGAGTCTTCTCCCACCTGGCTACTAGCCAAAGCCATTATATTAGGAGAATAAAACCGTTCATACATGGATGCACCTTGGCATGTATCAATGATAAACAGCAACTCATTGTATCTGGAAGGAAACAAACACATTTTATGTCTGTCCTGTCTTAATTCCTGGTCTCTGTTCTGACTGTTAACTTGGTATTTATTAACACTCTCAGTTAAAAGCCAACTAGATGAGCATTTTAAGCATTCTATAATCATGAAGTGCCTAAGATGCTTAGAAAGTGAAGTCTTTTGCAGCAAAAGAGACAATGGATTTTCTCCTTTGAAAATCCTCAGGCAGTTTCAAGCACCACTGTGAACAAAAATCTACTTAGCTTTAATAACTCAAGTAAACGGTCATCCTGAGCCATATGGTATTACATAATTAACACATGCAATTCATTCTTCCAAGCATTCATTTTAGCAGAACGGAAAATAATGACACAGATGGTTCAAGAAATTCTAATTCCTGAGGTAGTCACCAAGACTCTAAATAATATGTTTTATATTAACATGCCATATCAACAGGAACACTATTTTGAAGACAACAGGTGATTTCCTGTTAAAGCAAAATTAATCAAATAGATTAATGAATGTAGTAAATGAAAAATAACAAACCCTATTCAATTTCACATAGATTAGAATGATTAGAAGTAGGGAAAAGGTAATATAAGATAACTTGCCTTTTCACTTCTAAAGCAAATCATCTGTAGAACACTTTGTAAACTAGGAGGTTTCTTTTTCTTTGAACTAACAGGGTGCTACTAGCAACACCATAAGTAAGTTTAGGTAAGCAAGTTGAGAAAAAAATGGGCATCTGAATAAATCAGAAAGATTGGAATGAGAAATTACCTTCGTTTCTGCCACATTTGTTCAAACGCGTCTGCAAGTTCTACATTAGTGATTTCTTCAGAATCCTGAAATTTCAAGAAGCCATTCCCACCATGACCTTGCAAAGAAAAGTAGATAGTAAATGATTATTCAAGTATGTTTAAAAACTTTAGCACACTTCAGCCTACACTGAGTTATACAGTAATCTCTCCGTCCTATCATATACACAAAGTATTAAAGGAGATAAGTGACAGACAAGCATAAAACTGTCAAAGCTGAAGACAGCCTCACCCACACCAGTACTGAAGACAGTCTCACCCACAACAGACATTATTAAGTCTGTATTTTTTTTCAAAGAATTAGGATTTCTGTGGTTTATTTTTCTCTTTCATTCTCCCATCCACAGTCACTGCCACTGCAAAAGCACAGGTCAACCAAGTTTCCTTGGGATCCAAGGGAATTCTTCTCCAGATTACTGATAAGTAACATTTTTCAGGTCTAGCCTCAGAAAATATTTTGTGTAAAACACTACATTAATACCCATGCTACACATTCATACACATCTTACGAGTGGTTAGAAAAGAAGGACTTTGGCATAGTCCCCATTTTTCTAAAGCAATATAATCCTGGACTTACGTCTTACTCCAAGGACTTAGCTAAATTTAGAGGGTTGTAACTCTGCTTAATTGTACTGTTAGTGTGCTAGTTTCTGATTTTAACCCACATCAGTCTCTTCAATTTTACTCATTCAACTTCCAAAGCACTTTATACAGAGCTCATTGCTTTAAACAGGCCTATGAGTTGCTTTTCACTCCAATCCATTAAGGTAAGAGGTACAATAAAAATTCTGTTTTTCCCTGTTCCCAAATCTGAAAATTCTAAAAGAAAGCCCTTTGCCCCTCCTTTACCGTATATACTCATGTATAAGTCGAATTTTTCAGCACATTTTTAATGCTGAAAAAGCTCCCCTCGACTTATATGCGGGTCATTAAAAATTTTTGTGTGTTTTTACTTTGCCGGCCAGCAGGGGGCGCAGTTTTTATGCTAGCGCAGGGGTAGGGAACCTGCGGCTCTCCAGATGTTCAGGAACTACAATTCCCATCAGCCCCTACCAGCATGGCCAATTGGCCATGCTGACAGAGGCTGATGGGAATTGTAGTTCCTGAACATCTGGAGAGTCAGCAGGTTCCCTACCCTTGTATATAGTGGCACCAGAAATTTCAGGGTGCACCTTCAGAAAGGACACTCCTGATGATACCAGTCAAGATTTGGTAGAAGTTTGGTTCAGGGGGTCCCAAAAGTTATGAGACCCCCCAAAGGAGGTGCCCCCATTCCCCATTGTTTTCAATGGGAGCTATTAGTAGATGGGGCTACCCTTTTGAGGGTCCATAACTTTGGACCCTCTGGTTAAACTTCACCAAACCCGGCTGGGTCTCATCAGGAGAGCCTCATGATACCAGCCAGGTTTGGTGAAGTTTGGGTCAGGGGATCCAAAGTTATTGACCCCCAAAGGGGGTGCCCCATCCCCCATTGTTTACAATGGAACCTAATAGTAGATTTTCCATTTCTGATAATATCCCTCTTAAAATCTAAGTTGGGTTACATTTGGACATACAGATGATGATGAGGAATCCAGTTTTGAAGGATTTTGTGTTTTAGCTTGGTTGCTAGTTGAGCTAAGGTTTTTGTACTTTTAAAGTTATTGTTGGTACCATATTGTTCTTGCTGACCCTCTTTTCCACTTATAGAGCCAGTTTACTGTTTTTCTTTGAAATAAATATTCAAAAACATTTAACCTACTGATGCCTCAATTGATGTAATTTTATTGGTATCTATTTTTATTTTTGAAATTTACCAGCAGCTGCTGCATTTCCCACCCTCGACTTATACACGAGTAAATACGTTTTTCCAGTTTTCTGTGGTAAAATTAGGTGCCTCGACTTATATGCGGGTCGACTTATACACGAGTATATACGGTAAGCCTTTTGAAGTATCATTTGCCAGAATAGGAAATAGAATGTTGGAATATAAGGATGATAATTCTGATACAATAAGGTTCTTCCTATGCTTTGTGTTAAACCAGAACCTAATGAAAATTTTCAACAAGAATAAAGTTAGGCTTGAAATTCCAGAATTTATATCTGGTATATCAGTGCTCCCAAGCTGAGGGAAACCAAACCATTCCATCCACTTCCAAATTCTGGTATTAGTTTATTCTAAGTAAATTCTGGTGATTACCATGAAGAGTGTTGGAGGGAAAAAAATTCTGCAATTACCTGTCATATATATAAGAATGTTGCTTCTATCATCAGAAAGAAGACGTTTTGAACGAGGTGCACTTGCTGGGATTCTTCCTGTCAATACTCGCAAAAAATTCTCCACAGTAACCTGAAGAAACAACTTCCTCTATGAATACTATATTGCATGTGCAGGAATACCAATAGATAGGGTTCTCAAAATGCATGAAAATAGTTCAGTAATGCTTACACAGCTCAATAGTAAATCAATAAGCTTAGGCTGTATTGCCACATTTCATCATAACCAAATACAGTTTCTATATTCCATTAGATTCATTGTTACTGAACAGTAATAAATTTTATTACTGAAACTTATCCTATCAAGCACACATTTACCACCCTTCCATTTTTTTAATATACCTTCATCAATTTGAACACCCGTCACATTGTGTGACTTCATCTGTGTGAACCTAACTTATGCTTGTTTACCTAGCAGCATTATGTGTTACCATCTCAAAACGTTAATAAATATATTTTAATACATATTATCCCTTCGAGACTCTAGGAAAATGAGATACCAGTAGTAGAAACATCTGACTATCCATCTGGCTTGCAAACAACAAAAAAATCCATAAAATATCAGAGCTTCTGGTTCGGAATACAAATTTACAGCAGCTCAAAAAGCACCACAATATTCAGGCTCGTGACAGCTGTAAACTAAAGCCAAAGTCTCAGCACATAAATCACTGCAGATCAATTCTGTTTTAAGAAATCAAATGACTCCAGTATTCAATAGTTTCTTCTTATAAACCTTTTCTTATAGATCTTTTAAATGGGCACTGAGAAGATGCTAATGAGTCCCTTTAAGAAATGCCTAGAGTTAAAACTTTATTTGTGCCCCTTGGGGATTGGGCGGTCTAACAAATAAAAAATAATAATAATAATAATAAATAGCATCTATGTAATAAGCAAGACACGCATCCAACTGATAATCTTTCCATTTTTCCACAATCATTTCTACAAGCATTTGGCATGCTAAAAGTTTATTACCTGAACTAAAAAGTTACTAGAGTGCAATCATTACAAAATAGCTCTCACATTTCATATATAATGAGTATATTCTTTAAGCCTAAAGGATAGGTCTGAAGTACAACAGCTGGCATGTTTGCACAAAGAAAAGTCAAGCCATGTATAAGATATCCATACCACATGTATGTGCTAGCTCGTTCTCATTTCCTGTAATGAATGCTGCAATAAGAACTTATGCTGTATGAGCAGCTTGGTATGTGGTGAAATGTTATATGCTTGGTATAAGAAAATAGGCCAAGTCAGCTAACTTCTATAAACTGCTCACCTGGTCACCCATTACAAGAAAATTTCTTATGTGACTAGGCATAAGCCCATCAGTTTGCCACAAATAAATCTGTGCACATGCGCACACACACACAAACGTGCACACACATGTGGCAGGGGGAGAAGACTAGTAATTCTTCAGTCTGTGCTTTTAAAGAAGATGCAAGTTCTTGGGAAAGCAGCTCTTCCATCTCAAACCCAATTATTTCCAGTTAATGTTATGAAATATGATCAATGTTTCTTAAACTGTTCAACTATCAACATAAAACAATAGTTGAAAGTGAAGATAAATTCTAAACTTTTAAACTGACTTTTATGGGTTTTTTATTGTTCTTATCTTTTTTTAAAGTAATGTTTTACCTTATGTTGGAAAAATAGCTAACAAATGTTTTAAACCAGGGGTCCCCAAACTTTTTAAACAGGGGGCCAGTTCACTGTCCCTCAGACTGTTGGAGGGCCGGACTAAAAAAAACTATGAACAAATTCCTATGCACAAATGATTGTAAAATGCTTAATTTCACCTTTCAGCCTTTCTGTCATGGTCTATTTTTAGAACAGTGACCAAAGTATGTCAAGTACAGGGTGGGCTCCAAATATTGTTGGGAAGGCTGTGGAATACCTTCCCTTGTTAAAAAAAAGCAGAACTTTCCCAATGAAGCATTACATCTAACCCAGGATCAGAGTTATCTTCCTGGGTTCTTTCCTCCCTAGCAGCCAGCCGAAAGCGATTCACCAAGCCTGGCTGATGCCAATGGGAAGTGGGGGCGGAACAAGAAAGCCTGAGAGAGAGCAACACATGGAGTAGCCGGTGAGGGAAGGGCGGAGCAGGCATTGCTACACATGTTTTCAACTCTGGGTCAAGAGAAAAATTCATGGGAGATTTTGGGGTGCAAATTCTGAGAAAGGCAGAAGGGGTTTGGGGTGGGGAGCCCACTACCCAAAGTAGTCATTTTCTCTAGGAATTGATCTCTGTCACCTGGAGGCCAGCTGTAGATTCTGGGACATCTCCAAGGCCTCCCCTAGAGGTTGGCAAACTCTTTACATAGAGGTAATATCCACAAATATGTCTCCTGCCTGTGAACAGCAATGTTTAGAAAGCAGCAACTCCAGTCACAGAAAAAGAGCAGACCTGTGGGCATTGCCTTGTTGCATAGGCTGGTTGGGGAGAAAGGAGCCCAGGAGCCCAAGGGAGCTGATCTGGCAGACCCCAAAGGCCGTGGGTATCTCCAGGGCTCTGTTTTCTCTCCAGCAGATCCAACGGTCAAAGCCACGGAGAGCCATTCGCTGCCTACCAGCCGGTCCCACAGGGTGGGGGGTGGGGATCACCCTGTTTGCATTCAGCTGGCCTTGTTGGCAGGGGCAGAGGTGGGTAGCCCCATTCTCGGGTTGTGTGGGGCCTGAAGGCAGACAAGCAACTGTAAGCACAACAACCCAGTGGGAAACCCTCCTGCGCCACCAGACCCGTGCCCCACATCAACAGACGTTGGGGCTGGTTCCTCCTCTCCCTCGAGCCCCCACTGCACATGAATGGAGCCATTGCCGCCATGCCTGGCGGGCCGGATAAATGCCTTCTGGGGGCCACATTTGGCCCCCGGGCCGTAGTTTGGGGACCCCTGTTTTAAACAAACACTCCCTAAAAAGAATTGATAAAGTTGTATATATTCTCAGTGTTGCAATGCTATAATGGTGGTGAAAAGTGCTGTCAAAGTCACAGTTGACTTATGGATTTTCAAGGCAAGAGATATTCAGAGGTAGTTTGTCACTGCCTGCCTTTTTGTAGTGATCCTGACTTCCCTGGGGATTTCTCATCCAAGTACTAACCAAGGCCGACCCTGCTTAGCTACCAAAAACCGGGTTACAAAATAAAAATACTGACATACTATAATACACTCTTGCAAAGATGACATATTACAGAAACACATATTGATGAAAGAAACATTAAATTCAGATTTTGACAGCAGCTTCTGAACCACTGCAGGGCCAAAGTAGAATTTTATTCAGTACCCACCTACCGGCTTCACCCTTGCATTTAGGAGCAATTCCTTTTCAATTGTTGGGATCACACTGGTCACACATAAGTAATAGTTTGTAACTCTACTGATGGACCTTAATGTTCTAAGCATCAAGAACTACATTCAGGATTTGCTTAATACTTAACCTCATAGCTTCTATAATCCACTTCCACATCATCACCATAAACATTCAGTTCCATGTTTTTGTGACTGAACACAGTAGCTGGTCTTGGATTCCGTGGGTTGCAGGCCATGTCATCTGCAAGCATCAAGACTATATGGCTAAGGAAAATAAAATAAAAATATGTTAACTTCAAAAAGCTGCAGAAATTAAAGCCCTTCAAGAAATTCATTTTAAATACAAACTTCAAGAAGCATACTCATTTTGCAAAGCACTTTAGTTATTTCAGCCCTATTTTTGAAGAAAGTCTCTTTGTGGCTAACCTAAACCATAAACACAACCAACAGAGCCTTCACAAATGATATGAGTAACCTTATCTATACACATTCAGTGATGTACAGTTCACAAAACTAAATTTCTATTGATACAGTTTATACAAACCTTCTCAAATACAAGAAAATTTACAAGGTAACTCTGAAAATAGATCAGTGAAGACTGATCGGTAGCATTTGTTCTGGCTAGTGGGTTCGACTAACTCTACCACTGTGTCATCACTAACTTTGGTATAATACACTGTGCATCAGGATTCAACAAGAAAATCCCAGAGAAAAATCCACATAAAATATAATTGGCAAGTCACTGTCTCTTTCACTCCAACTAGCCTTACAAAGCATGGAGAAAAAAATTTAACATACTCATTCTGAAAAATATTACATCCATATTTGCTAGGAAAAAAATGAGAAAAAATCGTGGGAAGCCCACAAATGAAATTACCGTAAAGCATGATCTCTGCCAACTAGTTTATCATCTTGATGTGGTTATAAAACAGAGACCTGGGCTCTGCCCAAAACTTGCCCAACAGAGAGGGTTTCCACTAATGGAAGAGAAGGTGGTTTTGCCTACTATATGCTCCCACTGGTTTCTAGGAGTTCTCTGTCTCCCAGGATCAGCATTTTAATGACAATCTGGGGTTGCAACAGAAGTCTTGCTCTGCTCACAGAAATTCCTTGCATCAGCAGAAACTTCTGAAGGATCCAAGACAGGACTCATGGCTATCTAGACCAGTTTAACGGAATTGTTGTTCTCCCGTCTGCTTTTACTAACATCCTGGAAAAAATTACAGGATTTTTGTTTCCCGATAAATTCTTTTGTAGAGATTAAAAACGCTCTAAGGGGTTCTTTTGGCCAAGAACAAGAATGCAAACAGGAATATAAACTCCATCTCAGTCACCTTTGTTTCAGCTGGCAAAACAAAACGAAATCTACCTTGTCTTAGAGAAACTCTTTGACAAATACATCACATTCAAAACCCTCTATGCTGAATCATTAACATAGAGAGCATTGGACACAGGAAGTTCATGTTTCTGGGTGCTGTGTGTTGATTAGGCTGCACATTTATAAAAGGAGAAGGGAGACATTTATGCTAAATGAATTTGGATGAAGTTGTTCCTGAAGTAAGAAGCTACTAAACATACTGGTCATTCTGCATTTAAGGAAATACTTTGATAATCTGCCATTTCTTCTACTGAAAACTTGCCCAACATTATGGCACCATATTAGCTTTTTAAAAGAGCAGCAATTATACTGAATATATACTCCCAATGGTTACAAGCAAGCTAATTTTATTCCATTCTGTCTTATAACAGAAGAAAAAATACCCTGGAATGTAGGAGCACAATGCGGTGCGTCAACAAAAATCTTAGGCAGTTGTGCTAAGAACTGAAAAACATTTTCCTAATTGCTTTTATTGTTAGATGACAAGTTCTCTTTGAAGCTCTGAAGAAAACCTGCATTTAGATGGATTTTTTTCTTTGAAAAAATAAGAAAGAAAAGGTGTCATCCAAATAAATTCTATTTTAAAAAGAACACTGTCACTGTTCCTTATCCAATCTTTTAAGCTTTTATATATATATATACACACACACACACACACATATACACACATATATATATACACACACACACATATATATATGTATGTATGTGTGTGTGTGTGTGTGTGTGTGTGTGTATACACAAATCCCCCGTAGAGCAACAGAAAATTCCACCAGGAAAACAAGCAGTCACATTGCTACCATGGAATGTATTAAACAGAATAGCAAATATATACAGTCAAACCAATACTGAAAGATATAAGGCCAGCCAAGCCTAAAAAACAAGGACTGTATATATAGGGATACAAGGCAATGTGGTATAAGCAGTTATTTTGAGTGTAATTTCAACAGATACTTCATAAACTTAGATTATTCATACAGATATATTGTGGTTATTTAACTGGATAGAAAGGTAATAAACACACATATAATGAGAGCATGTCATAAACATTGTGTCCATGAAACCTGCAATAGATCATATTAACGTTCCAGTCAGTAGTCCAGTATCTCCAAAAATTCAATGAATCAAAAAATATTTAGATGAGTTGAGCTCCAAGCAAGTGATGAAGAAACACTTTTCAATAGGAAATTTCTTCAATAGCTGCATAAATATAAACTGTCATTTTAGATGTTATTTTAAATTGTGTTGGACATTATATATGTTACATCTTTGTAGCAATATGGTAACAGTTGCTTTCATAAAAGCAGCGAAATCAAACAATTTAACGTCATCAATAAGTTAACATTTTAACAGATATAATTTTGTTCAACTTAAACATGCTGATGCTGAGGCAGTTATACATTACTTTGTAACTAGATGATTCACTGAAGGTAGAAGCTGTATGCTGCTTTACTTAGCTAAACACATAAATAAGAGAATTCAATCTGTAAGTAACTGTATCATTTACTGTAACTGATCATCAGCATGTTTAAGTTGAACAAAATTATATCTGTTAAAATGTTAACTTATTGATGACGTTAAATTGTTTGATTTCGCTGCTTTTATGAAAGCAACTGTTACCATATTGCTACAAAGATGTAACATATATAATGTCCAACACAATTTAAAATAACATCTAAAATGACAGTTTATATTTATGCAGCTATTTCTAATAGAATTACCTGAACGCACTGAAGAAATTTCTATTGAAAAAGTGGACTAGCTGGCGGCGTTCTTTGATATGGCTTTCGCCTATGCTTGTGGTTTCTTCATCACTTGCTGGAGCTGTTGCTGCCAACTACCACAACTCATCTAAATATTTTTGATTCATTGAATTTTGGAGATACTGACTCTTTCTACTGACTGGAACGCAATATGACTATTGCAGGTTTCGTGCCTCATGGACAATGTTTATGACATGCTCTCATTATATGTGTGTTTATTACCTTTCTATCCAGTTAAATAACCACAATATATCTGTATGAATAATCTTTATGAACGGTTTATGAAGTATCTGTTGAAATTACACTCAAAATAACTGCTTATACCACATTGCCTTGTATCCCTATATATACAGTCCTTGTTTTTTAGGCTTGGCTGGCCTTATATCTTTCAGTACCATGGAATGTATATAGAATATTCTAAACACTATTTAGAACAACACAATAATAGGATGGGCAGCCCAATCCACAGAAGGAGGAGTTAGTTAGGTGGCAGACAGGGACAGTGCAGATATACCACCTCCACAGAGTTTCCCAGCAGCTCAGAAAGGTTAAATAAAACAGAAACCTACATTTTGCACTGCAACCACCCTATCCAACCCAATGGGCTGCACCTGCAATTTTGCCAGTGTAAGTAATTATCAGCAAAAGGGCACATTCCCCGGCTGGAAGGCCTGATGAAGCCGACAAGTCAATTCCATTCCTGGGAATTTCCCACTGGCACATGGCTCTCTGGAGTGGGCAAAAGTTACTCTCATGAGGATGTGCCACTTACCAAGTGGACTGGCCAGAGTCATGTTGGTTCTAAAACCTTTTCGTCCCCTGCCCCTCCCCCATGGAATGGATTGTTAAATAGTAAATAGTCATCAGTCTCAAGTTTACTTTGATAGATGTAACTAAAATAACAGAGCAGCTGGTGCCCGAGTTCCGGTTCCGGTTCCTCAGGAGTGGCCGTTCGAAAATCTTCTCCGATAAGGCTTGCTTATTTTTTCTAATTACTTCTTTATAGCTTTAAATAACTTCTCCTTTCTTTTAAGAAGAAGAATATAACTTTGTATGGGAGTAACTCTCTGGCTTTAAATTTAACATGGGGAGTAAAAAACGGACTAGAGAGCTGGAAGAAAACTCTCCTCCCCCCACGGCTAAACAACCAAAAATCCGGGACTTCTTCCAAATTCCAGTAACAAACCGGTACACAATCTTAGCCGATAATGAACCAGTGCCGAGAGATAAAAGTCCCATTAGAAGCTTATCAGAAAGAATAGAAACAGGAATGTCTTCTAGCAAAACAGTAAACAAGCCGAACGAACTGATTAACATAACTGAGAGTACAGACAGTAACCATACTGAAACAGAAGAGCAGCATGAGCTATTTAACTTATTGTCCCTTTTAGTGGGGACAGTAGAATATATATATAACAGAGCAGCATGGAAATTTTTCCACAATTTTATTTTTTGTGAAAAGGGAAATTAGAAAGAAGAAACAAGGAGCACACTCCAGAAGCATTCTCTGTTTCTACTACATTCCATTTCATCTCAGATGTCCTCCTAGGATCTCAGAATAGAATACAAAGTTTTTCCTCCTTCTTTTACTCTCACAACAACTTCATGGAGTAGGGAAGGCCAACAGAAAGGTAGACTGACCTAAAGTCACCCACTGCACTTCAGTGGGAATTTGAACCTAGGCTTCCCCAGTCTAACATTAACAATTACAAGGAAGAGGTGTAAGGCTCGTGGTTTACCTGAGCTCTATATATGGTTAGCATTTCTTCCTTCATGGTGGCTTTTTCCTGCTGGAAGGCCCCCCTCAAGTAGCCAAAATTTTCAGATTTTAATTCCTTCAAGGAGAGCTTACCCACTTCGATCTCAGTCTTCTGAGATGCCACCTGGCCATTTTGGACCGTTTTGGGAGTGAGAGAGCTCTGTCCCGGGACACCAGGGCACATTGGGCTATGCTTGGCAAGCAAATCAAATTACTAGCAACTAATGAGGGGATCAAAAGTGTAACTATTCAGATTGCCAAGCACCCTCTCTATAGTGAGATGTCAGCTTCCAGGTCAACCACAAATTGATATTTGAGAGCCAAAAGAGATTGTTTATTACTGCATGGCAATTCTTTCTTACTTTTCAAAGTAGCACCAATAGGATTCTCTCCTCTAACATCCAAAGAATGAAAATAGCATGACTATATTCATTCTCTGTTCCTCTTGCCTTGTCTCATAGGTAGAGCACTCAAGTTGCCACCACAGTTCCCTTGGTTGCCAGGTACATAACATCACAAATCATTTATTTACATTGACAAGTAAGAATAAACATGCTAAGCCTGTGCCCTGTTGTGCTAGTGCAGCATCCTACAGAATTATAACATTAGAAATTTACAAACAGCACTATTACTTTTAAAAAGGTAACCGTTGAATATTTTCTTACCTATCAGGGATGCCTAGTCTCTTGACACTCCTGTAAACTGAAAGGGTATTGGCCACATGGCGATAGTTAAACCAAAATCGAGAAGTACATACCTAAAGAGAAAAACAGTACACATGTGTATGAACAGATATTAAGAAGCAGATAAATGATTCCTACAACAAAAATCCAAAATTCCTATATGAATTCACATGGGAGAATAATGAACACAAACAAAGATTCTTTGAAGTTTTCACCAAGTGCTTAAACATTCAGTTTCATTTTAAAATGAAAAGCACCTTGCCTCTTCAAACATCTTGCATGCATGATTTCTGCAGCCTATTATAGGCACATAACTTCACTGGACTCTGGCCTAAGTTAATTTATTTATGGAAAACAAATCTTCCCAACTACTTCATCAGATTTGATCTTCATTCCAGCTACATTAATATTAAGGCACCACAGGAAGGACCATAATTTACTGAAGAACACATATGTTGCTTCCAGATAGGATCAAACTCCCAGGTTGGATCCCTAGTAATGAGAAGCTGAGAAATTATTAATTTTTCATCTCATTTACAGAAGTTATACCCCAACTTTCTATCCCCCTCAGGACCATCAAGGCAGCCAACGCATTAAAAATACACCTAATAAACAGCACATTAAACCCAAGCAGAAAAATACTACTCAAACAATTAAAACCAAATTAAAATACACATACGAATATTACAAAATATACATACATAAAAAGAACAATTAAACAGCAGGAAGGAAGGATCACTAAGGGAATGTCAAACAAATTTTCCTCCCATTCATGGAAGATGGCCACAGAAGGGCACAGGCAAATCTCTCTAGGGAGAGAGCTACAGTGTTCTGGTGCCATAACCAAAAACAACCCTCTTCAACTTAATCTCAGAAAGCAAGGGCACTCAAAACAGGATCTCAGAAGATGACCACAGCAGCCATAAAGGAGTGAGCAGTACTTCAGTCTACTGGCCATAAGATTAAAAGTTCAACACCAACAACTTGAATTGTGCCAGAAAACAAGTTGAGGGCCAGTATAGTTGATCTAAAGATGGAGTGATATGGTTTCTGCAACCCACGCTAGACAGTATCCTGGCTACAACATTCTGCACCAAATGAAGATTCCAAACACATTTCAAGGGCAGACCCTCATAAAGTGCAGTGCAATAATTTAACTGTAAGCAGAGATCACCACAAGAAGTGCTTGGATTTTACCCAAAGTTTATGACATGCAATTAATAATATAAGTAATATTTATGCATAGGCAGGGGACTTACACCTTTCCCCTGGGCCTCCATCCCCATGCTATCTCCTTGTCCGCTCGCCATATTTGCTCCTGCTCTCTCTCAATTTTCTGGACCCCAATTTCTCATTGTCCATCCTTTTCTCCCCTCCTGATTCCACTCTACCTTTATTATTTTATTTATTATTGGATTTATATACCGCCCTCCCCCAAAGGGCTTACCTTCTGGTTGGGGCCATAGACAATCAGGCAGCATTCTGGATTTCTACAGTAATGCACAGATGTAGCCTTTTACTTTTAAAGCATTTCATTCACAATTTAAAATGTTATATTTACTTGGTCATCTCAGGTTTCAAGAATCCTACATCCCATTCCATATGTTGCACCCCAAGTGTTTTGGTTCCCATTTATATTAGATACAATTTTATTCTTAGGTTCCTATCATAGCTGCTACAATGATTGACAATATATAAAAATGCCATTAAACCAACATTAGCATACAGTTTTACCCAGACAGATTGTAAGCTGTCCTTCCTGAACCTGAAGATGTAGAAAAACTCACCAAAACTGCCCAGTTGTTGGTATGCCCACTTCTAAAAAACTGTTCTGCTTGCTCCTGAAAGTAAAGGCAATAGAAAATAAGGGCGAAACAACACAGCTTGCTGAACTATACCAAAACAGGTGTCTTCCTTCAAAGCCAATTTGTTAACAATTGGGAGGTCTAGAAGTAGTTCCAAGGAAATTAGTGAGGCACTGGCAGAGTACTTGTTTGTTGTTTAAACTGGGTATGTGTTTTGGCTAAGCCATAAACATAATATTTAGAATTTAATTGCACGCTACACATTGTCTGTGCAAAGCCATTTAAAATCGATTTAATATCAGATCAAAGCCACAGTCCCAAGAAAGTTTATAAAGGTCACAATACACTAGTAATATTTTTTTTTATTTAAAAAATATTTTATATAGGATATATTCCAAATTTCACTTGTGGAAATCCCATATGCATAAACCCACAACAAAAACACATAGGGTTACTATGTGTGTTACACGTGTGTTACACGCTCTTTGAGTGTTCACATACATTTCTGTATAGAATTCTCAGTTTACTGCTGTGAAGGCCCTTCAGCAAATGTAAGTATTGGGAACAAATAACATGACAAACGGATAAATATAAAATAATATTCTGATATGCCAGGAATGACATTTAAGTACAGGAAATAGTGCCTAGATTGTGGGAAAGAATACAAGCATGTTATCATTACATGGTCTGCTTGTGTTATTTTAGAAACAAAGTAAAATAATTTCTTTTATGACTTATTAAACTACTAGAACAGGGGTACGGAACCTGCGGCTCGAGAGCCGCATGCGGCTCTTCTGCCCTTGCACTGCAGCTCCACGAGCCAAGCCGCCGGCTTCATCCTTGCCCGCCCTGCAGGCAGCAGAGCAGGCGCACCAATTGCCTGCAGCCAGCTGGGCCTCGCCGCGGGCTTCCCCTCTCGCCCACCCCGTTGGAGCGGGGTGGGGGCTTTCCTGGCGGCCGGCAAGGCCAAGCCGCCAGCTTCATCCTTGCCCGCCCTGCAGGCAGCAGGGCGGGCGCATCCATGCGCTTCTCAGAATGAGTGGAGTAAAAGGTAAAAAAAATCCCAATATATACAGTGTTATCTTTATTTTAAATGTCAAAAATTATTTGCGGCTCCAAGTGTTTTCTTTTCCCGTGGAAAACGGGTCCAAATGGCTCTTTGAGTGTTAAAGGTTCCCTACCCCTGTACTAGAAGTAAAGTACACACAAATACAGCAAGCTCTAGAAAAGTGCTGGGAAGTTAACAGCACCCATTAAGGGAGCCAACCCCTCCTGCCTTTCCTGCCCCCTTGGCCAGCATCACCAACTCCCTCCTCCGGTTCCTAGATGCCTGCATAGGCACACAAAGGTTAATGGCAACCACCAAGGGAGCAACCCCTCCTGCCTTTCTCCCCTCTCAGTCCTGTGTCATCGACTCCCTCCTTCTTCTTCTCTGCTCCTCTTCCTGGAAGCCTGTATCACCATGCAACAGTTAACAGTGCAGTTGCAACTGCCATCAGTCAGAACCATCCCACAGGGAGCAGCCAATGCCTGAGCCTGTCCCTCCTCAGGCGGCTGGAGATGGCACAGTGACTGTAATTATTCAGCAGTGGGGGATAAGGGTGAACATGTGAGACAGTGAGTAACCACCACATTCCACTGTTTTGAGTTGTTTTTTACACATTGTTTCTAAACCTTGCCCCAAGAAGTTTGTACGTGGCAATTGGGTGGAAGCGGCAATTGGCTGGAAGTGAGCGATTGCCCCCATGGCTAGCCTTTTATATAATGGAATATGTGGGAGACAAGATTCCATAATGGAAAAAATTATGCTTGGCCCCTGGCAGTGGTAGGTTGTTGCTGTCTAGATGCACCAACGGGATAACACCTTCATTTTTACTGCAATTGCATTAGCAAAAAGGTAGGAGCCAAGACTTTCACACCAACTTGCAAGAGGCCAGTCTGACAACCAAGGAGCCCTTCATCTATATTTCCAGACTGCAACTGAATCTAGAGAGGCCTGCAAGGGCTCTGCTTCTGCAGCCTTCCTTGTGGTCCAACAGGGTAGGAATGGAGATGGTGATCCCCCTCACCGGTGCCACTGCTATCATGCTCAGCTCCTGAAGAGTCAGTATTGGAAAACCCACCAGCCAAAAGCCAGAGCCAGCATGGGAAAAAAGCACTCAAGGTCAGCTAAATTACTTGAGGCTCTCATCAACTGCATCATCCTGCAGACCAGTGAGGAGGAGTCCAGCTGCAGGAGCACCAGACTGGGTGCCATGCACCTAGAAAAAACTCCCAGCTTTGCCCTGTTAGCCCCGCCAAGAGGAACATGGCAGCTTCTCCTCACCCTCAAGCTATTCATCATGGGGATGGGGCTTTTCTAGGGCTGTTTTAGCTTCCTGGTCCACCCATGTTTCGCATGAAAACAAGCGCAAGGCATTTCATGATGCATTTGAAGACTTATCGAAGTGATATTAATAAAATTAATAAAATAAGCCCCAACTGATGTGTGAATTAATGCAGGGAAAGCCAGTGCACAGCTTAACTTTCTATTATCAGACTGAATTACACTTGCTACTCCCCCCCCCCCCCAAAAAAAATCCAAAATCCGTTTCAATAAAGTATCCCTGCTTTACAGAAACACTTGTCAGAAGAGTCGCTGCCCTGGAAGAGTGGTTGCCCTAGATGTCACAGCAAAGATTCATCATTCAAAAAGGTTGCCCAACAGCTGCACCCCAACCTACGAGCTAAACGAGCGAACCTAAGATCAGGCTGCTCCAATCCCCCCACCGCTCCTCCCCGCGCTTACCTCGACCCCATCCGCGTTCACTGGACTGCAACAGCCCAGTAAAAGGGCTACTATGACAGATCTCAGAGCAAGAACAGAGGCAGCCATACTCAGCGGACCTCCCCATCCGGAAGAAGGAAGTGCATTGGCTGCCTCCAGTTCTGTAACTCCTCCTTAATTTCATCACGTTCCGGCAGCATTGATGCTTTTAAAGGCATAGAAAGCTGGGAATCACCACGGGCTGAGGTTGCTGTCCGGGTGGGGTGAGGCGAAACCAGCAGATGCCGCCCAAGTAGGGGCAGAAATGGAAAGGGAGCCATGCCTGGCAACGGCTGGCATCACCGGAGAAAGGAGGAGCGAACCGAGACTTTAAAGAGGCTCGCCTTCCTTTGTGCCAGCCATGTGCTGTGCTCACCAGCTGTGATTTGGGACGATTTGCAGATGCTCTCCACGCAGGCGGTTGCGTAGGTATTTCTTTCCCAAGGAATGAAGCGCTCTTTTCTCTCGGCTGGTTGGGGGGAGCCTGAGTTTTCTTCCATGGCATCTTCTTGCCTTTCCCGCTTGAGCGGGGTGAGCATGTTCGGGACTGTCCGGGCCGGGGGCGAGCATCACTTTCATTTTCCCCGGCCGGGCAGCTCTGGCCGCCATGGGGATTTCCCTCAAGTCCCCTTGCTGGGCAGAGGGAACGCAGCTTCGGCAGCCCTGGCCGAGCTGGATGCCGCTTTCGACCCTTCTCCGCAGGGCAGGTTTCCCCAGATGCGGCTGGCCCCAGACCCACTCTCCCTCGCTGGGCGGCTGGCTGCGCTTATCCTCTATCGGGAAGGATGAGATATCTAGCCCTCAGAAAGCAGCACGGCTCTTGTTTGGTGACCTCAAAGGCCATAGGTACAGACACGTAAGATTGCCTATGGCTTGGCTGCCCCAGGCAAATCAGATTCTTTCAGGTCTTTGAGGCTAAGCAGGGTCCATCCTGGTAAATTTTTGGATGGGGAACCATCTAGGAAATATTCTGTCGCTATGGAAAGGTAGGCATTTTCATGCACATATGGAATAAGACAGTTGTCTGAAAGTGGACTTGGCTGCTTGCAGCATAGATCCCTGACTTTCCTGTTCAACTTTTTCTTCCCTGGTCTGCAGGAGGCAACAATAATTTGGGTTTGCTGAGGCAGGTTTTGGCCAGCAATGTCTTCCTTCCTCTTGGACAATTAATTTTCTTTTCCAACTGGGGAGGTCCAGCAGTAGAATGATTTTCCACAAGTGGACATGTTGCCAATGTAATATTGGTAGGAATTTTGATAAGAGGAAGAAGAGGAGTTGGGATTTATCCCTCTTTTTCTCCTGTGGGAGACTGGGGGGGAGGGGGGCTTGCCGTCTCCTTGCCCCTTCCCCCCTCACAACCAACACGGCCCTGGGTTCGCCAGCATCTAAAGTTTCATGATGAAGTTGTAGACATTGAATACTCTCCCAACGGGGAAGATATGGTTAGCAGAGAAATGAAGGAATGCTTTTGCTTGGTGAACTAATGTTCCCACAGGAGCGGGTTTCCCAAATGTGCAGGAGGCTGACCCAGGTTAAAGTTTGCCTTTAAATAGGCATCTCTTTCAGCGGCCACCCTGGTCAGGCTTGCCCTGTTCCCCGCCCAACTCGCTTGCCCCGCTGTGGGCCTCTCCCAGCTCGTCCTGGGGCGGGGGTGAGCGGGGCCTGGTTTTCCCACCCTGCTACCTGCAGAGCAAAGGCTCCTGCTGCCACCTGCCAGGCAGGCGTGCGGCCTTCCCCTTCACTCGCCTCATGGTGGGGGCGAGTGGGGCCTTGTTCGCCCCCCCCCCCGGCTACCCGCAGGGTGCGTGCTCCGGATGCCGCTAGCCGGGAAGGTGGGCTACCTTCCTCCTTGCTCGCCCCATTGCAGGGGCAAGCGGGGCACTGTTTTTTCCCACTCTGCTACCTGCAGGGGCATGCTCTGGGTGCCTTTGGCCAGCAAGCGTGCGGCCTTCCCCCCCACACACACACACATACTCGCCCCGTTGCAGGAATGTGTGGGCCTTGTTACCCGCCTGCTACCTACAGCACATATGCTCCGGTTGCCGCGTGCAGCCTCTCCCCTCGCTCACCCGGGGCAGGGGTGAGCGGGGCCTTGTTTTTCCCACCCTACTGCCTGCAGGGCGCATGTTCCTGCTGCCGGCGGCTGGCCGGTAAGGCGGGTGGCCTCCCACTTGCTCACCCAGTTGCAAGAGCGAGCGGGCCTTGTTTTCCCTGCCCTGCTGCCGGCGGGGCGCATGGTCAGTCACCACCAGCCGGGCAGGTACAGCCCCCCCTGCTCGCTACAAGCAGGGCCTTGTTTTGCCACCGAGTAGCCTCCTGGGCGCATGCCGCTGGCGCCGCCGGCCAAGCAGGCCTGCGGTCCCCTCACTCATCCCTTCGTGGGGGCGAGCGGGCCTTGTTTTCCTGCCCTCCTGCGTGCAGGGAGCAGGCTCCTGCTGCCGCCGGCTGGGCAGGTGTGTGCCCCCCTCACTTGCCCCATTGTGGGGGCGTGTGGGGCCTTGTTTTCCCGTCCCGGCTACCTACAGGGCATGTGCTCCAGATGCCGCCGGTCGGGAAGGTGGGCTACCTTCCTCCACGCTTACCCCATTGCAGGGGCGAGCGGGGCACTGTTTTCCCCACTCTGCTACCGCAGGTGCTCTGGGCACCGCCGGCCAGCAGGCGTGCGGCCTTCCCCCCCCACCCAACTTGCCCTGTTGTGGGAATGTGTGGGCCTTGTTACCCGCCCACTACCTACAGCACGAATGTTCCAGTTGCCGCTGGCCAGGCAGGTGTACGGCCTCCTCCCTTGCTCACCCCGTTGCAGGAGCGAGCTGGCCTTTTTTCCCCTGCCATGCCATCTGCGGGGCGCGCGCTCATGACTCCGCCGGCCAGGCAGGCGTGCAGCCTCCCCGCTCGCTCACCCAGGGTGGGGGTGAGCGGGGCCTTGTTTTTCCCACCCTACTGCCTTCAGGGCGTGTGTTCCTGCCGCTAGCGGCTGGCTGGGCAGGCAGGTGGCCTCCCTGCTCGCTCACCCCATTGCAGTTGCGAGCGGGCCTTGTTTTCCCCGCCCTGCTGCCGGTACAGCCCCCCCCCCCCGCTCGCTCCAGTGCAGGGGCTGGTGGGGGCCCTGTTTTTCCCCGCCCCACTACCTGCAGGGCATGTTCTCCAATGATGCCAGCCGGGCAGGTGTGTGGCCTCCTTTCTCGCTTGCCCCATTGCAGGGGCGAGCAGGGCCTTGTTTTGCCACCCAGCAACCTCCGGGGTCACGCTCCTGGCACCACTGGCCTGGCAGGCCTGCGGTCCACTTCCTCACTCATCCCTTCATGGGGTCAAGCGGGCCTTGTTTTCCCACCCTCCTGCCTGTAGGGAGCAGGCTTCTGCTGCTGCCAGCCGGGCAGGCGTGCGGCCCCCCCCTCACTTGCCCCAGTGCGGAGGCGATCAGGGCCTTGTTTTCCCCCCTGCTGGCTGTAGGATGCAGCCATGCAGCCCCCCACCCGCTCACCCCGTTGCAGGGGTGGCGGGGCCCTGTTTTCCCACCTGGCTGCCTACAGGGCGCGTGCTCCTGCAGCCGCTGACAAGGCAGGCGTGCACCCTTCCCCCTTCCATGCCTCGTTGCAGGGGAGAGCAGGAATTGTGTTTCTCGCACTGCCGCTGCCTGCCGGGCGGTTGCACGGCCCCCCCTTCGCTCGCCTCATTGCGGGAATGAGCGGGCCTTGTTTGTGCCACCCTGCTACCTGCAGGGTGCACGCTCCTACTGCCGCCCACCGGCTAGGTGCGCAGACCGCCCATCGCTTCCTCCGGGGCAGGGGCGAGCGGGGCCTTGTTTTTCCGCACTGCTACCTGTAGGGCGCATGCTTCTGCAGCCGCCAGCTGGGCAGTCACGTCAACCCCCCTCACTTGCCCCGTTGCGGGAGTGAGCGGGCCTTGTTTTCCCTGCCCTGCCGTAAACGTAGTAGAGGATTTAAGCCATTAATTAAAACAGTGCAGCCTGAAAAACAAAATAAACATACAAGTAGCAAAGTCTGAACACTTTCAGCAAGTTCAGTACAACTCTCCCCTCCCCCTCCACATTTTGAAATAAAAATGTCTTAAGATATCTAAGAGGAGTGAGATACTCATACTTCCAATACCCCCACAGCTCCTCCCCGCGGCGCGTACCTCGACCCCATCCGCGTTCACTGGACTGCAACAGCCCAGTAAAAGGGCTACTATGACTGTTACCCCAGAGACACAACTCAGAGCAAGAACAGAGGCAGCCATACTCAGCGGACCTCCCCATCCGGAAGAAGGAAGTGCATTGGCTGCCTCCAATTCTGTAACTCCTCCTTAATTTCATCACGCTCTGGCCGCATTGATGCTTTTAAAGGCATCGCGCTTCTCTTTCATGCTGGGCTATTGCATTCTGTTTTGGTTCAACTTGCAAATGTCCATTGTGCTTTTGTACCACGCTGCTAAAACTGATAGCGAGGGTAGTGTGCGTTTTATTATTTGAGCGGCTGCTAAGTATTTTCAGAACTGATTTAATTGTGCTTTGTGTATGTGTGTGAGTGTCTGCCGTCAGATTAATAGCTAACCTATGAATCAATGTGTGAGCGCTTAAGCTGTGGAGAAAGGCCTGCTGACCCGAGCTTCGAAATTTCTTTGACTTGCTATAGCGCATGAAGAACTTATTCCATTGCGGGAAAAGGTAAAATGAGGATCTGCACGGATCCTCCTGAATTCATATGATTTTTGAATTGAAATGAAATGAAATGAAACAACCATGAAACTATACAGCATGTCCAAGTCTACAGGCAGCACCAAAACAATCATGCATCACATGCTCCATGGCACACCAGTGGCGCAAAAACCTATTTGAAAAACAGGGATCATCAAGATTCTCATGATTTCTGCACCAAGTCACCCCCAAACCACCATCCCGTCACAGCTCAAGCCCTCAGCCACAGGCCTGACCACACCAGTCACGCGGTACATGCTCTCTGGCGCACCAGTGGAACAAAAACCTGTTTGACAAACGGATCCTCGACGATTCTCATGATTTCTGCACCAAGTCACCCCCCACCACCAATTCACCAGTCCAGAGTATCCCACCACATAAAGATCATCAGCCCAATTCTATGCCTGTTTACTCAAAAGGAAACAGAACAACTCTTTCAAAAGGGAGTTATGTTGACTAGCAGAACTAATATATCATAAGCATTTGCAAACAAGAGTCCACTTCATCATGCTGCCATATCATATTGTGTGTGTTAAGTGCTATCAAGGCGCTTCTGACTCATGGCGACCCTGCAAAATGCCCTAACAGCCTTGCTCAGATCTTGCAAACTGAAGCTTCCATGGATATCTTTCTTGAACTCTGTTGATTAGCGTTTTTGCCATACAGCATGCTCATCAGCCCCCTTGAGAAGGTGGTGTTGAGAGTTTCTTGATTAGTATGACAGAGTGTAGAAAAATTAATTAAATAACCTGAATGTTTACTTAGAAAATGTGTATGCTGCCTTTACCCTAAATGCCAAGCTTACCAAGAATAAAAAAACATCAAAAAAACAATCTGCTAAAATCACACTATTTGAGACCAAATTTGTGTTCTAAACAAAACAGAAGCCTGTCACATTGGACTACATCCCATGGAGGGTTTCTGCAAATGGGAGTGGATGATTGTCACCCATTTCAGCCTCCTCATGCTGTTCTTGGAAATCCTGTGCCATAGGGGCATTTCTGCATGCATTTTGAGCTGCAATTGGGGGAGCGGGGGTTGGCAAGGAAGGTTGACTGCTAAGAGAAACCCTGTGGAACGTAGTAGAGGATTTAAGCCATTAATTAAAACAGTGCAGCCTGAAAAACAAAATAAACATACAAGTAGCAAAGTCTGAACACTTTCAGCAAGTCTCCCCTCCCCCTCCACATTTTGAAATAAAAATGTCTTAAGATATCTAAGAGGAGTGAGGTACTCATACTTTCAGCAGTATGGCATAGGACTAGGCCCATAGAATATCTAAGTTACACTTAGGTGCACAAGAACAAAGATGATCCTTCAAGTGCCCTAGTCTGTTTAGACTTTTAAAGTAATTATCATTTAAAGTCATTAGTATATGCCTAGTAACGGTCTCTGAATCTTAAAGTCATTGTCATTGTCATTATCATTTTAAAGTCATCAACCAATTCTTCTAGGGATTGGAAGAGTACTATAATATTCTAGCATTCTCTCATTCAAATAAAATTAAACCCTAAAACCCTTATCTTTGGAACTTTTTACTGCTCAAAGAAGTGTGAAGCAGGTAACTATTTTCTGAAGAACCTTCTGTATGACTTTGTCATTGTTAACATACAGCAGAATTGCTGAGAATAAAGATCTCCAGCTAGCGTACCTTCTTGGGAACTTGCATTTTTCATAGCGTGTTATTGGCTTCCTGGAAAAATGAATTGAACTTTTTGCAACCACAGCAATTGCTGGCTGTAGTAGACTGCCAAGCTACTGAAAAAGGATATTAGTTATGATTACCAATCTGTTTGAGGGCTTCCAAAACTCTCCAAAAGTCCCCTCCATCAAGAGATGCCTTTTGACTTTGCTATCTGATGAATAAAGCACTACTAAAAGCTGGTCAATTTTTGTCTTCTATCCATTCTGATCCCCTTCCCTTGTAATTTCTTCCCTACTTTTTACTGCCTGCTTTCAAGATAATAATTACAGCCTGCTTGTCTCACCATCTCTCTTTTTCATCTTCCATTAAACAAATAAAGGAAAATGTATATCTTGAAATTTCAAAAGATGATGAAAATTAAAGGGGAATAAAGCAACCAATGGCAATAAAAGCTCTAGGCAATGGTGGGGAGCATCCACTATGGGAGAGATCCCCAACTCCAGCATGAGTCTGGGCTTCCTTAGGGAAGGGGAGAGATTTACAGAACTCAAGTGTTTGAAGAAGAGATTCTACTACTCTCTTGCTTACCTGTTTGGGGTGTATTCACTTTGCATTCATAGTTATAGGAATGAAGGATACAGGTCAATTGATTAACTTTAAGAGTTCTGCAATATTAGCAATATGCTGTAACAATGGTGTTTTTATTTTTGACTGTTGCTGTAAAATGATCTTGTTACAGCATGGTAACGGGTTCAAAATATTTAAGCCAAAAAGCTTAAGCCGACAAAAGAATAAAATCAGATAAATATTTTATTCACGCCAACAGACGGGCAAAACAGGATCAGGGGAACCACGTAAAATGACAGTGTGTTCTCTCTTTTATAGGTTACATCAGAATAGCAGTAAAAAGAATACACCCCAAAGTTCATCATCGTCAATCAATCATAAAGAAAGGTGGAGATTTTCCCTTTCCCCAAAACATTTGGAGTTGTCTAAGACCCTTATTGGAAGATGTCAGCACCTGGTTCTTTGACGCAAGATGAACTAGAGCCCTGTTTCTTTCTAATCTATATTGTCTTTTGTTGCCCTTCTCCTTAGACAAAGAGCCTAAACATTTTCATGTTTCTCTCTTCTGTCACTAGAAGAAGGGCAAATCCAAGGTATCTGTCTGGGAGCAGTAAGACCTTAAAAACAGTTGAATTTGCACATTCTGTATAACTCTGAACAAGGGGCATTCTGCTGGGCTATCAAGCTTGCCTAGTAACAGAAAAAGGATAGATTTTCAAGCTTGCATTTTTCTTTGTTCAGCTGCATCATGGTTGCCAACTACCCATTACAGAAAGAAAGTAATGGGGGGGGGGGGCAAAAAGAAAACCTTTGCTTTTTCAGAGTATATTCCTCTTATGCCTTCTGCGCCTACACTCTCTTTTTGTGTGGATGCCCTTTCCTATCCCCCAAAACATCTCTTCCCCAATATGTTCTATGTGTACACAGCATGAGACTAGACAACTGTAATCACATGCTGTAAACCCTATTAAGATCTTAGCTAATGGGCAGATAATACTGGGCAGACCCTAACCACCCTTGGCGGTAGAAGAAGAGTGAGCTCCTGCCACTGCTTTCACTGCCCTCTCTGGAGCTTGGAAATCTGGCTTCTGGCAGAAGTAGTGCCTCCAGCCCATGGGTTGCTTGGCCCTGACAAAGGAAGCAGCAGGGAGAAAGTAATTCTGGAACCCCATTTTCAACTTTTGCTCAGGGCTCCAGAATCACTAAGACTGCCCCAGTCCTGTGCTGTGATAGGCTATAGATTTAATTTATTGTCTAAGGCCGTTTCCGCACGGAGGCGGAAGCGGCTGGATCGGCGTACTTGACGCTGACCCGATGACGCTGGGACCGTTCGCATGAACGGTCCCAGAAAGAGCCAGGATGATGGCGCTGCAGAGTGCCATCACCCGGCCGATCCAGCATGTCCCCGGGCCTCCAGCCGTTAAAGGCCTGAGGGACCGCCCCGACCTACTGCTCCTGCGTCGGCGTGTCCCCAGGCCTCGGCGACACGCCGGAGGCCCGGGGACAAGGTAAGTGCAGGGAGGGAGTGGGGGGGAGGTGCCTTGAAGCCGCTGCCGTTTGCACGGCAGCGGCTTCAAGCCGGCGTTTCCACAAAAGTGCGCTTCCCAGCGCACTCGGGAAACGCCGGCTTTGCGCCGGCCGGGTGGCACAAGGGCGGCACGGCTGCGATGCAGCTGCGCCCCCTGTGCGAACGGCGGCCTGGGGCAGCGTTTTTGCCGTCCCCAGGCCGCCATATTCCGCCCGTGCAGAAACGGCCTAAGATTTGATATGATAGAAGGTGAGGTGATAATTATTTTTAACTTCATGCTTGTGGGCTGAGGGTACTGTCCAGTTACTCCCCTTTTCTGACCCTATGCCACTACAGCTCTTTCACTTAAATAGCTCCAAATATCCCATCTTATCTCAGTGTTAAGCTGATATATGAATTTAGATGTCATCCTAAACAGTTCCGGGTCAGTTTTGAAGTTGCACCTTTATTCTTAAAATGACACTTGAAACATTCTTTTACTTTTTAAATAACTTATTTCTTTTATAAAATAGTTCTACTTAAACTTTTGATTCACTGAAGTCTTTACATGTGATCATTATAATTGCACCTGCTTAAATCAACGATAATTTATTTTAAGTGTAGCTTGCCTGTTGCAACTGCTTCTGTGCAGTTAATGGTACAGTGGAACCTCTGTTTTCATTGGTAATCCGTCCAAAAAGAATTGATGAAAACCGACACCGATGAAAACTGAGGCAAACTTTTCCATAGGAATCAATGTAAATCCAATTAATCCGTTCTAGGCACTCCAAAAAACATACCAAAAGCACATTTTTTTGCTGAATAAACATAGTGTTTAAAGCTGAAAACAGTAACAAACAATAACACTAGGACCAGCTTCAGAGCCAGTGGACCAATGTCGCACCAGAAAGCTGTCCAAAGATATCTGTTTCTGATGCCTCTTTAAGATTTGTCTGAAATGGGGCAAGACATTGTCATTAAACAAGTTGCAGATGCGGCCTGCAACAGCTTTGTCTGGGTGATTTTTCTCTATAAACCCCTGCACCTTACTGCAAATCGATGAAAACCGAGGCAAAACGATGAAAACCGAGATACATTTTTCACTGAAAAAAATCAATGAAACTGAAATTGATGAAAACCGAAGGCAATGAAAACCATGTACTGTTATGGTACACCAAACCGTAATCATTGTTTTCTGTTGGCAGAAGGGCATTTCCGCTAATGAAGTGAGGGCATTGGCTAATTTCCGCTTTCTACTGCTGAGCCCAGCAACATGCTCAGTTCTGGTTTTGGCAGTACTGACTCAGGGGGCACAGGAGGCTGCAGTGGCTGAATTTCAAGTTAAGTTCCACTGGGCATATGGAACTCTATGTGAGGGTAACTGAAAAACATCCAAGTGTTTTAAGAGTTTTAAACAGTACTTATCTAAAAATGTTTTATTTCATGCTCTTATAGGAAGAACAATGTAATAGTATGATGTATTATGTAACATAATACGACATAGTAAGCAAACAGCTGTATTAATAATGTACATTAGAAAATAATTTCTGAAAGCATCAAGTACTGCTTACCGGTAGTTGACATTTGAGTTGCAACGGAAATAAATAGTTGGCTAGTTAAGCCCCAGAGAAGTTTTATAATTTTTGCTGAATTTTGTTTAAAATGCTAGCTGTAAAGACAAATAACAAAGAAATAGGTTAGTTTTCTATCATTGTACCAGATTCATATGTTTAATTTATTCCTTTATACTGTTAAGTTATTTTAAAGCAATTAATTTAAATAATTCAGTGTTTTTTGAATTACAAAGAAAGAATATATAATACCAACAGCATCTCTCCAATCTTAAATCTAAAAAATTAAAAATATGATTTCATGGTAAGTTTATATGCAGTACACATTTATAAGTACACATTTTTGTCTTCTTAGACACCAGTTATATTGCAGATCACAAAAACAAAATTCTTTTTTTAAAAAAGGAAGATCTATTTATTAAGGGTACAGAAAGCAGCTAATGGCAGAGAAAAGAAATTGAAAGAGAAATGCATAAAGAACTGTGAAAAAGATTGAAAATTACCATTCCAAAGTCATGATTTCATTCTCCAAAGACAATCAATTGGTTGTTTAACAAGCTGCTGAAATGCTGGAAAGGAAGAAGGCAATGACCCTTCAAAAAGATTCACTGACCAGGACATGTATAAGAATCATGGGGCGGGGAGGGTGGGGGGAGAGATAAATAACTAGACTTAGCTCATACCAAATTGCCTTTTGAAAATATGTTGTGGACAGGGATGGCTACTTGAATGTGAGCATTCTAATTTTGTAAGAATGTACGCATACCTAATTTTGATCTGCTTTGGAGAATCCCCCAACTAGCCACTTACAGCTAAGTTCCTAGGATGAAGAGTTGAACTTCACAAGTAATGGTATAAATATTTTTTCTACATTGAAAAGAACTCTGTGTAGAAGAAAGGTGATGTGCTGTGCAGTATAAATAAACAGCAGGTCTGGATTTCAGAATACAGCTTTTTAGTTTTGATATTATGTTTGTATATATTTCTCATCATGATGGGTGACAGACTGCTAGACTAGGCATACAAACACGCAAGAATGTTTTATTATTTTCTGTAAGTCACCTTGGGTGCAGAAAAGTGGGTTTAAAGCATTTTAGCAAATTAATAAAAGAGCAGGCAAGCATAAAATACCTGTCAGCTGTGAACAATAAAGCAGCAAAATTTGAATGGGAAGAAATCACAAGTACTAATTAAGAACTGAAACCTTTCTTTTCCCTCTGCAAACAGAGGCTGCATTAAGGGACATAGCCCAACAGAATTTAAAACTTTTGAGTCAGAGATTATAAAAGATTTTTAAAACTCAAAAAAACTAGTCCAGCAATAAAGAACACCAATAACTAAATGATGTGAAGAAAAATATTTTTTTCCTGTGGTCAGACAATAAATCCAAGACTACTGGTCTGTTGAGAACCATTAAATGTTTCCCTTAAAATAGAGTGTTATGGTGTCTTCTCCTCCATTGAGTCTAAGGCTATCCTGCCTCAGGCCTTTTTTTTTTTTTTGCAAGAATTGTTTACAATATCTTGCCACTAAATTCTACATTTTTTCTTTTGATTCTGTATTTTTCTCCCTCGATTTGGTTTCAGAAACATTTTCCCTTCGTATTTCCTTCATGGTTTTCTTGAACACTTCTACTGCAATTTCCCACATCTATTTTTAAGCCTGCTTCCCTTGAGCATGTGATCATGTTGAAATGGTCTTTATTTCTCCACCCCATCAAACATTCATCCCCTTGCAGTTGCCCAACCTCCCATTCAGTCATTTTCTCCCCCGCCCCCTCAACCTCTATATTTGAAAGGAATTTTAAAAACTCTCTTCATCACACCACATTAGCAGTGTAACATTAGAGTACAGGCCTATTGGGTCAGTGTTGTCAATTTCATCTGTGTCGACATTTAACAGTGAGTGAAATTGACAATGGAAGCTGCTTTTGCAGGAGGAAATTGACATGGGACTGCTGCAGTAATGATCATGTGTTACTGCAGCTCTAATTTGGCTGAAAATGTCGTTCTGTACCTTGGTCTTCTCTCAAAATCAATTTGGAACCTCCATTTTGTGCAGAATACCACAACTCAGCTATTATTGGGAGCTTGTCAGAGCACACTTATTACTTCCATTCTACAGTCACTCACTGACTACTCATCAGTTACCAAGCTCAATTTAAGATAATGGCTATAACATACAAAGTCTTTCATGGCCTTGGACCTTCATATCTGTGAAACTGACTCTATTCCTATGCAGCACCACAACAGCCTCACTCATCTGAACAAAGTCTTCTGCAGGCGTCAACCTGCAAATGGGCAAAATCAACAACTGTCCATACTCGTGCTTTGTCCACCTGGTAGAATGGCCTGTCTTAGAAGGACAACAGGGCTCCTGCTCTCCTGGCTTTCCACAAACTATCTGCAAAACTAATTTATTCAAAAGGATTTTTCTATGCAGGCAACAGGATGGTGTTGTATTCACAAAGTTACTTAGCTAAATTATTAGGGACAATGGTCTGAAACTAGGATCTAAGTAATTTTTTGCATTCTTTAATGTGTCAGGTTAATACTTATGCTTTGCTTCAGTTTCCACTTTTAGATTTCAGATTAGTTCTACAACACTAATCCCATTGTAATGTTGATTGAATGTCCGAATTTGTTAATTATATTCACTAACTCAGTGTAATCTGACTTGAGTCTAAGTGAAAGAGATGGACTGTAAATAAATAAAAACTTATTTTATCAGTCTCTTCATTCAGCCACCTTCCTTTTAAAAAAATCTTTCTTGAATCACCACTCCATCACCTCTATTCAAATCACCACTTATCTCTTCCAATATCTATCCATTGATTTTGTATTTCTTTATCTAAAATTACAGAATCATAGAGTTGGAAGAGATCACAAGTGCCATCAAGCCCAACCTCTACCATGCATGAATACACAATTAAAGCTCTCCTGACAGATGGCCATCCAACCTTTGTATTCCTCTGTCAAACAGCCCTTACTGTCAGGAGGTTCTTCCTGATGTTTAGGTGGAATTGAATTGAATCCATTTCTCCTTGTCCTAATCTCAAAAACAAGCTTGCTTTATCTTCAACATGACATCACTTCAAATACTGAAACATGACTATCATGTTGCCCTTACTTTTCCAGACTAAATATACCTGGCTGTCTAATCTATTCGTCATAGGGCATGGAATTCAGACCTTTTATCTTTTTGGTCTTTTTTTCATATGTCACTTTCTTGGCCATCTTCTTTCATCTATTTGAGGTGCTTATTGGCTCCTTCTGTACAGCAGTTCCTCACACCTCATTCACTTTTCCAGTCTGTCATTACCTTCCCTTCTTTTCTACTTTCAACATTACACTATTGAACAATGAAAGTGTGCAACATGCTAGAGCTATACTGAAGATCTTCCCTGCTCATTAGTTCATAGTTTGTCTCCATTATTGTACCACAACTATGACAATGTTTAACACACAAGACATGGTAAAAACAGGGTGACAGGCAGTGTTCCATTTTGAGAATATTGTAGTTTTGTCCCATGCTTTTGCTTTCTGCCCAGCAAAGCTGACCCAAAACATTTTCAACACCTGAACTGAAAATCAACATGGCATTTTCTCATTTCCTTCCATCAGTACAGGGATAAAATAAATACATTTTGAACACGCATGGATTAAAACAGTCCAATTACATCCAAACAGTTGGTTAAAATGTGATAACAATGTGGAAACTCCCACTCGGTACTTAACTATGGGTGAAGGAGGGCTTGCGTTGTGCAAGAGTGATTGTGAAGACAGAGCTGTAAAGGCATAGTTATTCCAAGTCAATAAACATAGAAAATCAAGAAAAAGTCTTGTTTAAGCACTTCAGATAATTTTACAAAAGCTGATTTCAGAGAAAGATTTTTTTTAAAAGCAGATTAGCAAGCAGATAATGGATGGTTTGGGGGGTTTTTCAGATTAGAATACTGACAAGTTTTATTTCAGCAAAAAGCACAAAATATGTTTTTTCTAACAAGAAAATAGTGTACAGCACTTGCATGTGCATCTCTTGCAGTCATACAGTGTTGTTTAATTAGCTGTCTCTGTTTAACATAAACTTTGTTTTCAGTAATAGGGCTGCTCCTGAACACTTATCTTTTGCTTGCATGGGAATGAAAGTGCTCTTTAGAACTTCAGCACAGCGGAGGCAGATGCTTGCTTTCTGATCAAGATCAGCTGAGGCAGCAGAAGACTCCATATGCTGGAACCAGTATACAAACTATGGCTGAAATTGACTTCTTGTGGTGCTTTTTTCTTCTTCTTGAGATATGCTTTAGAGACGAATGCTTCAAAGTAGCTGGTCCTTCTCTGCAGATGTGTGAAGGAGATATGAGCCAAGACCAAGGGAGGCTTCTCTATGAGCTTGTTTAGTGAATTTTGAAAAAGAGTGAGTGCTACTCATCCAGAACAAGTAAACACTAAGCATGGCCAGTGGTTTTTCCCACAGGAAATACACTGCTTGAAAGTGTGTTCTGTGCCAAGAAAAAAAGGGGGCAGGAAGAAAGTACAGGGAAGGGGAAAACCTGAGGTAGACCTTCTTCCTGCTCTTTCCCGAAAAGAACACATCTATTAAAAATTATGTTAAGGACATAAAAGTCTAAGAGAGAAAGGAATACCCAGCTCATCAAAAGTTAAAAAAAGTTACCCACAATGTCTCAGAGGACCAAACTATATGACAGCATCCTCTGTTATTTCGAAGCAGTGAATTCTTACCAGAAAACTCATTTCAACTGTGCCACACTCCTGATTTTGGCTGGAACCACTATAGCACAGGGGTAAGAGGGATTCCTGCCTTCCCTGGGGCACCATTTTTTTTTACCATAAAATAATACGAACCACACCATTCTAGGTCAGAAAAGCCAATGGGGGAAGCCAGGAGCTTCTCCTCCACCAGTGCTGTGGTGGTCCCAATCAGAATCAAGCCCCATGGCACAGTTGAAGATAAATCCCTAGTAAGAACTCACTACTTCAAAATAGCAAACATCCCTGAGGACACCTGTATTGTATAGTTTGGCCCTGAAGTGGTGATCAAAGAAGAACTGAGAGGGAAGCACATCTGTTTAGTAGGAAGAGAAAGAAAATCTGTCTGCCAACCCCTGAGGACCTAAAACATTCTGGAAAATGGTATTGTAAGGGTGAGGTGGGATTTCCAAATTGTTTCCCACTTCTGGGATTCCCCAGAGACCCCAACTTATTATCGCAGTCAATACTTTTGAGTTCTTGTATGTGAACTGCATTCAATTGGATTTTTTACAATTATTGATGCATTCATTGAAAGATTTAAATAAACTAGAACTAAGGCTGAAAGCCCTTATCAAATTCTTTCTGATTTTAAACTGAAACAAATTTAAAATGTAATAATGAAATGAAGTATCAGATTTAATTGTTCAATTATAGAAGTAAATACCAATATCTACAATAAGGTTTAAAAAAAACAAAGAGAAAATCCATCGAGATTGCTATTTATAACATGTTAGTGATAATTTTCATGTATGAAAAGTGATGTAGCAGAATAAAATTGACATAAACTTCCTCTTCACTGTCACAATTAACACTAAAAACTATGGCCCCTTCCGCAAGGAGGCGGAAGGGGTTGGGTCGGCGTAAACCACGCCAACCCCACGACGCTGGGACCATCCACATGGACGATCCCAGAACCGGCTGGGACGACAGCGCCGCGGAGCGCTGTCGCCCGGCTGACCCGGCTTGTCCCTGGCCCTCCGGCATGTCGCCGAGGCCTGGAGGCACGCCCCCCGGCACTGCGCGCCTGCTTGAGCATCGCAGGGCAGGGGGGCGTGTCCCCAGGCCTCAGCGACGCGCCGGAGGGCCAGGGACCAGGTAAGTGAAGGGGGGGAGGGGGAGGGGGAGGGCGCCTTGGAGCGAGGTTGGGAAATGCCGGCTTCACGCCAGTCGGGCGACGCGAGGGCGGCGAGGCTGCGCAGCAGCTGTGCCCCCTGTGCGAATGGCTCCCTGGGGACGGCGTTTTTGCCATCCCCAGGGCGCCATAAAATGCCCGTGCGGAAAGGGCCTATGAAAAGCATGCCAATCAGTTCCTGTTTTCTAAGCTAACACACTCCCAGGCTGCCTGGTTGTAATAGTCTCAGGTAATTAAAAATGCAATAGAAAAGCTACATAACGATCATAAGTATGTTTTTATTTACTTTATTATCTGTAATAGCTGCACAACTCCCAAGGTACATGGATTCCAAGTGCATTTTAAAATTTTGCATACTTTTGTAGGCATATGCAGTTTGTCTGATTTACAAAGTTGAGAAATATTCCCAGTTAACTGGGAATCTTTCGGTAAACCTTACTAACAATAGAAATTCTGACCTGTAAATATATTAGCCACAGTCTCTTGCATGCTTTCAAGTAATGGCAATTCATAGCTCACTGAAACATGGGCAGTTTTCTTCCCCTTCCTTTCCTTATATGTGACTAACAGCCCAGTTCTACAGGGTCAGCCAAATGGACTGTTGGAGCCAGCGTGGGACTGCACTGGAATTTTTGCCTTCCCCTCTCCAATGTAAATACCACTGGGAGGTGGGCATCCAACCCAGAAATCAGCCCAGCCCTCAGAGTTGCATCATTGTCCTGGCAGATGCTAATGCATCTGGGGGCATTCTGAGGGCATTCCTAGGGGAGGCACTGACGTTAATTGATTTCCACCAGCTTTTGGAGCCAGGAACACCCCATCATGCTCTAACTAATGAGTGCTTTCTACTTCTGCAGCTGATGTGTGCTGTCATATTCAAAAATATAAAATTGAATTTATACTCTGTGAACCAGTATGGAATCCTAGTTTTCAGGAAAGCCATAGTAAGCCATATTTTGTCAGTTCAGATATTTTTGTCAGTTCAGATATTTTATTTATATTCTTGACTGCTCCAGAAAGTTCAAAGTGTTTTACAAAAGTCCTAAAAAATGTTGTGGTGGACTCCTCCATAAAGGTAAATATGGGTGTTAAATAACATTAAAATAAATCTGCAATTTAATCCTTAGGGTAGAATTAATGCACTAGTGGTCAAAAACTGTTTCAAATGGTGGGAAATAGATTCCAGAAATCCCTAATATTGCCACAGTTTGTAGATAGGCCCTGTTAGGAATCAATATTCTGACATCATCACTTATACATTCTCTTACAGTGTCCACATCATTGACTGCTGCTGGTTGGTGGGAACAAGTAAACCTGCTGTAATGACACTTGGATGGTAACTAGGATGGAAACAATTTATGCTACATGTTACAAAGGAGAAGATGGACATTGGGCTGTTGTTTTTCATGGCAGCCTCTGTTTGTTTCTTACCTAACATTTTGGCTAAAGGAATAACAACAGACCCGAAGGAAAGATGGCAACCCTATGGCACACTTATTCCTGAATTGTTTAAGTAATAAAAAATAAGAATGTTTCACAGGTTCAACCCATTCCAGTGTTTTATGTTAGGAAGACATTTTTCTTGAGAAGATAATACATGTCAAAGGATTATTTTGTCAGAAAAAGATCACCACAATCTCTTATCCATGAGCAAACAAAATTACTTCAATGTTTCAAGAATAAACCTATTCTAGCTCTGTCTTGAGGCTCTGTTTGCTTCTTGTTTTCTGCAATTTTAGTGGCCTTACATACCTTTTAAAACTTAGATTTTTGCAGTGCTCCTATGCCTTTAAAAGCTGAATGACTGGCAGGAATTAGTAAGTGAAACTGTTTCCATATCAAAACTGGAAAAAGCTTTGCTGATTTCCATATGTTAATAACAAAATGCCACTGACTCATGGTGACCCTTCTGCATGGCAATCCATGTCCTCCTTAGTGCTCTCTCCTCTGAGTACTAAAGATTCACTTCTGAATGCTTTACTTTTGAGCCCTGATCAGCTCAGCCTAGTTGGGGCCAGAGCTGGAGTGAGGGGGACCTGTGCCCAGGGCCTGTGCGTGTGCTGCACCCCTGCCCACCATGCCATGCCACCAAACTGGCATGCCCCCTGTCCCCTTGGTGCTACGCCACTGATTGGGGCAATTCAAACTGTCATCAAAACTGTACCATCGAGTTATACTTGGTTCACACCAAACCCAACAACTTTCACTTCATAGAGTTTTCAAGGCAAGAGATGAGCAGAAGTGGTTTGATGTCACCTTCCTTTGCACAGTAGCCTCAGGTTTCCTTGGTAGTCTCCCATCCAACTACTGACCATGGTTGACACCTGCTTAGCATCCAAGCTCTGATAAAATTGCACTAGTCTAAGCTCTTAGGGCTGCTACTTTCACATGTTAGTGACAGTTAAAGGCACACATAAAAACTGACAGACATCATGATATGCCTTATCTTAGTTAAAATGGACTGGCTCTCCTCACTTCAATGGCTATGTAACACCTGAGACAGAAAGAAGGAAAGAGAGTGAGGCAGATGAAGCATCATCACATCCCTGTTCTTGGACTTTGACACTCTCCAAAATGAATATTTTTTAAATGAATGTGGTGTATTTTACAAATGATGCACACCATTTTGAGTACTCCTTTCAAGAACCAGGATATAAATCCAAGAAATAAATCAATATTTGAAATGGGGAAGAAAGAGAAGAGCCACCAGTTCCAAAGGAATATGACAGGATGCTGTAAATTTCTCATTAACAATCAGGGTGGTACATTGTCCATCCTTGTAAAAATCCAGGAATTCTGCATTATTGAATCTGAACCTATATTGTCTGAGCTATAATATCATTCTTACCAGATATTTTTTTATGTGTGTGTGTGTACATATATAATATATATGTATATCAATAGACTGTTTCATCAGAATTATCAAGCATTCTCTAAAGAAACAAAATGATTGCCATATGGCCATATGAATATCTAGACCAGTACCTTAACCAGTTCTGTAGGGCCTATTAGACTTAGATACTCCACTGGGCTTTTGGTTGAGGTAACCTATATGTCCAATCCATCTTGCTGGCTTCCCAAACTTTACTTTTCTTTTAACTTCTTTCAAACTTTTTCAATTTTAAACCTTCTTCACCTTCTGAAGGTTTTGGTACCCCCACCTTTCCCCATCCCAAACACTGGAATTTGATGGTTCGTTGGGATGAAGGATTTTAGTCTTTGAAAAGTGATTATTTGCCATCTTATTGCCAGTAATTGTTACTAATTGTGTTTATTATGATTGATCAGTTAATGTTTTAATGTTAAATTATTGAATGTTGTTTTTATATTCATTCATTCATTCATTCATTCATTCATTACCTTGAGTAGACATGGGATAAAACAACAATCAGACTAACAGTAACAATAATAAAAGGTTGTTAGGTGATCAACAGGAGTGCACAGTTGTTTATAAAGCTGTTGCCAAAAACTTTGCTATGTCTGCAGTTCTCTTAGTGCAGCAGTCATTCAAAAGCAGACGTAGCTTGTCTTGTTCAGAAGTGGCAAGACACGAATTAATGTGAGGTTCAATGTAGAGACTCCTGAGTTCTGTGTGGTGAGAACAATACAAGAGTATATGAGCTGTTGTTTCTACTTGGTTGGCTGAACATTGACAAGTTCTTGCTTGAACAGGACCTGCAGGAATCTGCCACAGAGAGCTGCAGAGGGGAGAACATTTAGACGAGCTTGCATAAAGAAGCGTCTCAGTAATGGGGATGAGAGATTTTTTAAGTAGGCCAGAAGGGATCCATCAGGTGGAAAAAGTCCATAGCTCAACGATGAGCAAGGCCTGTTAGTTTGAGATAGCAGTGTTGTCTTTCCAGATCAAGTACTCTTTGTTTTAAGGTGCGAAAGGTACTGATCTCATCTGAGTTGGAAAAAAATTCCACAGAGAAACCTAAGGTTGTGATATAATTTGTAATTTGTTGGTTCCATTTGGAGCGGTATGAATCTGCGAGCATGTGACATGTTAATTTGCCTGGCCTTGCATTGTGATGGAGGTGCACCCAAAATTTCAAGGCTGATATCCAGACTCTCATAGTTATAAGATTTAAACCCATTTCTAGGCATAGGCTTGAGAAGGATCCACTCAGCAGCGGTCGTGGTAACAGCAGAAGCAGTTAAGGAAAAGAAAACGCAGGAACCCAGGCGTTGTTCACTTCAAAGAACAGAAGGGTTTTATTCCTTGTTTCCAAAATCACAAAACAGTCTGACAGAGTGCAGCGCAGCAACTGGATAACCAAAGCACGCGCAGAGCAAACTGTTCTGTGCATATATATATATAGACATACAACCAATCAGGGAGTAGTGATGCAATCACACTAGATGTGCTTAGTCATGGTTGCATCACCCACCTGAAACTAGGTGAAAGGTGGAGGATTGCATCAGCCAAGCTGTCAAGTAGATTTTGCTGATCTAATTGTCAAGTCCTAACAAGGCTGACATTTGCAACACAGTTGGGTAGTCCAAGAAGGTTGCGAAAAAACTTGGACTGAATTATTTCGAGGTCTTTAATCGGGCCACCTACCCATATTGGGGCTCCATATAGCATCTTTGGAATTAATTTGGATTTGAAGATTTTAACTGCAGAAGGTATGTACTGAGGTGACCATTTCAGATTGAAATGAAACATCACCCCCAGGTAGCGGAAAGATGGCATTTGTTCTAATGTGTTCTCATTGATTTTCCATGAAGAGGGTTGCCAAGATTTGGCAAACACCATAATCTTGGATTTGGTATAGTTCATCTCCAGAACATTGCATTTACAATAATCCAAAAATGCCTGGAGACTGTGGGTGAGGCCAATTTTTGTCTGCGAAAGTAAAACTGCATCATCTGCATATAGTAATGCTGGGATCTTCTGTAAGTTCAAGGTGGGATTGTGGCCTTCTATTTTCAAAGATGGGGTATTAGGTCACTAATGAACAAATTAAACAGAAGAGGGGCCAATACGCAGCCTTGTTTAATGCCTCTGTTAGAGGGAATATCAGAGGTTAAACATCCTGTGAGGTTGCAGCGAACTCTGCAGCTTGTGTTGGAATACAATATACGGATGAGTATAAGTTGATGGGGGGTCTATGTCCATTAATTGCAGTTTGTTCCATAAAAGATCCCTTCTGGCCAAATCGAAGGCACTTCTCAAATCGAGGAGTTTTCATATAATGTGTATAAAATAGACAATCTGTGAACTGTGAAATGGATGCAAAGAAAATCCTAATATTTTCTTTCTAAAACAGGTAAAGTTCAGCTTAGTCATGGCCATCCGTCCAATTAATTTGCTTTTGCTCATGGTCTGGGCACAAAGTGCAGTTCCCCACGAGTTGTCTGCTGTTACATCTGCATTGAAAAGCATTACTGTTGGAACAGCAGGTTTCTTTGACAGAATATCAAATAACTATATTTTTTCATGGAATTCAAACTGCAGACTGTCTATAAATACATGAAAGCTTAAGACAGACCATCACAAAGAAGACCATGGCAAATCTTTAAACTATGCAGTCTTGCATTTTCAGACAAAAATGTTCCACACCTGTGTGTGGATGTAGGTATGGACAAGGCAGAAATGCTATACCTTTCCCTGCCAGTATCACAGCAGTGCAATCTCCGTTCCCCCTGTTCTTGTACAGATCTTCTAGTCTGCAGAGTACAAGGTGTTTTGAGGTTACATGTATAATTAAGCGGGCAGACAAGTTGGTTTTTCTAATCCTGCATGAACAAATCATAAATTCACTCACAACTCTCTTGTTGATATTCCTCAGAAATCTTGTCATGTACTTTCCCCTTTATTATTTAAGCAGGCTGGTGCTTGAATATTTAAGTTATGACAATCACTCCATTATGAGGGCCTTTGGAAGGTAATAGTCTGGGTTTTAAAAGTGTGGGATAGGTGAGAGGGCTGGTTTTGTTGTTATTTCTGTGCTAGCCTTTTGGGACATGAGCATCATTCCATAATGTTACTTCAGCTGAGTAGTACATGTTTGTAGGAGTGAGTTTTGTATGAGTTGAACATATTTATAGAACTGAGTGTTCCTGAGTTATGTAATAGCTTCTGCAGCAATGTGGTACATTTCTTCGATTTAGTATGGTCAAATGTTTTTGGGCACTGAACAGTGAATTTTTATCTATAATATCCTGGTACCAATTAGGCTGTCTCTGCTGGTGACCAATGTTCTAGTCAGTAATCTTGAGGACAATGAAAGCTCTAACAATGGTCATGGGACTGAGAGAGGGAATCTTCAAGGGACCTGTTTGTCAGGAAAGATTTACCTCAATGGTAAAATACCCAAGAAGAAGTGGGATCACAACTGTGAACTTTTCTTGCATAGAAAAACAGCCTTCACATTGTAATGCTGATGCCAAGAACTACACAGGTTATAGAACAGCATAGGTTACAGCTATGTTTTCCAATTGGATTGGTGAAAAATACCATCCATTTAATAGAGGTTTAAAAAATGGACAATGGACAAAAAATGGAAATGGACAATTGAAACTTTTCATGGCATTAAATTAAATAGCTTCACCTGTTAATTGCTGCAGATCAAATTGATTTTAAAGGAACTGCTAGAGGGATCAGTTCAAAAGTTGACAACCCTAACTATAGTAAACTGAAAAATAGAACAACTGTCCAAATCATACAAATAGAAAACTGCCTGATAATATGTAAATGAAAATGCGTGGTAAATTTGTAAATTTCATTATAAACTTTATTTTTACAAATAATTTCCTTCCAAAAGCTTACTTGTAAGTGCAGATTTCCTGCTGGTTACCCCTTCTTTTCTTCACCAGGCGATGACAGATGAGCAAAGGTCCTGCCCTTTTGGGGCTAAAAATCCCTTGTTGTCCTGTTTGGTATGTGAGCAGAACACGTGAAAGTCAATCAGGAACCATAGAAGGATAAAGGAATCAGATGGGACGGAGGAAGTGGGAAAAAAGAAATGCGACCTTAGTTTTTGAAATAAATCTTTTAGTAGGAGACTACAATGTCTTGGAGTCTTGTTTCTGGAGAAAACTTGACTGCTAATTTCTCTCTGTACTCCTAAATTATCAACTGTAACCATATAAATAAATGAATGAACCCAGCAGGATTGTGTTGTACCTGTAAAAACTTTCTATAATCTTTTCTGAAACACCTTATTTCCCTATCCTTGGGGGTAAACGTTCTGTTTTTGCTAAACTTATTTCATTCAGAAGGCTCTTGGATTAATTTTGTCAGGTAGAGGGTTGGAGGTAGAGAGCACACTGGTCAAACTTTACTTCACACTACTTGACCTTCAGACAGACCTTTTTCTGAATTTACTGACAACAGCTTTCAAGTTGCCAGCTTCTACTATAGCTGCAGCAATTGCAAGAAAGCTGTTATCACTGAATGAGGCAGTGCATAGCTTCTATTTATCACCAAGAGGTTCCTTTAAAGGAACTTTTGGTAAACCAGCCAGACTATCAGAAAATGGGGAACAGATAAGGAAAGTCAGAGAAGGCTGCTGACCATGAGCACAACTGAGCCCAGCTCATCCAAGTGGCTAAAGGGAAGGCCAGGGAGGAGGCTTCAAGCCTTCTCCAGGCTTTGGGGAGAGACTGGGAAAAGAGGAGAAGGAACAAGCTGTGGTTAACCTCTCCCCTTCCACACCTGAGACCTTTGCCAGTTTTGCAATCTTTGCTGGAACCACAGTCAGGCGGTGTGGGGGTGGGGGTAGGGAGGGAGAGGAACAAGGAGTTGTAGGTCCCCTTGATTCCCACAACCACATGTGGGGCCAGATCCGCGTCTCTGGTCCTACACAGCTGAGTTAGTTTTAAGAAAAACTAAGTTAGAAATAAAAGCAAGGCATCTGATATTAGAAAAACAGAAAGTTTACTTAGCAGAATATAGCAAGTTACAGAATGTGAACACTCCCCAGTGCCCTCGAGTGATAGACACAGAATTTAGAACGTTACAGAATACAGATAAGTTACAGAAGGTGACCTCTCCCTAAGGAGGCACACCCCAATCCAATGTTTAGAATGTTACAGGAGATTGCCCTCTCCTGGGTGGCTCTCGAAGGAGGCACGGCCAGTAGAGGAAGAGTCTTAATTCTTATAGATGCAGAAATAAAGACGTCACATAATCCTTCCCCTTACATTTCACGTGCTTCAAGCATATGTGTTCAAACTCCATTGGTCAGATCTGTCTTCTGGTCACAAATAAAGACAGCCTATATTTCTACGTCAAACACTACATGCTGTTAGTTTATGGCCTCTATGCATATACAAAGGATAGTAATAAAAGCTAGCTCACTGTCTTCAAGAAAAACCCTTTCTCTGAGTTTGGCTCTCAGAGAGAGCTATGTCCTCAAGGTATGCAGGACATTCTTTTGGATCATAAAACTCTCTGTTCAATTCCCCAGCATGAAATGTTAAAACATGATTCTAACACTTATACAATGATTCTAAGACAATAGAATTATAGTGAAATACAAATACATGTAAATATGAATCATTTCCTTATCATTTATGTGTTCATTTAACTATATAGAAAAACCACTTTGTAATTTAACTAATCACATTGGTTTAGCTAGTTCTAACCCAAAAACCTAACCAAGAAAACAAGATAATAAAATTGCATCTTGTCTTCTGTCACGTAGGCCCTCTATGCCAAGATACTGAAGATGTTATCTTGCTGGCCTGCATATTCACTGAGAAACCTGGTGACATTCCTTTGACCTGTTGCTAAAACATGCAGGCTTTTGCTGGTCACTTACACAGAAGCTCCATTTTGATTCTTTGCAATCTCTGGTTCATTTGGATTAATCTTCCTTGATTAAACAATTTAATACACATTCTGGCCCGTCTCCACACACAATACTGAGTTTAATAAAAGCACTAACAGAACATATTTGTATTTATTTATTTTTAAATGCCACTCATAAAATTACATAGCAGAAAATCTGCTCAGAGATCATTATCAATGACTTGCTGCCGGTGACGACATAGTTAATATATTGAAATCAAACGGCTGCTACTTTTATTGAATTTAATGACTATCAGACACCATCCAGCATGAGCAGCTTTAACAAGCTTGCAGAATCCTTAAAATTATAGAGGAAATTATAGAATTGATCAAAACACCTCTGATTACTCGATGAGTTCTGAAAAGATGTATAAGCAGAAGAAGGGCAGGATTGCATTTCCCCCCTAAAGCTGTTTATGACAATAGAAGGATCGATCTTACAGGCTATCCTTAATGACTGCATCTGTGCCTCTTCTTGAGATTTAAAAAATTATTTGCTCCTTTATTCTTTGTCTTAATTCACAATACTTTCCTGAGAAAAGTTGCACCTGAAGTCAATGGGCTTAAAAGGGTATAAATCTGTTTAGGATGGCACTGTGACACAACTGATATTCTATGGCAGAGTTGTACACTACTAAGACAAGGAGCCATCTGCTGCTATTGCAGCATTGTCTGGTCATGAGCCGGAACATCACAGCAAAGAAAACAGAAAACAGTACATTTTCTATATATATTTTACTGTCAGAGACAGCACTTGTTTTGCATTTTAACAATTATTTCACATTTCCTCCTTTATTGATTTATTCCACCTAAGGTGAAAGAATTATAAATTTGTGTCAAAGTACAAGTGCACAGGAAACTGTTATTGTATTTTATGTTGATGTTGTACACTGCTCAGAGCCCTCCAGGGATGGGGCGGTATACCAAATTGAATAAATAATAATAAATAATAATAAAGATATCTGGAACAGGCTTAGGAGCTCATGTACCCAGATGGGCTGGCAACAAGAACAACAACAAAAGCCTTACCAGGATTTACAGCAGTGAGAACCCAGCCAGCAGAAAATTAAAATATGGAAAGCTATGTTCCTCTTGATGCTGCTATACAGTTTCAGATTTATGAACAATGAAGAAATTGGATGGGGTGAGTCCTGTTTTCAGGAGTTCAAGTAGGAGTCCTATACATGGTATCTACAAATGGTTTAGAGAAGGGAGAGAGAATGCAACTGTTCTCCAGTGGTTCCTACCTGAGGTAGAAAGCATTAGAGTATTTCTGGTCACAGCAGGGGCAGAGAGAAGTGAGTTAGGCCGTTTCCGCACGGCCACCTCGCGCCCCCACGCCGGCAAGAGTTCTGGCGGCGTGGGGGCGGAAGCCCGCTCGCACGCAAGCGTGCGAGCAGGCCACGCAGAACGCCCGCCGCAGGGAGAGGCCCGGCTCCCGCACGCGAGCTGCTCGCTTCGCCTTTCCGGGATGTCTTCGCTGGCTAACAGCCCTCGACGCTGCCTCCCCTCCCACCCCCCTGGAGGTCTCCGTCCGACTCACGATGTCCTCATCGCGCCTGCTGGCTGTCTAAGCCCATGCGCTGCCCTCCGACCCCTGGAGGTGGGAGGGACGAGTGTGTGGGCAGGGCTCGGCGACGGCTTTCAGCAGGCGGCCCATCACGAGCTGTATTACATTCCAGTCAGACGGAGGAAGGAGAACAACGTCTTCAGCTGGCGGGCGCTTGGTTAGCGCATCACGCCACCCGGGAAGACGCTTCCTTCTAACAACAACCCTTTAAAGGGTTGTTGTTTAGGGCGGCCTGACGCCCGCCCTGGGAGAGGGAAGCGGAGTCGAGGTCGCTAAGCGCTTCAGTGCGAATGCTGGGGCGTCTGGGGCGGCGTTTTTACCGCCCCCAGGCCGTCGTTTATGGGCCGTGCGGAAACGGCCTTAGAAAGTAAGAGATGCAGACTACTGTATTCCCCCTTGCTGCCTTAGAACATTTAATAAAATAGGCATCCTTCCAGAACACTTTACAAAACCATGTAATGGAAGTATATTACCTAAGAAAAATTGTAGAGAACACTCATCATCATCATCATCAACATCATCATCAAATCCATAATGCTAAACAGCATATTGGGCAACAAGTGCTCTCCAGCATTTCCGGTCTTGGGCGAGAACACTAATTAACACAATTGGTTTGTCTGAGGAAGTAGAGAAAGATAAATTAACAAAATATTCAGTTTGTCATGTGACAAACATGGACCACCAAATAATCTACAATGTCTGAATATTAGATAGAGGGACAGCCAAGACTAATATGGACTAAGATGAAGTACAATTGACAGATTTTTAGAGTAAAGCTAGTCACAAATTGACAACTGCAGTATTAATATTAATGGGACAGATGGCAATGAGGATCATTCCAGTTTTTTTGAGAAGGTATTTAAAGTTTTAGCCATCTTGCTTGTATTTTTCTTAGTCTACAGCAAAGGATTTCAAGGACAGCCAACTGTTTTCTTCAGTTTTCCAAAGATATCTCCTGCCAATTGTTGTTGAAGACAGGACAGTATGCAAGACTATGTGGTCTAATATGTCAATCTCTATGTCAATATATTTATATACATCATCTGCATTAAATTATCATTTGCCCCTAACATTTTGGGAGTTGATCTATGTAGACTCTTTTTTATATTTAGTTTGTTTAGTCAAACATCCTATGAAACTTTCAGTATATTATGTGCTTCTTCAAATACTAGGAAAATACAATTAAACTTTTAAAACTAGAAGAGGTGGCTCACAAGTAAAGAAAAATATGTGATTAATTTGGAGCACTGGATGGGGAGGGGGCTATTGGATAATGGCAAGAGAAAGGATGAGCCAGGAGAGGCCGATTAGAACACAGAAAGGCAGAAGAGTGGGAGGGTAGTGAGCAAAAGGAAGGCAAAAGGAAGAAAGAAGGGGGACAATCTGAAGTGATTCTGGAAGAGAAAGTTTCTTTTCAGTCAGAGCAAAGGGGTCCAGATATGCAACAAGGGGTATGCTACTTCATGACTGCAAATGAACACTCCAGTTTTTATTTTCTAGCATAAATCATTCAGTGAGTGTCCGCTATGAATAGACACGCAAAGATCATACTATGTGATTAGCAGATTAAATCAGTATTCAAGTATTCTTCATCTGGGTGTTATGCATACTGATAGAGGGGTTGGGACAATCCATCAATAAACTCTGTCTGCAATGATAGAACTACCTACAGTCTAAAGAGCAAACTCTCAGTTCTGAAATATATTTATACAGAAATATATTTCAACATGTACTTGAATTCCAAAATGTTTACATGGCTTTGTATTGCTATTGATCAAGGTAGTCTTGATCTCTGTCATGCTTGTCCCTTGTCCTGCATGACCTCTGGAGACATTCGACAAACCTTATATAGATTTCCTTTATCTCACTCTCCAATACCAATTTATTGTAGCAAGTCTAAGCAAGTTCCCAGCTGCCAGCGGATAAAATATAGAGTACAAATAAAACATACCTGATTCCTTAACATTAGTTGTCAAAAAAGAAATGACCTGGCATTGCAAGGCTGGCAATCATTGCTGACTGCCTTTTGAAGTCACCAGAACACACCTAGACACACTTCCTGATTGAACAGCTGGATTTCAATCCAGTAGCACCTTAGAGCCCTCAAGATTTTGGGAGCAGGAGCTTTCTGGGTTAGATATCAGATATGTGATGAAGGAAGCATGGACTCTGGAAAGCTCATACACGCCCCCTCAAGTTCTGCCCGTCTTTAAGGTGCTACTGGACTGGAATACAGTACTGCAGATCCATAGGGTTACCCTCTGAAACTCACTGCAGCCTCTCCGCTTAGGAGTGTGCGTGAGAAAGCCCACGAGGAAACAGAATGAAGAACAAATCTACCTCTCTCTCCAAACTTCGTGGAGGTCAGTGGCCGTCTGCCTTGGGGCTGGCAGGTCACCAAGCGGACAACAGGCGCGCCATTGCCCCGTCTCCCTCCAACCACCCTGAAGGCTGGGCGAGGGGCGCCACGTGTGCCTGCGCGGCCCCTGGAGACACGCGTGTACACAGGAGCGAGCTCGTGCGATCCGGAGTCACTCCTCCTCCTCTCCCCCCTTCCTCGGCATCCTTCCAGTAGCCACCCACTCCCACTCCCACCCAGCAGCTCCCAGCTTGACTGGCAGCGCCCAAACTGGGTGGGGAGGCTCTATGCAGCTCGAGAGAGGAGGGGAAGAATCTACAGCTGCCTGCTCGCTCTGATCGCGTTTTCCTCCGGGAGCCATCGGTTCTTCCAAGGGCAAGGAGAAGAGGGGGGAGGGAGAGAGGGGGGGCTTGAAAGACGAAGGTCGCGGCTCCTCATCGGGGAAGAAGCCCCCGCTAGCAGCAGCACCCACCGCGCCATCGCCCTTTCTCCGCCAGGCGGCATGAACACCTGCGATGTCAAGGAGTATCTGGCCAGGAAGGAGATCCCACAGCTCTTCGAGGTAAATAAACAATAAAAAGCCCGCACCCAAATCTCCCCTCGCCCGGAGCCTCCTCCTTCTCGGCCGGTCTGCCGAGGTTCCAGTCCCCAGCCAGGCGAGCCAGCAGCAGGGGCCGCGCAGGTGGGAGGAGCGCGAGGATGGAGAAACCGGACTCGGGTGGGGATGCCGGCGAGGGCCCCTGCCTGCCCCTGCCTTCGGACCATCTGCCGCTTGCGCCCGACCCCTCCAAGCCCCTCCCTTGGCTCGGGGGATGGCTGTTATTAGTGACCCCTTCTCCAAGCTCCTCGCCTGCCTGGGCCGTCCAAGACTTGGGCTCGCCAGACAACCTTGAAGCTGGGAGGGAGGGAAACTGGGCTGCCGGGGCCGGACGGGGGCATCCTCCTCTGGCCGCTTCAGCCTCCAGCAGGCTACCTGACACCCCGCAGCGCTTCTCCCTCGGCGCCTTGTTCCTCTCGCCTAAGCTGAGCCAGGGAGCGGAACAGGGAACGCCCCCCCGCCTCACTTTCCAAGGGGCTGCGGGGGTTGTTGTCTTCGGTCGTCCCGGCTGCTTTACCCACTTTGGCAGTAGCACGGAGGACCTCGTGTGCGGAAGAGGGGATCTGGAAGCGGGAGAGAGGCTCAGTGCACATAGGATGCTGATCTGATCTCTGTTACTTTGTCCCGTTTCTTGTTCAGCCAGGGCTGCTAAAAAGCCCATGTCTGGATTAAAGATAACACCTGTAGCAATTCAGTTTAATTTTGTTTCCCTTCGAATTGGCCTGTTTAGAATCAGAAGTCTCCATTCCCAAGGACTGTTTCCATGGGAAGTAAGTCAGTCAGGATAAAAATTAGGTCTTTGTTCCCGTGCTAGCATTTTGTCATTTACATTACATTCTTCTCTTACCTGAGACTCAAAGCAAGCTTTAAATGGGGGTAACTGACTGCAAAGACAAATATGGAATGGATGCAGTAGTTGTGATTCATCAAGAAGTTTAAGTGGATTAATTATAGATAGAAGCTGGGAAGATGGCAGGAATTATTCAGAAAAGTGCAAATTATTTTTGGCATTGAATCATGTGTAGCAAAGACGGTTTTTTGGAAATATATATTTGGAAAATACCTTATAAATTGTTTCAAGGTGTTCAGAACATTGTAACACAGTTTATATTTTCAAAATGCTATTTAAATGCACCTCAATTTATAATTTTATTTGTTGTCCTAGTCAGTTCTATAACATGGGTCATAGCTACTTCCATTTTAGAAACTGGGGGTTGAGGCAAGGGGTCTACACTAGAACAGTTAATGAGAACCGGAAACATTGCAGGGGGAAATGTACCAAAGTAACTCAAATTTGTCATGTCTACAGAAGCCAAGTTTTCCTTAACTTCTGAGTACTGTGCTCAGCGTCTCCTCATTTTCTGATTCAGTTCATTCAGTAGCCTTTCTTCACAACCTTGTAAGACTATCAAAGCTGTGAGGACTAGAAACTTTTCAAGCAGACTCAGAAAACCTGGATAGTCATGGGCTGCTGCCATGGTGTGAAGATTCTTTGCACAGCTTTAATCACAACAAATTCAGAGGCATGCAGGTTGCTGATGGAGCTTCCAAGTGAGGAGTTTCTTATACACTTCCCACATTAATACTCAAAGGCATTGTTGTCATGGCTATGACTCATCCCCATTTATATTCCTTCATGCATATGCTACAGCACATACACATAGTATACTATATCTGCAGCAGTTTTACACCTTCCTCTTCCCATTCTTCTCCAGGCAATCAGAATGAAAATTACCCACACCTTTCCCATTGTATCTCCACGCAAAAAAAAGAATGGAAAGTTGTAGTTTAAAAATTTTTAAACTGGTTATTCAGAACTAAAATTTGAGGTGGTGCTAGATAAATGAGATTATAGTGTTATAGTATTTATCAGTAGTATAGTGTTATAGTATTTATCAGTAATAGTATATATAGCAATTATCAGGGAGAAAAATGTTGAGAAAATGTTGAGGGGATGGTGGTGGGGAAAATGGTGCTGAAGCATACAGGACTTTTGTGGCAAGAAAATTTGGACCATACTTTCTATGCAACATGCTAACCACTTGGATTGCATGCTTTCAGAAAAGATTAGACTGAAGCATGTTTCTGGAAGAAAGTATTGAGAACCAGGAAAGTCTGGAAACGGATTATTAGAGGACCATATTGTATGCATGCTAAACCGATAAAGGACTTCAGTTTAGAAGCTAAAGCATAAGAAAGAGTTCTATATAGAAATAGTCAAGATTAAATCACACACTGGCATAACCACTTCTCTCTCATCATTGATATTGCCTAGGCAAACAATGCTTTTGTTTTATGGTGTCATGGAATATACATAAGTTTTCAAAACTTGATAGACCCCTACTATAAGTTATCAAGTTTTATTATAGTAAATCAGTTTTGCTGCTGTTTTGCCAAGAGTGTGCATGGTCATTTTTTAAAACAAGGTGAGTAGGTCTCTACAACTAGCCTATACAACATAACTGGAAAAGTTAGGTTACCTGGGGAGTTTGGAGATAAGTTGAAATATTAATTGTTGGCATAAATTGAAACATGTTAATGTGTGTATTATTTCTTTCTGAATAACATTTTTGCTGAACACAAATAAGCAGAAGGTAAACTTACCCCGTTGTTAGGATAACTCTGTCCTTGAGATTTTAAATAAAATAAGGTGAGATAATTGTCATCAAGAAGAAGAAGAGTTCTATAAGACATAACTATTGCCCAAAGAACAAATTTTCTGCACAGCAAAAATAAAATGTCCTGCAGAAGTTTTTAAAAGATCTGTTTGGGCTTTTTGTGTTCATTGTACATGGAGAACATAAGCATTGCCAGTCAAAATGATTCTTTTTTTGCTGTCTGCTGGCCAATGGAGGTCTTGTCAGTTTCATAGTTGCATTTGCCATTTTGTGTACTACTGTGGAGATTCTCCTGCCTCTGCCTTTTGGTGAAGGTTTCCTATGGAGGTTTCCTCTGCTTTCAGCTCACCTGTGTGTGATTTCACTGTAAAAAGTACATGAATAAAGTTTGTTTTACCTGGTGATCCTGCACATGTGCCATTTTTATTTTGGGGGGCAGGGGGATGTCTGCAAAGCTATGACAACACAACAAGAGAATCTGCAATATGTGCATATTTGTGACATTGTAGCTTCATAGATATACCCTGAAAACAAACCAACAAAAAGACAATATGCACGGGATTGCCAGGCAAAACAGACTTTATTCATTTACTTTTTACAGTGTAATCGTGCAAAGATGAGCTGCAAGCAAAAGAAACCTCAGTGGCAGAACCAGAAGAATCTCTGCAGCAGCACACAAAATGGTGGGTGCAACTGCAGCGAAAGTGAAAGTGAAAGTAAGCTGGGAAGAAATAAAGAGTCTCTTGCCTGCTTTTGTTTGCAAGAAAATGTTTTCAACCGGTCTTCAGGAAAAAAAAAGATTGCTAGTTTAGTGATTTCCAAAAAACCTGGGTTGAGAGAAATAAAACATTCTGAAGACCTTTGGGCGGGAGAGAGCTTGAACTTCTTCTCCAAAAACTTTTAATGACATCCTCATGACATATTTCTGATGTGTGGAAAAGGCTATGTTGCAAAGGAAAGTACAAAAAAGCATTAGTGTGAGAATTGCAGAATTACTGTCTGTAGACAGTCTGTAGACAGTAATTACTGTCTGTTCCGAACCATTTCTTTCCCCAGGAAAAGTCTGGACCTTATCTTGGTTTTCTGAGACTCTGGACTCATGGAAGAAATAGTGCTGATAGTGAGTGCATCAGTAAGAAATCTTACTTCACTTCTACTGCATCTGCTCAACATTTTCCAGTAATGTCATTTCAAGAGATTTGGACCTTTTAACGTTCTGTCTTTCTTAAAGTATTGGCCAGCTCACTTTAACAATTTTACAAGACACTGTAAAAAAAATTATATTCACTCCAACTTGGACTCAGCATTAAATGTAATTACTATAGATGTCTTTAGCCTTTTGCTGGTATTTTTTTCCTGTAGTTTTTTTTTTTCATCTTTTGGCTGAGAGTGTGGGAAGAATCCTTGGAGAAGTGCATTCTACAAGTTTTATTCTCGAGCTGTGCCTCTCACTACTATTAAGATCTGTCAGGAAATCCAGCCACAAGTAATAAATTTTGCCTTTAATGAGGTGTTTTGTCTACTAGTTTTTAAGAGGGCTGTTGTTGGTTGGTCCTTTCCTGAAAAAGAAATCCTTGGACTCTTGGGACTCAAATAATTTCCTCCTGTAGTGGTAGCTATGATATCACTAGTCTTTTCTTGCTGAGTTGGCAAGTTAACTGAGATGGATTCCACACAGAATAATAATAACGGGTTGCAGCTATTATTTTTTAATCTGGGTCCATCCCCCCCCCCTTTGGTGCCTGTTTTCCATGAAGGTAATAATCTGTTTTCTTTCTGCCCCTTCGCATGAACTCACTATTTTTTTTAAAAAAATTATAATGCATACGTAGATACGCAGGCACAAACATTCCGTTTTTCCTGCATTCTGATTGGCTGTTCCTGTTTGGCCATAGTACCGCCCTCTGCTAAGAGAATGCTTCCAGTTGGTAGAGAATCTACAGAACCCCAGGAGCCCAAGCAAGATCTCCCCCTCCCATTTATCCAGTGTGGAAAAAAAGTTTAGGGTATTGAAACCACAACACATGTAAACATGAAACATGCATCCCCTAACATTGTGATATACAAAATAATAAAATTTGTCCAAAAAGGGAGCAAAGCAATATGCCCCATCCAGATTCAAAGGTGTGTATCTGTGTAGCTATGTCTTTTGAGCACCAATTTTTTTAATTGCTTGCTTGCAATGGCCCTGTTTGTTGTGAATATGTTCCTGTACAAATATGAGTAAAATGGTGCTCACAATCACTGCCATGGGGAGAAAATGTGCTTGGTGGACATTTGGGAAATGGGAGGCTGTGAGTCACGCTGGCTGGCAGCTCAGCAGAAACTAAACAGAAATGAGGTGAGGTGGGAAAACAGGCAGTGGGTGGGAAAAATACGCCCATGCTGTTTGCTTGGAAGTGGGTTCAGCCAGGGTTCAGGTAAAAAGATTGCTAGTTTAATGACTTTTGAAAGACTCAGGTTGAGGAAAATATTATGGGCCAATCCCGCTTTGGGGGAGGGACCTGTGCAAAGTACTTCCCCAAACCAGAATATTTCCCTTTGTCAGCCCATTACGTTTCTACCATGTGGAATCCACCTGAGAGGTCAAGCAGTTTTCCACTTTTTTTTAATTAAGCTTGCTTTATGATTATAATAAAGCAGAGAAAGATGATATTTTTTTTCTTTGGATTGGCCTATTACACTGGCAAAGCTGTTAAAATTGTTTAATACAAATTCTCCAATAGGATGCAAAAAATAATCTTATTACACATTCACTGTCTAATCTGTAGTTCTTAGGCAAAGTATTTGAGAGCACATTGGTGATGCTTTTTAAGGACTTTCACATTATTTGTTTCTGGACAAGTGATAGGGGGCATGGGGAAGCATCCCTACTGGTATTTAGAATCTCTCAGCAGCTTTTTATACCAGAATGGGCTTTGGAAGCACTGTTTTCCAGTGGCTCCTGCTGTACTTGGTGAGAGTTCTCAGAAGAGTATGTTGGGAGACTGCCACTCCATGTCATCAGTATGCTGTTGATACAGAACACTTTCACATTTACATCTAAATCCAGAAAAACATTAGTGACTGTATATCAGGAGCCAGATAAGAATGGAATGTGTATGACAAGATGGAAGTTCAACTGGTCAGGTGTGAAATCACATCCCCCCACATTAAAAAATTAATGTACAAACTGGTAATAAGTATTGTAACATTACAAAAAAGACTAAAGTGTATAGTAATAAATTATTATATCTCGGGGAAAATGCCTGAGGAAAAAGTTTGTCACATTTTACAAAACTTTTGAGAGAAACATGCAGAACCCAAAGGTTCCATGGAACCCCTGTGAAGAAGCTTTAATTTATTGGAAGGAACATGTAAGAAATTTCATTAAATTTACATGTTTCACCTGGGGGGAGGGGGAGCTGCAAAGGAATGTTATGTTTTAGTAAGTCATGCTTTAAGATTAGTAAGTCTTGCACACTAAATGGTTGTGTGCTTTATGTGTCTCAACTTGAATTGTAATATCAGAAATGTGGATACTTAATAAGTGTAACTTATACTTAGTTTTCAGTCTTATTTGTTTGCAGCTGACTACAAATCATTTGGGATGTTCTATTTCAGAGTTTTATTAATGGATTAATGTGCTACAAACCTGATGATCCAATAGAATACCTGGAAGGATGTTTACAGAAAGTGAAAGAACTGGGAGGAGCGGAAAAAGTGAAATGGGACACTTTTGTCAGTCCAGAAAAAAGGATTCTACCTCCACTTAATGGCAGCCAATCAAGAAGGTCATTCTTCAGGAATGGTAAGATATTTTTATATTGCTATTTCATGACTCACTTTGGAATCAGATGAGTAGCTAGAGATGATTTCATTTGAAAAGCCATTAGATGTTAATGCCAAATTGCATTTAATACACTAGTATATATCAATGATGTGTGGCAAAATCATGGTTCTTTGTTTTGAGGCTTTTATTGATATGTCACAACAATCAACAAATACTAACCATGACCAAAAGAATAATCTTTATTATGGTTCCAAAAATCAGTTGTCTTGGAATCTGTCTATAGAAGAAAGAAAAAAAACTAACAAGAAAAAAATTGTTTGTTTAATTGGGATGCTACCCTTTCCCTTATGGGCTCAGGAGGCTTCCATCATGTAAAAACAAGAAAATCATACATTAAATAACAATTTGAAATGTAGATGGCAGCTGAACGTCAATCTTAAAAGTACTAAAAATTCTGGAACTCAATAGCACCCAACCAATAACAGACAAGGTTTCCCCACCCACCCTGGACACTCCAACAGATATATACTCCACTTGCTTTCCCAACATCAGATCCTCTGAAGATGCCAGCCACAGACGCAGGCGAAACGTCAGGAGAGAATGCTGCTAGAACACGGCCATACAGCCCGGAAACCACACAGCACCCAAGTGATTCCGGCCGTGAAAGCCTTCGACAATACATTGAACATCTCTACGGGGGAGAAATTGTTCCCAAGACATACCGCGACTGAAATTGGAAAAAACTACGGCTCAGGAGAAGCACACTTACTGTGTTCCTCTAACCTTTCTTCTATGCTGCAGAGACACAGGAATTGCACTATCCCACATTATTTCTTGCAGCCAAAAGGACTTTCCAAAACACCACAGGCTCACTGCATCTATAACCGCCTAGAGCAGTACGGCACTGCGATGAGAGGAATTCACACCACCCACAAAGAACTTGCAAGAGCTTAGAACCAAGGGAGTTATTGAGTGCCTTCATATCAATACCAGCCAAAAGATGAAGGTGCACAAGACTGGGGACAAAAGATTGACAACTTCACCTACAGCAAAATGGAGAAAAGACGCGATGTGGCTTACCACACTAAAAGGCAGAAACTAAAATTCGACAAATGCCAAAAAACATCCAAGGTGGAAACCTGTGCACTGGACACATCCACAGGACCATCATCAATCCTGACTGAGAGGCAACTCTCTGAGGCTGAAGTATCCATCTTAGCAAAGGAGGCAATTTTGCTGTTACCCACCACCAAGAATTCCAGTAGAAAACATCATAAGCTAATGGCTGGAATCAGCGATTTATCATCTCCCTGAGGAAGAGAAAGCCGGGAGGAAGTAAAGAGAGAGGGGAAACAGAAAGGATCCTGAGAAAAGCAAAACTTCCCTCCAGTAACATAACAAAGGGAAAGAAAAGAAAAGCCATCAAAGATCATCAATTCTGATTCAAGAAATCCCATCATTCTACCAGCAGATAAAAGGTAATGCCCACCGGTTATCATGGAAACGAAGACCAATGCACAAAAGAAAAAAAATCCAAGAGACAACTTTTTTGGACCCCACAACTTACAAAAAAAGTTAAAACAGGACCCAACCAACAAAATCACCAGGAAAACCAACACCTTGATTAAAAACTCCTCAATTGATGATCCAATCATTAAATAGCGTCTCTGCAAATCTGGGGAAGCTCACCCTCCCTAGAGCTCTATGGACTCCCAAAATCCACAAGGACTCCACTCCCCTCCAGACCTATTGTGAGTGCAATTGGATCTCCTACATATGATTTGGCAAAGGTTTCACTGGCCACACAACTGCAAAGCCATATTGGACTTACTACACATTACATTAAGGACTCAACTCACTTCATTGAAAAAATCCAGCAAACTCAAACTCAACCCCTAATGACAAACTGATCCAGTTTTGATGTGGTGTCCCTATTCACCAAAGGTCCCCCATAGCGAGACACCATGACACTCATTAACCAGAAATTCCCCAAAAGACATCCACAGCCCTGTTTCAACATTGTCTCACTACCAGCTACTTCCAAGTGGGATAATGAATACTATGAACAGAAAGAGATGGGGTAGCCATGGAGTAGCCCTCTTAGCTACCTGTAATAGCAGAGATTTTTTTATGCATGGAACATTTTGAGAAACCGAAGCCCTGAAAACAGCACCAAAAAAAGCCCACCATATATGGTTCCCGTTATGTGGATGACACATTCACCATTTTAGAGCCACGGAGAAAAGAAGAGAACTAAACAAGTTCCTGGACCATATCAACAAGATCCACCCAAACATCCAATTTACTATGGAGAAAGAAAATGAAGGAAAACTGCCATTTTTTAGATGTTTTAGTCATCCATAGAAACCAAACCAGCAATTGGGACACACACAGTATACACAGAAAACCTACTCACACAGACCAGATATCTACACAAAAACTCCAATCACCATCCAGGGCAACCAAAGGAAGGGAGCACCATAAAAACTTTGAATTTTGTACATCGGCGCAAACAGAATCTGTGAACCTCACCTCCTACAAGAATGAATTGAATCACCCTAAACAAGGGGCTCTACAGGGCCTAATGGATTTACTCTAATACAGAAATCCAGAAGGGCTGCAAGACCAAAGAACAAGCCACATGAACAAGAGATAAAGAGGAGAGCCATCTAGAGGGAAGGTGTTGCTTACCATACATCAAAGGGAACCACTGATGGCATAGGAAAACTGATGAAGAGAAGCACAACCCACGAAACAATCTACAGACCCACTAAGAAAAATTCCAACAGATGCTTTCACGTTCAGCAAAGAAGGATAAGAGAGGATCCTTTAGCTTCTGCAGGGAGTCTATCGCATACCAATACAGCTGTGGACAAGTCTACATAGGAACCACCAAAGCATGGCGTATACAGAACCGCATTATCAAAAGAACGCGAGGCACCTGCAGACTATTTCAGCCAGAGAAAAAAATCCCAGCAATAGCCAAGAACACATGATAAACCAACCTGGACATAGAATATTATTTTGAAAAAACAGGGAAATTCTGGATCACTCTAGAGAAGCCACTCGTCCAGACTACACAGAGAAGCAATTTAAGAAATCCCACTAAGCACATGGACCCGAATTTTAACAGAGGAAGGGAAGAAACTATGAAAATGGAACAGAGACTTGGCTGCCAGTGTTGAAAAAAATACTAGGGTCCAAGGAACTGTGTCCAAAACCAGCTCCCACACAGAAGCACAGGATGACCATAGACAAAAGAAACAAAGGCCAGGATACTTCTCATTCAGCTATGGTCTCCCACCAGTGACCTTGCTATCTACAGGGGTTACTCCCAGGGCTATAATCTTCATTGTTACTCCCATACTTCTATTCCAGATGCCCTCAACTATTGACCTGAGGTTGCTGCAACTTGTTGTTACTCACAGACAAGGTTTCCCCACCCACCCTGGACACTCCAACAGATATATACTCCACTTGCTTTCCCAACATCAGATCCTCTGAAGATGCCAGCCACAGACGCAGGCGAAACGTCAGGAGAGAATGCTGCTAGAACACGGCCATACAGCCCGGAAACCACACAGCACCCAAGTGATTCCGGCTGTGAAAGCCTTCGACAATACAAATAACAGAACAACAAGAAGGAGGGGTGGGGGAAGAAGGAAGCCTTTTGACGGTAGAGAATCGTAGCTGCCCCAACTGTATGCACAGTGGAACAGCTCTATCTTACAGACTCTGAGGAATTGTATTCAAGTCTCAAGGGGTCCTAGTCTCACTAGCAGAGTGTTCCACATGATTGGGGCTGGCCAAGCATCTTTCAGTCCAAGAATCACTAGCAGATTGTTGTTTGCTGATTGTAACATCCTTCAGGGGATATATTGGGCAAGATGGTTCGGCCGATATGATGGCCCCAGACCATTAAGTAAAACATCTACATGCCATCCAAAAAAAGAGAAAAGAATTGTAGCAGGCCTGGGAGCTGATGCAAGCACAAGTGGGTGGGCAGAAAGGGCAGGCAGAAGTTCATGTGGTGGAGAGGTTGGTAACCCCACATGAAGCTAGCCCAGCTTTTTGTTAGCTCTGCTACTAGGACTGATTGGAATGAGTTCTGGAAACTTAAAAGTCTAGGACAGCTTATGTTCCTCAGAGCAGCCAGAGGTCTTTGTTGCTCCTTGGTTGCATACACAAAGCATTAGATACTGTGGTATCACTGTACTGTAACAGTAATTTTCAACTGAATTACCTTGTACACAAAGGATACTAATAATGCAGTATCCAGCAATGTGTGGATGTAGCCTGAGTGACATTTATGGCAGCTCAGCCAGTTACTGCCTCCAGCTACACACCATCACTACTAAATTGCTTATTGAGTTCCAGTACATACAACTTAAAACCCTTGTTGGTAAAAAGAAAAGTCCCTCAAAATACCAAGCAAACAGAGCCACATAGAAACAGGTCTGTAATGAATGCAATTACTGATAAATGCAAAAAGGGTTCTGGTTCTGATATTTCTTTTCTAACCATTTTGTAGTGATGCCGGACAACCCTAACTTTCCTTATCGACGGTATGATCGACTCCCTCCAATCCACCAGTTCTCCATAGAAAGTGACTCAGATCTCTCAGAAACAGCTGAGCTCATTGAGGAATATGATGTCTTTGACCCTACAAAACTTCGACCTAAAATAATTCTTGTCATAGGTAAGAAGACAGACAGTCCTGGAAAAATAATTCATAATGATTTTGCTGGATTGGTTATATATTAATGTAGAGAAATGATTAACTGACAGAAATTAACCCCAATGCATGGAACCATTTTTTTAAAAAGACATTTAAAATCATTTTTTTAAACTGTAGTGTTCATATTCAAAAACAGCAATTGTCAAGGAGGATGGTCAATAAGTGAACGCTAGATGGAACGGGAAACAATGATGGGGAAAAAAATAGAATCTCCCTGGAGAGGGATTTATATTGTTTTGGTGTTATGAGCAAGATGGCTCTTTCTCTGGTTACCATCTATCCTCAAATGATGGTGGCGCCTGAAGCAGGGCCCCTGAAGATGACGGTATCTGTTCTTTGGATTGCATTGACAAACTGCAGTCAAACATCATAAATAAATTTCTAGAGCTCATTAATGATTTCTAGTGTACTTGTATTGTTAGATCACATTTGCTGAAATGAAAAATATGAGAACCATACTAATATCCTTGAAAGAATGGACGATACAAATCTGTGATAGATAAAATCAAATATCAATCTAACTTGTTTGAATAAGAGCTTCTGCTTATGGTAACATAAATGTTGTCTAGTTCAGTGTATCACTATTCATTTGGCTAACTAGGATGACTGTAAGAAACAAAATGTAGTATGTAGCTTGAAACCAAGAACACTGATGAAACATACTGCTACAGACTGAGCTGTGCCATTCTAACAGAACTGGGGGCAAGAAGAATTAAACTTAGAACATTGGAAGCACTATTTTGAAATTAGTCATATTCATGACATTTGCTGTTTATGTGATAGGCTGGTTTGGCATTTCAGTAATTAGAGACGGACTCTTGGCTATGCTCTGTTTGCAATCTTCTTACTGTTAGATGAAATGCAGTGTTGTGCTGGCTTCTGATTTTTCACATGTCTCATTATTAGATGGGATGAAAAGTTAGCCAGCCTTTATTGCCTATGTGACCTGCAAGTTATTAAATTGCTCTCAAGGGAGCCAGTTGATGCTTTTTCTACACTTTTCACTTTCAAACTACAGCAGTTACAATAGATTGCAGCAGAGAAAGAGTTAGATTGAGCCTGATTGAGCTTGAGGCAGATTCCGCATGGGCCAAAAACAGCGGTTTGAAAAGAGTGTAAACCCTTTTACATTGTTTTCACACCACACCTCTGTTTTTGGCCCATGCGGAATCCGCCTAAGTCTTCATGTCCACAAGATATGTATTTATTTATTTATTTGGCTTATATGAAGAGGCTCAAAGTGGTGAAAAACCATAAATGTACAATGAAAACAGTGAATAAAACAATTTCTGAAGTGGCAAACCTTCTGAATACATTTTGACAAGGGTTGGGACATCAGCATTCCTTCTAAAACCATCAGTTTCAACAACCAAACAAAAATAGAGCAAAATAAAAATCACCAAACAAGAAACAACACAAGCAAATAGAACTTAAAAGCTAAAACTTAAAAATAAAAACTGAAAAAAGGGAACCAGATTAAGATGCAAATACTATTGCTTGCAGTGGCGTATTTGCCTAGTGACAAGAGGTACCCCATGTCCCCGGGCACCCCCCATTTGGTCACATGGGGGCACCAAAATTTCAGTGTCGTTTATGTGTGTTTTCCATTTTTAGTTTTTTTGCATTTTGGCCTGCAGGGGGTGCATTTTTAAAGCTAGTGGCATCAGAATTTCAGGGTATCATCCAGAGACTGTCCTGATGATACCACTCAAGTTTGGTAAGGTTTGGTTGAGGGGAACCAAAGTTATGGACCCCTAAAAGGGGTGCCCCATCCCCCATTGTTTCCAATGGGAGCTAACAGGATATGGGGGCTACCCATTTGAGAGTCCATAACTCTGGTCCCCCTGAACCTAACTTCACCAAACTTGGATGGTATCATAACAATAGTTAACAGGTGATACCCTGAAATTTTGGTGTCACTAGATTTAAAAATACACCCCTGACAGACACCCCAAGAAATTTGCCCAAGAGCAGGCTGCATATTTTTGAAGATAGAGGCACCAGACTTTCAAGGTGGCTCAGGAGGCTCTCCCAGTAATAGCATTCAAAAATGTGCTTCCTGCTCACACACTCAGAAAATCACCATTGGCTACAATGAAGCCAAGGCATTGCAAAACAAAGGAGTTATTACCTGCAGCCCTGCAAGGTTGCACTCATCAGGGCTGTTTGATGGGAGGAAGGGTGGATGGGAATTGTTTGCTTCTGCATTGCCAAGGAGGGCAGGAGCGCATGGGGAAAGCCTTGTAGGTGGATCTTGGAAGGTTTACTTCAGAGTAAGCCAGTGGAGGGTAAGCTTGTAGATCGTGGAAGGGAGGAAGGTCAGGATCATCCTCAGCCATGGTTGTCGTGGGTTGCCAACTCCTGGCGAGCAAATCCCAGGATGTTTGGAGATAGATTCTCAGAATCTATGGCTTTTGGGACCATGGCAGACATTTTCTTGGGTGGGGGGGAGAAGTTGACAACCCCATTAAAGGCACCAATTTTAATCCACTACCCAAATAGAATTTGCGTGGGTTCTTGGGGGGGGGGGGCATAATCAGTGTCTTTCAACACAAGAAAAGAGAAATGTGTGAAACGGGGGTTCTATTGGTGGTCATTTGAATCATGTACGGGGGTTCTATTGGTGGTCATTTGAATCATTTACACCCCCCCCTTTTTTTTTGCTTTGATGGGTAAAAATGGGCCCCAAAGAAGGGAACTTCTCTCTGAATGAGAATATATACGGTGTTATCTTCATTTTAGATGTCAAAAAGTATTTGCGGCTTTTTTCTTTTCCGTGGACAACGGGTCCAAATGGCTCTTTGGGTGTTAAAGGATGCCGACCCCTGATATAGGCTTTCTTAAACATCCTATAAGATATTCTTGCTGCTTCCACCAAAGTCACTCTAGTCATCTAAGCTCCCACTCATCCTCTGTAGTTCCAAGGTATACTTTAGAGCAGGGCATAGAGGATGTCGAGGCATGATCTCATCAATGGGATCAGAGAGATGAATGTACCAGTCCTCTATCAGCTCAGCTAAAATTTCACTGGGAGGAATCAAATCCTGCAGAACATTTTAGAAACCAAGTGGATCCATAAGTCTCTGCAGGCTACTCAGACAGGCTTTCAGAATTCAGTGGTTCAACAACGGCACTGTATCAACTGCACCTGGGCCGATATTCATCCCCATGCCAAAGATCAAGTCCAGGGTGCAGCCTGCTTGATGGGTAGGACCCAATACAAATTGAGAGCAGTCTAGGGAACTGCAATACCCAGCTAGCCACAACCTCCAGCAGCTTAAGTGAGCAGTACACCAGCCAGATAACCAAACCGTTTTCAGCATCGCATACCAGACCAACGCAATGAGTGCCTGGAATCTTTGGAATGGGGAGCATGAGCATCCTAAAGGAGAAAGCCACCCACCATTCCCAGTTCCTTTACTGGAACATTGAATTCTCTTCTGTTCAGCTAATATTAGCACATAGGGTCAAGTTGTTGGTGTTTGGAAAACATTGCTGCCCTTGTTGCGCAGAGAGATTTTGGGAATTCAGTACTGATGGTCTATAGTGAATCTGAGATTTTAATATAAACCCTTCTTCTTTGTTCATTATTTTTCATAACAGGTGGCCCTGGAAGTGGGAAGGGAACCCAGAGTTTGAAAATTGCTGAACGCTATGGATTTGAATACATCTCCGTAGGTGAATTGTTAAGAAAGAAGATCCACAACACAAGCAGTAACAGAAAATGGAGCCTGATTGCTAAAATAATTACGACAGGAGAATTGGCCCCACAGGTGAATCACTATTGGGAAACAATCTGTTACATGTTTTGATGAAAAATTTTTACTTACACTTTTAATGTGTGTTTCTAAAAAAAACTGAATTAACTGTTATGTGTTTTTTTAAAACAAACAAGGAAACAACTATTACTGAGATAAAGCAGAGATTAATGCAGATCCCTGATGAAGAAGGTATTGTTATTGATGGATTTCCAAGAGATGTGGCCCAGGCTCTTTCATTTGAGGACCAAGTAAGAAATGGTTATTCAGAATTCTTAATTGTTTTGAATTTCTCCTGTTCATCATATTAGAACCCAAACTGGCAACTAGATATGATTACTTCCATGGTTTTGAAAGCAAGTAGAATTTGGTCATACATATAACAACAGTAGTACTTGCTTGCTTGGAAAAAGAAGATTTTGTTTTCTAAAGCATATTTTTCATACACCAATTATCTTTAAATGGCAGAAAAAGGTTATTCCTTAACTGCAAATTTTCTTGGCTTTTAGGAAGAATGCTGTGTCCTATTTGTTGCAGATTGCTAAAAGAGAATGAAGGAAGAACCTCTCTGTTTTATAGCATATACAAGTTGGCTATGTGTACATTTTAACTAAACTATATTAGTGTATACAGCAATTAAAAATATATATCTCAAAGTATATTTTATATATCTCAAAGTATTTCAAGAATAAAATTAAAAGGCAATGATTTATGTAGAGGTCCCAAGCAGCCATTCAATTAAACTATACATTTTTTCTATTAAAGATGATGGCACATTGGCATATGAAGTGCTATTGTTATTAATTTATAGGACATCTTTATGCAGTTTCTTGAGCAGAGAAAATGGCTTTGTTGCCTATAGAACAGGTTTTCTTGTTTGTGTTTCTCAAGGTTGTTTAGCATGTGTTTCTCTCATTCCTTATTCCAGAATTGAGACTACTCATGAAGTAAGCCTTCAGTATTTTAATAGGATGACAGTTTTGTTCATTTATATTAAAGTAAGGCAAATCATTAAATTCATCTGATTGGAACTTTTTTCATCATCTGATCAAACATTGTAACAAGCTATAACATTTTGTTAAAGCCATATGCAAAGGTTAAATTTCAAAAGCGGGGCTTTTTTTGTAGTACTCTTCAAACAAATCATTTTAAAGTGCTCCATGATCACTAAAAATGTTAATAACCATTTGGGAGGAGAAATTCCAATGCTGATGTGTGTGAAAGATGGTCATCTAATGAGGCAATTCAATTTTGTCCTCTAATAAGACATGGCTTTTTGAGGAATTGAAACAATTAAATATCAGGAGAACCAGCTCCATGACACGTCTTCTTTTTTGTCCTCTTCCTTTGAAGACAACACTTCAACTCATAGTATTACCGTAAATAAATATTTGGAGGAGACATAGTATTTGCATATTTGGTTACCTGATCTAGGTTGCCCCTGAGGGTTGAAGAATGCATACTGACAATTATATAATCTAGATAAGTTACAACATACTTTAATGTCCTTATTCTACTAACAATCATAGGATTAAAAAAAATTATAAAATGGTAGATTACGTTCTCCACTCTTTCAATAAATGCTTAGGTACAAAGCGGGAATTTTAGCCTTTCTCAAGGGTATGTACAGGACCAGGGAACACCAATGTTATGACATGGGGGAAATGTATACCTAATGAGATTTTCCCTGTGTAGAGCTAGCTTAGCCGGGCATCCCAGTGCATAGGACTCCGACAGCCAGGGACAGTGCCATTGCCGCACTACCTCCAGAGAACTTCCAGGCAGTACAGGGAGGCAGCAAAACAAAACAAAACAACTGCTGCTGACAGTGCTGAGCTATACAGTGCCAGCCTCCCAGTTTGCTCTTCCCACTTGCATAAGTTCCACTTATACCAATGGGGTGAGCAAATGCACTGATGTGTCCCCACATCAGTTGCATAAGCCCATTCCCTCTTCCCCATAGGATTGGGCTGTAAGTCCACTGAAATGTTATATTTTGATTTTTATGTTTTTTAATGTATTTCATTTAATGTGTTTTACCTAAGTTGTAAGTCAACTTGAGCTCCATAAGAAAGGAAGGTAGCTTATAAATGTTTTAAATTTTAAAAAAGTCAGAGGGCAGAGAAAGGTGTAACTTTAGATAGAATTGCACTGTATATTTGTCAGTGCCTAGGATCTAAAACAGGGGTCAAGTACACATTTGGTGGCGAGCCTTTGGCACTCCAGATGTTATGGACTACAATTCCTATCAGCCCCTGCCAGCATGGCCAATTGGGCTGATAAGAATTGTAGTCCATAACATCTGGAGTGCCAAAGGTTCGCCACCATGATTAGCATATAAGTACACATTAGAATATTTGTCCCCTGGCTGGGGAAGGCAGGACTGAGAGCCCCTATCATGGCTACTCCTCCTTGCCTAGAAGCTGGGGGCAAGGGAAACTCGCTCGCCAGCTCCTAGGCAGCAAAGAAGGGCTGCCGCCAGTGGTGAAGCGGCAAGGGGGAGAGGGTGCGTTGTGCACCGGGCGCATGCCTGGGAGCTGAAAATCACCCCCTGGCCCCTCCCCCTTTTCCATGTGCCCGACCTCCCCCTTCCCACATTTAGCTTAGTTCCTTTTCTTTTTCTAGTACTTTTTCAGGCTGAAAAAAGTGCCCTATTTACAGTTCAGGCTAAAAACTGCCTGAGGTACTACAGTTCCTAGGAGACCTTGGGGCTCATAAGGTCTCCTGGGAAGTATAGTTCCTCAGGCAGTTTTTAGGCTGAACTGTGAAGAGGCTGCTTTTTTCAAACTGAAAAAGTACTAGAAAAAGAAAAGGAACTAAGGTAAGTGTGGGAAGGGGGTGGAGGGTGCCACGGGGGGCCACTGGGGGGGCCAAGGGGTCACGGGGGGCATGGGGGTAGAAAAAACACATTGCATACCGGGCACAGTTTGGCCCAGCTGTGACTCTGGTTGCCGCTTCCCTGCCTTGAAGCTGAAGATGAAGAAAACTTGTTCCCCAGTTCCTTGGCAGCAGAAAGGGGCTGCCTAGAAGCCAGGGGGTGAGGGAAACTCGCTCCCTGGCTCCTAGACAGCAAAGAGAGGCTGGAACCCAACTCGAAAGTAAGCATGGCTTACTCATGAGCAAGCCATGCTTACTCACGAGTAAGTGTGGTTCCGCATGCGGGGGGCACCTGGAGGGGTTTTTGCCTCCGGGAGCCATTTGGCCCTGGTACGTCTCTGGACCCTGGTCTCCCTTGATAGTGTTCCACCTGGTAGAGCCAGGGCTGAAAAGGCTCAGCCAGATGTTCTTTGGGCCAGGTACCAGCAATAAATTGTTCCCAGCTGAGTGCAGCATTCTCGGGGTTAGGTGTATCAGGAGAGGTCTCTTTCAGATATGATGGTCCCTGACTGTTTTGAGACAGCAATACTCAGTAATAAATGAGTTTAAAAGAAACCCCTTTGCGGAGTAAACAGCAATATGGTAAAATGACAGATTCTAGACTAACGGGAACAAAGAAACAAGAAATTCATTATCTAATTTTCTGGTCAGCATTGTAAGCAGCACAGTAACAGAAGACACTTGTGAAACCTCCAGCAGGAAAAATACACATTCCATCTCTGATGTCTCTTACCTCAGTTTTCTAAAGACTGCCATGCTTGTTGAAACAGCCTAGCCATTCCATATCAATCTGATCATGTCTACTTAATAATCCAAAGTAAGAGATAGTATCTCCAAAGCAGCATTAATCAGTGCAGGCAGAACCACCCTCTTTATTAATTATACTGTTAATCTGCTGAGCTACTAGAATAGGAGGCTGTTCCTATCAGCAGCATATACATGCAAGAGCTTGTTGATCACATCATGTGTGTGTCCTAAATGGAAATGATCCAGGTTGCACTATACCATATTACCTTCAACATTATGTAGATCAAGTTAAATGACAGTACTGGCCAAAAACCCCTGTCAGAGTGGGGATATGAATCCAGGCAGAGCTGGATTTATGCCCAAACGAAGTAAACTACATAGTAGGACCTCGGATTATGACAGGGATCTGAATACAATTCCCATGACTAAATTAACCGTGCCGGTGTGTGTGTGTGCGTGTGCGTGTGTAATGCTACAGGGTCTCTTAAGCTCAAATAGTTCAGATCATTATCATGTCCTAATCTAGTGCTGAATCTGGGTTCCTAGATCCTAATCCGCCCAATCTGCCCACTACACCAGTTGGGCTGTTTTATCAATCAGTCTCAGGGCTGATTCTCACATGCACTTTTAGTGATGGCTAGCTAATATGAGAATGAGCTATCCCAGATTGTCACTACAATTAAAACATCCACAATGCCTCAAACAATGCTTTTCAGTTGTATTAGTTCACATATTTTAGCTGACAGACATTGCGCATAATTAAACAGTGAGCAGCCAAGAGACTATTTCACTGTCCCAGACTTTCATAATAAATATATTCTTCCAACTCAACCTTCCTTTTCCACCCAATTCCAAGGATGCTGTTTATGTTCTGAACTGGTTCTTGGAGTCTGAATATTCACTCTTGGAGTGAAGGGGGAAAGTCAACCATCAGGATCCCACCCTCTTTTAACTATATATAAAGATATCTGAAGAGAAACCAAGTATAAATATACTTTGAAATACAAGGGCAGAAAACTCTGACCATTAGTTTCTGTTCCCAAGAAATTATCAGAGCTTCCCAAGAAATTATCAGTGTTCCTTTTAAAGAAGAAGAAGAAGAAGAAGAAGAAGAAGAAGAAGAAGAAGAAGAAGAAGAATATCCCACTTTCTCTCCTGTAGGAAACTCAAAGGGGCTTACAATCTCCTTGCCCTTCCCGCCTCACAACAAACACCCTGTGAGGTGGGTGGGGCTGAGAGAGCTCCAAGAAGCTGTGACTAGCCCAAGGTCACCCAGCTGGTGTGTGTGGGAGTGCACAGGCTAATCTGAATTCCCCAGATAAGCCTCCACAGCTCAGGCGGCAGAGCTGGGAACCAAACCTGGTTTCTCCAGATTAGATACACGAGCTCTTAACCTCCTACGCCACTGCAGCTCCTTTAAGTTATTGTTCCTGTCAAGTTTTTTTAAGAAGCAATAATAGAAGTATATTTCAGTATGTATCTGTTCTGAAAAACATGGAGAATCAATGAACATGAGATGAACAAGTTTACTTCCTACTCGGATTAAAGGATTTATTTCTCCCAAATGTAGTGACTAGAAAAAAAAAGGTAAGCATTGAGAAATTAAAGCCTGACAGCAGAATCAATGGCATTCTGAAATTTTGAAGCACAGTGGATAAAAATTATTTTTTTCTTTGTTTCCTTCTTCAAAATAATCCAGGCTAAATTATTTCTTCAAATTTTATGTGGTGCTGAAATCAAGAATTGTTATTGCTGAATGTGAACGCTTAGATCCATGTCAGTATTTCCAAGTGCTCCACTACAGTTCTTAAGATTGAGAAGAGATCATGTTAGTTGAGATGAGTATCCACCAGGCCATTTTTCTTTTTTCCTTTTTTAAAAAAAAATTACATTATTTACAGTCTGGCATTTTCATAGAGACTTAAAATGGATGACACACTAAGTCAATGCTATCAACAGGATTTGGATTGCAGAAATCTGAAAGCAGGAAGAAATCTGAAAATACAGTTGAAAGAAATAACTTGACATATTAAACAATACCAAAATTACATAGTAGGATCATGATGCAACAACGAAGTACAAACTTCATTCAGTAATATAGTTCACAGCGCCTGTTCCTGTACCAAATCATCTTTCTGAAATATAATTTATTCTTCAACTTTGTAAGAAGAAATTACTGAAATCAGTATAAAAGGGACTCAATGTTTGTGGGCCATCCCTTAATTAAATTGTATAGATTTTCACAGGTCTACTTCAAGGCTGTTAAACCACTGTTCTGAAGACAGCTTAAAAACAGAATGAGAATTACTTTTAATGAGAAAATGGCAGGTTCCTGATGGCTGGTTCAAATTCAGTTAAGGTTACAAAATATATTCAGTGGTTCTTTCCAAACTTCAGATCATGAAAACACATGTACATATTTTTGTTTGACAGGCATGGCCATATGCCATTATGATCTAAAGCATTTAAAAACATATATAAAATATACAAGATGATTACAAATTTTCAAATTTAACAATATAACCATCTAGATAAAATTAAATAAAAAGGAAAAATCTAATCATTAATGTTATTTCACTTTTAAAAATTAATTCTGGCCCATGTCTTCCTGGCTGCCAAAGCAAAATATAATACACTGTAAGAGATAGATGGCTTGGTGTCAGAAAGAAGAAAGGTCAGTTTTTCTGAATGAGAAATAGATTAAGTCCATAAGTAACTTTGCAAGAAATTTTACTTGCCTATCTATTGCTTGCCTTTCTATTGAAGAATCACATTTAAACATCCAGTCATACATGCTGAAGCGATGTATAGGAGCAACCAAGTTATCTGGTATAGAGCAGTGATGGAGAATGCCATTGTAATAAGCTGTCCAGGTCATATCATTGCTCAACACCATTTTTGAATATTGTTTACTAAACGAGTTAGTGGAGATGTTACTTTGTTTTCTCCAGAATTTTAACTACATAAAGTTAAAACTACATAACTACATAAAGATGGGCCTTAATTGATGGCAGTCCAAGTTCAGCCTGCATTAAGGCCACAAGGAGTCCTCTTGAGCAAAGCTATTTTTTTTAAGAAAGAAATTTTAGATAGACTCCAAATTAGAGACCAAATGGTCATTCCAACTCCACACATCTTCAACATACAAAAATTGGGGGACAGCCTTGCTTAGATATAATTTTATAACTGAATCATTTACTGTGCAATCCAGTTATGGGAGGCATGCTTCAGTGCCCAGAGGTGGCATGGCAAAGACTGCACCACACCACCTCGAAACAGGCTTTGGGCAGTACAGAAGGGAGGGAAACAAAAACCCTCCCACCACCCAAACTGCCCCATAGGCAACAGCTTTCGGCACACTTTGGTGCGCTGTAAGTCTGCATGTCGGTGTTCCTGGACTGGAATGTTCCTGGGCCGAAATGCTGGTAGAAGCCAAGTAATGTTGACTCCACCCCTAGGAATGCCCCACCCCCCATATTGACTCCACCCTTGGGAAAACCCCTTCTTTGATAGCCCTGACTTCCAGGTTTTACTTCCATGGTGCTGGGGATGCCCCTTGTGCTGGCAGAGGGAGCAACATGTCAGCATGGCCCCTCCACCACTCCCCAAGTTAACACTTCAGTGTTATTCTTGAGCTTCCAAATGTCTGCTGGCAGGTCATCTGGGCTAGGGGCCTTCTGGTTTTTCATAGTTCTGATGGTTGTAGTCACCTCCTCAGTTACAATGTGAGGGACTGGGCGAAAGCATGGCAGACCTTCCAGAATTGGCAGATGTGGGAATTGGATGATTGAGATCTCATCAAAGTGTTTGCACCATCGACTCAGGATTTTCTTCTGATCCTGCAGTCGCTGACCACTCTTATCTTTTACGCACATATAGTGTTCAATATCACGTGCCACTCTCATTTGTGCTTTTGCTAATTGATAGGTGTTCTTTTCACCTTCCCACTTATCCAGTTGTTCATAGAGTTTTTGGTGATATTTAGCCTGGACTGTGGCCACTGCTCTTTTGGCTTCCCGCTTGGTGGCTGTGTAATGCAGCCAATTGTCGCCAGTCTTATCGATAAACCAAGCTTTGAAGGCCACCTCCTTTTCTCACACCTTCTGCTGCACCTTCATGGTTCAGAGCCATGCCTGCTTATTGAGGTGCCGACTGCCTGGTTTACTTGTGCCGAGGGTCAATTTTGCAGCAGTGGTTATGGAGTTGCAAAGTGTATTCCACGTGGTGTTGATTGAGTTTGCATCTACTTCGGGGAAGATAATGCTGTTGACTATGACCGTTGCATAGTGGTGTAGCTTCCACCATTTAATGGTTGCTGTCTTACATGGCCATTGTAAAATTGCATGACAATCTTTATGTCCATGACTACTAGCTTATGTTGTGGGGCCAAGCAGTCAGATAGAATAACTTTTATGTCAGTAGCATTAGAAGTGAAGTCACATTGTCGTGTCAACATAAAGTCGATCTGGCTGTGATAGTTACCGCCAGTGTAGGCGATCAAATGGCTTGTGCACTTCTTTAAAAATGTGTTACAAATTATGAGGTCATTGGCTTCTGCAAATTCAGTGGCCATCATCGTTGCATGTACCATAACCAAGGCCACCATGGCAGTTGTATCAATCTTTGGCCCAGCCGATGTGGCCATTCAGATCACCACAGATTATGAGCAAATCTTCTGCAGGGCACAAGGCAACGAAGTCATGTAGTTCCTGCCAGAACTGTTCTTTTTCCTCCATTATACATCCTGTCTGTGGGGCAAATTCAGAGAAGACTTGCAATCGGTGGGTGCCGATGTCACTGGTGGCAGACATGAGGCAGTCAGAGTAGCGATTCACAGTCTGACGTCAAGTCCATGTTCAGCTCAGCACCACTTTGTAGTGGGCAGTTTCCAGCAGCACCACCAGGAGGAACAGACAATCACACCAAATACTTATACCATCTGCTGTATACAAAAAAATGTTGCATCTTCAAACAAAAATTGGTATTTTTATTAGTAGTGACAGAAATGTTGGAAGTTAATGTTTTAGCTATCTATACCATAGATAATTTTTTTCTGCACTTAAACAGTTTTTATGGGTGCCTGTGGTTTTGTTACTACTTGTGTTCTGAACAAATGCAAAACTGTTGCTACTGTTTGTTGTGTTCATCATTATAGCAATCCTGTAGATAGGAGCTGTTCTCATTATACAGATGTGAAAGTGAAGCTGATATAATGACTTGTTCAAGGGTCCTAGACACAGAAATGCCAATGGAACATGTTGTAAAAGGCAACTTCTGCATTTCATGTCAAGAACCAAAATGCATGAGACATGCTAAACATTATGAACAACTAGATAAAATGGAACTGAAAGTGATTTATGCTTTTGCTTTCCCTGCCTTGTAATGCATGAAAGTGAATGGGTCACATCTGTGCTAAGAAATGAGAGCCACTTGAAACTGGAAGAAGCACTGGTGCTTCCCCTGCTCTGTGCAGCAATAATAATTTCTGTTAATGGACTAAACTTTAAAATGTCACTGAATTTTAGCTTATGCATTAAGTATTTAAATTGTAATTCTGGTTTTATATACCAAGGGGTACAAAGAAATCATCTTTATGTAAATTGTAGGCATGTGAACAGGACAGGATAAGAAAAGAGAAGGCATTGTAAAAGTTTATCTTAAATTAATTACTCATATCAACCTCAAATGCATATCCTCTTGTTATGCTAAGTAATGTTTGCAGGGATTCAATAGGGAATCCTTTCCATTTTTAAACACTTCCTTTTAAACACTTCCACTTCCTTAAAATTCTCTGAAATGCTGTTCTCTATAGGAAATGGCTGCCTAGTCTCTCTACATATTTCCATACAAATGATCAGAAATAAAATGTTAGCTTTTCCCCGGGGTATTTAATTATATAGTTAAAAAGGAAATTGTAACCCTATAATAGACAGTCTAATTACCAGGCAAATTAATTTCAAGAGCAGAATTCAGCTGCCACATCAAATAATATAATTAGTTCTATCATATATCATGACAAGTAAATTTGTGTATTAAGATTGTAACAACCATTATATTGATAAAAGAAACCCAGTTAAATGAGGATTATTTCCATCTACTACATGTTGTTATAAAGACCCTTTATTATTGGGAACAAGCAATACCCAACCAGAGTGACTTTCAACCAGGGATAAATGTTCCTAAATTCACTGAAAGATCTTATTTACCTGTGTCTGAAGTTCAAGCCCTAGTCAATGTTCATGGACCTTAAAGATACAAAATAGTAATTTCCTGTGGTTTTCTTCCCAGGTGGTAGTGATTTTGTGTGAATAAGCCCTCGGTTGGAAAGATGCAGCTCAATGGATTGGGGACAAAACTTTGTATTAAAAATGACAAAGCCAATATTTTAAGTAATAATTTTTTATGTTTTAATTCATTCAATTTATATACCACACTGAGCCCCTAGGGGGAGGGCGGTATATAAATTGAATGAATGAATGAATGAATGAATGAATGAATGAATGAATGAATGAATGAATGATAGCCCTTTACCCATGGACTGATTACCCATGAAGAGCCAGTGTGGTATAGTGGTTAAGAGCAGGTGTACTCTAATCTGGAGAACTGGGTTTGATTCCCCACTCTCCCACTTGAGCTGTGGAGGCTTATCTGGTGAACCACATTAGTTTGTACACTTTAACACATGCCAGCTGGGTGACCTTGGGCTAGTCACAGTTCTTCGGGGCTCTCTCAGCCCCACCCACCTCACTGGGTGTTTGTTGTGGGGGTGGGGAGGGAAAGGAGATTGTAAAGAGATTGAGTCTCCTTATAGGAGAGAAAGGAGGGCATGTAAATCCAAACTCCTCCTCCTCCTCCTTCTTCCCTTGGGGCTGTTCTCTGTGCACTGGGCTTGCAGAGGGCTCACCTCACATTTTTCCATTTACGTACAGCATGCATCACAGTTTGTTGCAGTTTTTCAGATTATCATTCTCCCACTTCTCTAAACTCCACCCATCAACAGCCTTAAAGGCACTAAGCTCATACTAGATACTAGAGCTGATATTCTCTCCCGCTTCCCCACACATACACACACACACACGCGCACGCACGCACGCACGCATGCACGCGCACACACACACACACACACACAGGCTTGTTTTAAAATAAAGGCTTGTCCACTTGCAGAAGCCTTTATGGGGGGTGGTGCTCTGACTGGCCTCCCCTTTTCCCTGGGCTTCTTTGCCACTCTGCAAAATGCTGCTCATCCTGCTGGTCCCTGGAGGGTGGATCTTCTCTCCAGGAAGGGTTGATGGAAGGAAGAGGTGAAAGGCAGGAATGTGAGTCTGGAAGAGAAGTAAGGGATATTCGGCAAGATGTGGGGGTGGGGACAGATTCAGGTAAAAGTGACCACAATTCAAGTACAACAGTGGAGAAGTATCACTGGAGCCCAGACTCCCAGGCTGCAGAGCCTTGGCCTGTTGCAGAAGATTAGAAGAGGGGGAAGAGGTGAGGGAAGGTACACAATGGTTTAGATGTGTGCCTGGTGTGTGCACCCGGTGAGATGTTGTTATGATATAATGTCATCTGTTGACAGAGGTATTTGAAGGAGCAGGAGAAGCTGGGAACATGGAAGGGGGGTAAGGAGGATGGCGTGAGGGGGCTTCCAGTTCCGACATCGAGTGAAGGTTATATCTTTCTCTCCTACATTTTCTGCTGTCTTAGATCATTTTTATCTGTTTTATTCAGTTGTAGCTGTCTGCTCTTTGAACTGATTGATCTCAGGGACATCTGAGAAAAGGAGAGAAAGCATTAAAATGCAAAGAATTTGCTGAGTGAGAGGCTAAAATAAATGGCTGCATTCCATTACCTTTTGATCTTCTGAGTCTTCTTGACAAATTACCAATTATGGAATCTCTCCTTTAAGCGCAATTATACTCCATTCAGTAGCTTGGATCCTTTCCTTCAGCATTTAATACCATTTGATCATTAGAACTGTGTAAAAGTCCAAGAGATCACACTAAAATGGGCACTGGTAAAAAGAGAAGAACAGCTGATAATGGTGAAAGGGTGGAACAAGTAAAAGTGTTACCCAAAGTGGAGACACAGTCTCTCAATATAGTGGGGGATATTAGCTTAGAGCAGACTACTTATTAACTTTGCAAGAGGCTGGGTAAGGAATCTTTAGTATCAGTGTATACAAAGATCAGCTCTTGGAAGAAAATCCACAGAGAAAGATATTATGTAAATTTGACAGTCTTTATTGTAGGGATAAGAGGTTTACAATCACTTGGTTCAATGCAGCAAACATGCACACACCAAGTTCCTAAGATATAGATAGGTTGGAAAATAGATTTGGAATAGAAAGGTGTATGGGATATATGGGAAATACAACCTGATTGCAACCTGAAGAAGATCCAGGGTTCAGAGCCAACAACCAGCATTTGGTTCCAGGGGGCAACACACTGGACACAGCAACAAAAACAGAAAGATGTCAGGCACTGGGCAAATGACCCTTTGGGGTTGGATATTTATACGGTGAAGATCCACCTCTGGGGGTGTCAGGACAACCTTTGGGGGATGTTAGGTCAACCTCTGAGAAGTGTCCAGATGGATTGTTTGAGAAACAATCAAGTGTATTGTGAGGTGGTCAGAAGATGTTAGTTACAGAAGGGAGTATCTGGGTTAAGATAATCAGGAGAGGTAATGACATCAGGAGTCTTTTTGTAGCTGAAAATGAGTATTCATTCAGCAGGGCTAATGCAGTGGTGGCAAACCTTTGGCACTCCAGATGTTATGGACTACAATTCCCATCAGCCCCTTCCAGCACGGCCAATTGGCCATGCTTGCAGGGGCTGATGGGAATCGTAGTCCATAACATCTGGAGTGCCAAAGGTTCACCACCACGGGGCTAATGTATCATGTTGACAACCCATTCTTCTTTGGCTGCAGAGCTGAAAATATGCTGGTATGTCAAACAGGGGATTAAATAAGCAATGGTTTGACTATGAATTGTAGTAACAAAAAAGAATCTGCTAAGGGTATATAACAATCTCCAGGCTGGTTTAACTGAGCAAAATCTAGTCTTAGAGATGAAAAGATCTTATAAGTCTCTCTTAAGAGATAAAAAGAGAATTGCCACCCATAAGAAATGGTTGGACCTAATCAGTGCAGTAAAAAACAAACAGATGGTGCTTTTTTGACATTAATAACACCGTGCAGAAACTTTAATCAATTCCATATGGCCAGTTCTATTTTTTTAAAAAAGTATGGGAACAATATTTAATTGACATGTATCAAGGTCAACAGAAATAATTTAGGATGGCCTCCTCTCTCTCTCTCCGATCCCCTCATGGCCTCTCATAAACTCGTCTGAAATAAAAAACATATCACAATTAACTTGGGGTAAGGTGCCAGGAAGTGATTTTATCACCTCTGGAGGTGATAATATCTAATGCAGATTGGTGGACTCCTGTACTAGCAGAGCTATTTACCTATATCAATAGTACAGGCAATATACCTAAGGACTGGGGCAGTGGCGTACCTAGGCAAACTGGAGCCCAGGGCAAAACCTGAGTTTGATGCCCCCCCATGGGTGGCCACCCCACCCCCCACCGTGACCAAACAAAGATTTTTTCTGCCAGGTCATTTCAAAGTCACCATCACATTATAGAACATGCCCCAACTCACAAATCTAAACACAGCAGAAATATTTTTGAAAACATTTTCAAAATGCTTTCAATATGTTTTATTAATGCTATGAAAACATTTTATGGTGTTGTATCCAGTCCCCCAATTGGGGGAAACAGCATCACTTTCAATGTTATTTAAACTGGGGACCCCAGATTCTCCCTTTAAAGTGGATTTAAAAGGAGAATCTGGGCTCCCTAGTTTAACCAAGTGATGCTGGAATCCACCCCCAAACAGCATTATTTTCAATGGTATTTAAATTAGGGAGCCCAGATTCTCCTTTTAAATCCATCTTAAAGGGAGAATCTGGGGTCCCCAGTTTAAACAACATTGAAAGTGATGCTGTTTTGGGGTGGATTATCTCTAAACTGGGGACCTCAGATTCTCCTTTTAAATCCATGCCAAAGGGGGTGGATTTAATAATAATAATAATAATAATAATAATAATAATAATAATAATAATAATAATAATAATAATAATAATAATAATAATAATAATAATAACCTTTATTAGGCATTGAGAGAATTTAAAAAAGAAAGAAAACAAGCACTGGCAAGAAGGGGGTGAATTTAAAAGGAAAATCTGGGGAAATGCCTGCTGTCAGGGGGTGCCTGCTGTCAGGGGTGCAATTATTAATATAGCAGCACCAAAATTTCAGAGTATCTTTGTGAGACCCTACTGATGATACCACCCAGGTTTAGTGAAGTTTGGTTCAGGGGGTCCAAAGTTATGGACCCTCAAAGGTGTAGCCCCCATTTCCTATTAGCTCCCATTGGAAACAATGAGGGATGGGGGCACTCCTTTTGGGAGTCGATAACTTTGGACTCCCTGAACCAAACCTCACCAAACCTGGGTGGTATCAATAAGAGACTCTCCCAATAATACATCCCAGGTTTGGTGAAGTTTGGTTCAGGGTGTCCAAAGTTATGGACCCTCAAAATGTAGCCCCCATCTTTTATTAGCTCCCATTGGAAACAATGGGGGATGGGGGCACTCCCTTTGAGAGTTGATAACTTTGGACTCCCTGAACCAAACCTCACCAAACCTAGGTAATATCATCAGGAAAGTCCCCTGAAAAATCCCTGAAATTTTGGTGTTGCTAGCCTAAAAACTGCACCCTCTGCAGGCCAAAACGGAAAAACTGAAAATTTAAAAAATCCCACAACCTGCAGTTTTTGCGCCCCCCACAAGACGGCGCCCAGGGCAACTGCCCACTTTGCCCAATGGGAGGAACGCCTCTGGACTGGGGTACAGAAATAGTAGTGCAATTTTTTAAAAAAGGGCTGACCTCTGATCCAGCGAATTACAGGCCCATTAGTCTCCTTAATGTGGTTAGTAAACTGTATACTAAACATCTAACTATACATTATTATTTTTTTGCATGAAGAATTGATTGCTCAGGAACAAGCTGGATTTCTTAAAGGATGTTCAATTATCGATCATTGTTTAGCTCTGGTTTATTTAATTGAAAAATATAAGTGAATCAAAAAGGGTTCCCTTTTCGCAGCATTTATCAACTTGAAAGCAGTGTTTGATAATATTTCATGTGATAGACTGTGGGCTAAGCTAGCTGAGATCAATGACAATAATCGCCTTCTTTACCTTCTTAACAAGATACATAACAATATGTCCTTTTGTATTAGATATACTCATGAAGGTCACTTAGCTGACTACATAGCTTCTGGAAAAGGAGTGAGATGAGGGTGTATACTGACCCCCCCCCCCGGTTATTCGATTTTTATGTCAACACATTCATTAAAGATATGCAGAGTAAAGCTACACATGTGTCAGTCCTTGCTAATGGCTATAGGTTACCAATCTTATGTATGCAGATTATACCATCATTTTATCTGTGTCAAGGGTAAAATGAGCAATAAGGTTAAAATGAGCAATAAGGGATTTTGCCCTAAAGTGTGAGGAAGAGCATTTGGTTATTAATTATACCAAGACTAAAATCCTATACTTTACATCTGAATTTAAGAAATCAAAATGGCAGATATTAGACCACCCTATTGAACAAGTAAAGAGTTTCAAATACCTGGGGCTGGTTTTTCAACATAATGGGAGACCTACAACCCATGTAGAATCTATTGTACAAGTGGCATCTAGAAGTTTGCAAGCGATACTTAGATTCTTTTGCTCTCAAGGAGGGGGCTATATACTGGCCCCAATTAAGCTCTATATAGCTAAGTCACTGGCACAATGTACCTTTGGAGCACAGCTGAGCTATATATATGACTTTTGAACCCCTTACAACAAGTAAAATCTACTTTTTTGAGAGCCCTTTGTAACACTCCTAGGGCGTTTCCCCACAGGACATTCTGTAGAGCTCGACTCGAGTCCGGGCGAAATTTTTTTCATGAGTTCGACTCGCTGCCGTTCCATACTGCAGCCGAGCTCGCTGTTCTTGAGCGGAGCTCGCACATCCTCAGCCGAGCTCAGTGGGCGGGTTGATATGTCTGACATGTCAAATGGAATGCCAAGCTCAATTCACCATTCTTCCGCAGCTGGTGAGCTCGGCTCTCCTTGCCAGTGCTTATTGGGCGGGTTCAACTCTGCACATCATCCACCCCTGCACTCCGATTGGTTCCCTTTTCCATGGCAGGAGACATGAAATTCCTTCTTTTACATGCATGTCGCAATGTCGGAATGACTTCGTGACACCGTTGCAAAGGTGCTACTTTATGGGCTGTTCCCTAGTGATTGGCTGAGACACAATAGCGCTAGTGATTGGCTGAGTCACAATAGGCAGATACATTTGGGCGACGTGGATTTGGTCACCGGGACAATGCTTCGTGTGCAACACAACCAAATAGTCCCTTTATGGATTTCGCTTTTTGGCGCCCCGATTTTCCGGCACCACACATGCTCTGCATGGCCGGTTATAATTGGCTGGGCGATAACTTGCCATGATTGGTGTACGAGACAGTAAGCCCTGATTTGCCAGAAAAGGGGATGACGCAATTGGCCGGAGTGCCGAGCAGAGTTGAGTCGGGCTCAACAGACAGTCCACGAAGCATGAGGTCAACACAACTTCTTCAAAAAGTACTAGGTCACAGCGCGGATCGAGAAAACCCGGCTTAGGCGAGTCGAAAGAGAGTCGGACTTGCATCGACATGTATGCCAGTGCAGACAACATGGGCTGGACACAAGTCGAGCTCAGCTGGCAATGCGCTGTGTGGAAACACCCCTAGAAGCACCTCAAATGCAATTCTCAGACAGGATGCAGGGCTAGTAAAAGTGGAAGTGATATACTGGAAGCTAGCCATAAAGTATTGGCTTAAAGAGCATAGATATTCTTCGGGCCTTAACACAACTTTTGGCTGCAACACCTTACCCTGCGTGGTCTGATAGTCTCTAAACTTTAACAAACTGGACTTGATCCAGAATATTTGCTGGAATCAGACATCAATAGGGTAATGTCAATTATCTGACAGTGTCTTTATGATATTGATTTACAGATAGATAATGCCTCACTTCTTTCTTTCTACAAACCTTTGAAGTCATGGTTGGGTACTTCAGTAGCCCCTTACCTTTCTAATATCAATTCTATAAAATGAAGATGGACCTATTCTAGCACCTGCTTTGATACCTTTCCCTCAGTTGTCCTAACAGGCAGATTTCAGAGAATCTCAGATGATCTGAGAACCTGTCACTGGAAGTCGGGGAAGGTAGAATCTTTAACCCATGTGTTATTGTATTGTGAAATGTATCTAGATGAAAGAAACACCTTAATCAACCCTTTAGTATCACATCTGACAGGTAAAGAGGGGACAGAGCTGAACAGTCTAAAATTAAAAATCTTGCTGCAGGACAGAGATCCCAAGACCTCATTTCGAGTTGTGAAATTTTGTTATTTAATCTATAAAAAGCGTAATTCCTTGCTAAAAGGTGTAATACATCAACACAGTCTGTGAATGCTATGGTGATTAATTAGTAATGCTAAGATTTAGGATTTTGTTATGTGACTGAACTGTATTTATATTCTCTGTATCCATTCTTTTATTGTTGATAACTAGCCATTGGCTATATAAAATCTATCTAAGGGGGAAGGCATGAAAAGCAGCATGAGGGAGTGGCAGGATTGGCCATGGGCGGAAAGAAGGGGAGGTCCAGGGCAAAGCTGTGCCCACTGCCAAATCTGTCCTGCTCTGGCAATGAAGCAAAATTAAATTTGTTAAGTGGTCTCACTTGATGCGGGGGGAATATAAAGTAAAAGCAGGGCTTGAAGAAATACATCCGTACAAGAAATCTTGCTGTGACAGACATCCACCCCCCACCACACGGCAAACACAGCACACATGGAAGTATGGGGCAGAGGGAGAAAAGCACTGTCTTATCACTCAGTTTTACATACCTTACATTCCTGTATTGTTAAGAACAACATATTTTACATAAGAAAAGCCAAGTGAGTATAAAACTGGCCAGTTCTTCTGAAATGTAAGAATGGTATATTGAAAGCTTTTATAAATTAGTGCACTAATTTTAATTTTTTTATTATTTGGTAATTTTCTCCACAGATCTGCACCCCAGATTTGGTAGTGTTTTTGTCTTGCTCAAACCAGCGACTGAAAGAACGGCTGATGAAACGTGCTGAGCAACAGGGAAGGCCAGATGACAACCTCAAAGCTACACAGAGACGCCTAATGAATTTTAAGCAGAATGCTGTTCCGTTGGTTAAATATTTCCAGGAAAAGGATCTGATCATGACTGTAAGTCTCCAATCTGTTTATATGCTTAGCAAACTAATTTATAACTGTGTCTGAATTCCACAAAAAAAGACTCAAAATGATGACACTTTATTTTTACCCCAAGAATGATTTACTTTACTTAATTTATACGTTGGGAGAAAGGCAACTTGCATTATTCTCTTTGCCTCCACTTTATGGTAACAACAATCCTGTGAGATAGTTTGGGCTGAAAGTGTGTGACTGGCCCATGGTTATCCCACCTTCCATGGTGGAGAGGGGATGCAAACCCCAGTATATCTGTTTCTTTTCCCTGCGGGATGTTCCTTATTTGCTTTTGATCTCTGCCTGTTGAACACTGTAATCTGCATTATGTGAATTTATCTGCTGATGGGGTAATTGAGATTGGAAGACATAGGCCCTCAATCCTGTGATTCATCACCATTTTTGAGCTTTAGCTTAGTCATCTCCAGTTTTGCCAAGGCCGTGTGTAGGTTGTTTGCTCAAAGACCAAGAAAGTTTGTTTGAAGGCTGCAATATTATTTGTTTGAAAACTGGTACATCCCTTGGGGAAGCATGTCTTCAGAATCTCAGAGAAACTTTTCATTTCATTTCAGGGATAGTGATTCATTGATTCTTAGTTGCAATAAACTAACAAATATCCTGTTGAGTCACTCAGGATGTTCACTAAACTTGCCTGGTTAGCTCTTGCTCATATTTTAAAGCTATACCATGCTTTAATGGGAAGTGCCATCCATTCACCATTCTGAGATACAAAATAATGGTTCAGTATAGTACATCGTGCTTAAGTACAATTGTTTTTAAGAAGTTTCTAATAGATAGCTTTTGGGTTCCATAAGGGCATTTTTAAAATCTGATAACATTTGAGAAATTAGAGTAGCTCCAGGTATAGCATCTGCAGGGAAGATCCATGGCTCTCATGAACATATGGCATATCTGTTAAATTGTAGCCTTGCGTGTTTCCAGATGTGTCATCTGTGGATTGTTGTTGTATGATCATGCCTTCACACTCTGTATTATCAGTAGGAAAACTACTCTGTATAGTTTTGGTAGAGGTGTGCAAGAAAGAGATTTTTGGATTTGGAGTGGGGTGATATGTCATTTTAAAATCTTGAGTCAGATTCTCTAATAATTGAATGAAATCTAGTCATTTTAGGAAATGAACGCACAAAGTCATTTCATTGGAAAACACATTTCCTGGTGTTGACTCTCTTCCATTTGGGATAGAATTCTAGTCGGGGTATCGATCTAACCAAAAATAAAACAGAAAATTGCTGCTTTGGTTCAGTTCAGGGATACCTGAAATTACTTGGAACACTCTTGGGGCAATTCCGCACACGAGTAAAATAGGTTCGACCCAGTTCCCTGAGAAGGGTACTAACCTAGGTCGAAGCCATTGTTGTTCCCCACTGCAACCAGCTTGATCCCAGCTCAGAGGGTGGAATCATCCTGTGCCTCTTCACCGCTCTATTCTGATTGGCTACTGTTCTATGGCCATGTTCCGTCTATCCCCACACACATTATTAAAAAACTGCCACAGGAATGGAGGGACGAAGGTGGCATTTTTTGATTGGCCGCTTACATTGGTACGCGGAAATTGTGCACCATTTGTGCGACCAGCCATCGCTTCGAACGCAAGAAAAAAGAGGGGGGGGAAATTAGGTGCGATTTTCACTGTGGCGGTTCTCCAGCTGTACGCAAGCCCGAAACACTCAGCTGTAATTGGCTGAATGGGGGATTCCTGGCACCAGAGATTCCGCACTTTACTGTAATCGAGCTAAGTTCGAGCGTGGTTCCCTGAAAAAGTAGTAGTTCCCAACTGGAGTCAGAAATTTGACCGTTACATGAGGCGAAGCTGGAACAAAACCATGTCGATCCCAGTGGTTGTGCGGTCGAATGCAGCTCGAACTTAGGTCGATAACGCAAGTGCAGAATCGACCTTGACATTCCAGGAGTAATGGTAATTAATTCCCCATAATTTCAGGAGAGTTTCAGGGCAGGAATGGAGGAAAGAAGAAGCCTGACTAGCAAACAACTGTTTAGAGACTCCTGTCATTTTAAATTGTGATGGGTTATTAGTTGCTATGAAAGCAGACCTAAGGTGAGATCTACTCCCATAGAAATTAATAACCATTTAAAATTTAAAAGAACGAGGCACTGCCAGACAGCTGTTCCAGTTCCAGAATAATTTAGCGGGAGGGGGGCTCAAATCAGAAAGGGCACTCTTGAAAATTGGGAAGCAGGTGTCTTACTGGCAATCCAGATCTAAAATAATGCAAAAATAAAGTGCACATGCCTAAATTCTAGGGATAGCAATTCTTACCCAAGGAATTTTCTCCACAGCTTTCAGGCAGGTAGGAGAAACCATCCTCAGCTTACACATAAAAAAGTCTCTTGTAGAGATTTCTCAGGTAGGCACAAATTGGCATGAGTCAGTCTTCCCTTCCTTTCCCAGGAGTCTTGAACAAAGGGGTTGTGATTTGGCTGTTCACAAGAACTGGGTACCTGGGCAAAGGGACCTTAATCCTCCTTTTCTTTCAGCATTTTTCACCCAGCTCATGTGCACTCCCCTATGGAGGGCTTATTGGAGAAAATATTTTTCAAGCACCAGAGTAAAATACGGGGATGGGGCAAGATTTAGTTCCCTCTTCTGTCTTCTACTCCTACTGTAAATAATAGTTGCTGAAAGAAAGGGAGGATTGCTTACTTACGTAATACTTTTATATGAAATACAGACACCTAGAGATAACATCTTCTAAATCAGAAGTTCTGTCACATGTAGATATTTGATTCTTCCTCATAGCTGATCTCTTGTATCTCTTCTGGTTTGGGATCTGTCTGTTTTACAGTTGTGGTATGTGTGCCTGTAAGGCCTTAGCTTCTGTTCTCTATAAATCTCTATAAATATAACTCTAAAAATATTTCCTATCTGTCTCACAGCAGGTGAGTTGCCTGTTTCTAGGGGAGAGGGAAACTCAAGTCTCTGTCACATTTACCCCTGGCTCTATAGCTCCTGCCTTCCTGCCAGCTCATACAAGTGAAGAGTTTCTCTACCACTGCTTGGGTAATAAAACCATTCAGAATAGCTATCTGATTGAGAGACTTGCACTTGCTGCCAAACTTTGGAAATACTTTTGATTGAATTAAGAAACTTTTCCAATATTTTTCAGGTTTTTTTCAGGTCAGGTTTTCATTACTAATAAGTTTCTCGCTTCAGATACCTAATTTATAGTGTTTGTAGAATATTGTCTGAATGGCAGAAGATATTAGATTAAATTGGTTCATTTTGCTCATTAGCACAGATCATGATTTGGCAGTGTACTTGGAAAGGATAATATAACTTATTTACTAATGAAACTTCAAAGTGTACTTGCCAAATACAGTACTTAACCTTTAACAATTACAGTATTAGAAAAGGCAGCCAGTAGTTTTCATTAAGAGAAAGTAAGAATCTGTAACTATTGAACAGATACTAGTTCATATTCGGCAACTGCTCTATAAAAATTAAATAGAACATTGCACCATAAGGATTTCTTTAGTTAATGTATTTTTGTGAGAAATTAAAAATCTGTCATTCTAAAAGGAGGAAAAAATAATGTCGGTCTCAGGTGTAAAATCATATTAAATGTAAATCTCTACTTATTGCATAACAAATGATAAAAACTGCAGAGCAAGCAGGTAAGCATAACTCGGTGACACATTATTTCAAAAATAAGCTAGCATCATATCAACTACTGAAGAGATTACACAACAAAATGTGATCTGTTGGCTTAGATATTACCAAAACAGAATATATAATATTACACTTTTTCAAAAGACTTTACTGTTCTGATACTAATTGGTTTACACATCTTCCATTATTGCTTGGAATACTATCTTTTAAAGCCATCCCAAATGATATGCTTTAAGTATCATCTAACATTAGAGTTTCATATGCTAAGTGGGGACAGGACAGTTCATGCCCCCAGAGAGTGTTGCCCACTGGTGCTCCAACAACCAACAGGTGAAAAAAAAATGTTAGCAGCGCACCATCAATGTCAGCATGACAGCACTTCCACAGATAACATAATAGTGATGCCATGCCTCTCTAGGAATTTCCAGAAACATTTTGGTTTTACCATTGCTGCACCACTTCTAGGTTTTCTTGGAAGTCACATCACACCATTGCCAAAGTTCACTGCCGATGTCCCTGCCCTCTGGTCTGCCACTGGTTGCCGACTACATTACAGCTGTCAATAATTAAAGAGTCAAGACTAGATGTCACTTACTACTCATTACCAGCATATTATGTGGATTGGTATTTTAATTCTGTTCTACAGGCATCAGTGACCAGTATCAGAAGAAGCAGAGCCAAAATTGTTCACATTCAGGTAGACTCAAATTCTTTAACTAGTCATGTAGCATGGTTGTGGTAGGTTTTCCAGGTTGTGTGGCCGTGGTCTGGTGGATCTTGTTCCTAACATATTGCCTGCATCTGTGGCTGGCATCTTCAGAGATGTATCACAGAGGGAAGTCTGTTACACACTGTGTCCAATGAGAAGGGAATGTTTTAGTGGGGTATAAAACTGTCATGTCCCCGGGTGGAACTTTGGGTGGAACTTGCTATGCAAAGGTGTGGTTGATAGTATAGTATTGCAGGTGGGGTTTTTCAGTCCAGGGGATGCTTCACATTTGCATTCCCTGCAGCAGCAGCAGTATTGATGAATGCAAATCCTGTGTCTGGGCGGAGTTCATTGTCCATGAACTTAGCACATCCTTGGCCTTTGATTCTGGTGTTTTGACGTACTGGTAGCCAAGCTTTGTTAATTTATTTATTTATTTATTTATTTATTTATTTATTATTTGATTTCGTATACCGCCCTATCCCAAAAGGGCTCAGGGCGGTGAACAATATAAAAGCATATATAAACATAAATATATAAAAGTTTAAAATTTTCATTCTAAAACAGTATCCCACGAACCCATATGCAACCCTCCCAAGAAGAGTGATGGGTCCCGATGATGTTAGGGACCCTATACAGCAGGGGGAGGATGAAAGCAGGGCACCCTCAGCGGCTGGTCTCTCCGAAGGCCCGGTGGAACAATTCGGTCTTGCAGGCCCTACGGAACTCTCCGCCGTCCTGAAGGGCCCAAACAGCTGGTGGTAGAGTGTTCCGCCCGGCTGGCGCCAGAGCCGTAAAGGCCCTGGCCCGAGTGGAGGCCAGCCGCATCATTGAGGGGCCAGGGATCTCCAGTAAATTGGCCTCTGCTGAGCGCAGAGGTCGACTCGGGACATATGGGGTAATGCGGTCCCGAAGGTACGAGGGTCCCAGGCCGCGTAAGGCCTTAAAGGTCAACACCAACACCTTGAAGATGATTCGGAAGCTAAAACTGGTCCAAAATGCAGCTGGTGCAACACAGGCTGGATATGATCCCAGATGGCACTGCCTGTGAGCAGACGTGCAGCTGCATTTTGGACCAGTTTTAGCTTCCGAATCAGACGCAAGGGAAGGCCCGCGCAATAGTCTAGCCTGGAGGTGACCGTTGCATGGATCACAGTGGCTAGGTCAGCGTTGGAGAGGAAGGGAGCCAGCCGTCGGGCCTGTCGAAGATGGAAAAACGCAACCCGGGTTGTATGGGCCACCTGGGTCTCCATTGAAAGAGACGAATCCAGGTGGACCCCCAGGCTGCGAACGGAGGAGGTCGGCGCCAATGTGACCCCCTCCCACACCGGGCAATTGCCAAGCCAGAGGATCTCCGTCTTCGATGGATTAAGTTTTAACCTGCTCTGTTGTAACCAACCAGCGACCGCCTCCAAACAATGCTGTAGAGCTGCAGGGGCGGTGACAGCTCCCGCCTCCATCGACAGAATGAGCTGAGTGTCATCAGCATACTGATGGCAGACCAGCCCAAAGCTCCGTACCAACTGAGCAAGGGGTCGCATATAGATGTTAAATAACAGTGGGGACAACAATGCCCCCTGAGGGACACCGCAATGAAGAGGGCACCTCTGGGAAGCTTTGTCCCCACACCACATCTTGCTGACTCGAGGAACGAGACAATCCATTGAAGGACAGTGCCCTCGACCCCGGAGGCGGCCTGGTGGTGGGCCAAAAGGTCGTGGTCGCACCACATCAAACGCTTCGAGATCTAACAACACCAGCAGCGCCGATCCGCTTCGGTCAAGTTGCATACGGGACAGCGACGAGAACCGTCTCTGCCCCATGCCCAGGACAGAAGCCGGACTGGAAGGGATCGAGAGCTGCAGTATCCTCCAGGAAGCCCTGAGTCTGCTCCAACACCACTCGCTCAATTACCTTCCCCAGAAACGACAAATTCGAAAAGGGTGGTGGTGGTGGTAATTGGCCAGGATCCAGGATCTAAAGGTGGCCTTTTCAAGAGTGGGCGCACCACCGCCTCCTTCAACCCATCTGGAAACACCCCTTGCTCAAGAGAGTCATTGATGATTTTCAACAGGTGGGGTCGTAACTCCTCCCGGCAAGTTTTAATTAGCCAGGAAGGGCACGGATCCAGAGGACAGGTAGTAGGTCTAACAGCAGCCAAGATCCTGTCAACAGCAGCTTCGAGAGCAGGGAAAACCGAGCCAAACAGGGGCGAGAAGACGGCAAGGGAGCCTCCAGTTCACTAATTGTAGTTAAGGTGGCAGGAACGGCGACGCGACTTTGTCTGCGCTCATAAATGCCTCACAGCTAATAGCCAATTCAATGCGATTTGTAGAACCCTCTGATAAAGAGGTCAAAGATCTAATTATCCGAAACAATTGAGCCGGGCGCAGGAGCTAGCAGATGCGAGAGAGGAAGAGAAGAAAACCCTCTTCGCCTCCTTCGCCGCCATCTCATAGGCTTTCATAAACGCCCTATAGGATGTTTCAGCAGCTTCGGCTCACGAAACTCCTCCACACTCGGCTCTAGACGTCTGAGCACCCGTTTCATCTGGCGCAGCTCCTCTGTATACCATGGAGAGTGCCGTGACAAGCAGAGGACGCCAAGCAACAGTCTCGATGGCATCAGAGAGGCGGGAATTCCAATCCTCCACTTGCTCATCGAGTGTGCCGGCGGGTTCAGGGTCCCGCAGAGCATTCAGGAAACCAATTGGATCCATAAGTCTCTGTGGGCGGGTATAAAGCGGCCCGTCGCCTAGAGAGGGGCGGCGCAGCATGTCGAGCCGCAGCTTCAGGGCATAGTGGTCGGACCATGGCACTCTATCAATAGAGGATACGACCAGATTAACCCCCGACCCAAAGACCAAATCCAGCGTGTGCCCGGCCTCATGGGTGGGGCCAGAATTTATTAAGGAGAGGCCTAGAGTCGCCATGGATGACACTAGGTCCGCAGCACGCCATATGAGCGAGGCGGTGTCGACATTGAAGTCACCCAGGACAATAAGCCTGGGAAACCTCAACGCCCAGTCGGTACCACCTCTAGCAGCCGCGAGAAGGCCGTCCCCCGGTGCGCTTAACGAAGGACCGCCAACCTCTCCATGGCCAACCACTCCAGGCCGACACACTCCATGCCGGTGATCTCCGGGACGGGGACTGCCCTGAAGGGAATGGAATTGCGGATGAACATTGCTACACCACCACCCCGACCCAGGTGGAGGCCACGGTCTCACCCTCACGCATCACTCCAGGTTTCAGTGACACAAGCCAGGTCCATTTAGAGATCTCCGAGAAAATCCCCGAGTACTGCGGTCTTATTGTTTATGGACCTGGCATTAATCAGCACCAGATCTAAGCAGAGTATCCCTGAACCCAGCCGGATAGGTCGGAGGTCAGAAAGCAAACGAGCACATCTACTTCTCGTCCGCTGTCTATCATATGGCCGCCGCCTACCGCTATACTTACCCCGTCCCATTAGTACTGGGATCCTCAGCCCCAACCATGGTGCCCCAATTCCTCCCCCATCTTCTTCCATTTCCTAATCTAAGCCTACTAGACTCCTCCACTATAGTGGACTCAGTCCTATTCCTAATCTAACCAAATTAAATCAGTACTATTTTACAATATGTGGCTGAGCAAACTCACTCCAATACCTTACAATATACTAACATTAACCACCCCCCTAATACAACCCCCACAAACAGCAATCACAAATAACAATTACAATAGCAATTATAGGCAGTGGTTAAGCAATAGAAAGGAACGCATAATGTCCGGGATTTCCACTATGTGATATAATTGCCCAAAGCTCTCACCAGTGGGCTATAGATGGTATGAATGTAAATGCCCAAAGCTCTCACCAGTGGGCCATAGATAGTATATATATAGTGTCCATGTATGGAGGCTGCTGCAGCATCCACGTGAGAGCCAGGAGAGCGCTAGATCATATTCGCAGCACAGGATGAGAACTGCTGCCACCAGTTCCCGAACCTCTAATACAAACAATGAAGTGGTCGGTGGTATATGGGCTGTAATAGCCGTTAGGAAACTCCTGCCGATAGTTAGTCCTGGCAGGTTTAGTCCCAAATATTCAGCAAGAGAAATGTGTCTCCTGGAACACGGTCTGCTTGGCTCTCTCACTGCCTTCCCAGGCCGTAGAACTCCCGGCTCAACCACTGCAAGCTCAGCCGGATTCCGGGTTAAACCAAGGGATGGGGATCTCTGCCACCGATCCCAACCCCCAACCCCGTTGAAATGTCCCAGGTTTCTCCGCCTCCTCTCTGGATCGCAGGACACTTGGCACTTGGTCACAAAGCTGCCAGCTTGCCCCACCGAGGTCGCAGCCAGGCTCCCATCTGGGAATAAGGAGAAGGGCCGCTGCCACTGACCCTAGCTCCTTTTCCTCCTGAACACCTCTGAGCTGATTGTATTTGGGGGTGGAAGGGGTTTCTGCCACCAGCCCCAGTCCTATCCTAGCCAGGGTGTTCTAGGTTATTCTGTCTCCTCTTTAGACCACTCTGCTTCTCTCTCAGCTGCACCCGCCGGCTACGGCTCTCCACAGTGTTGCAGCTTGCCAAGGCTGCCCAAAGGAAGCCGGAAGCTCCAAATCACAGCTGAAAGACGGAGTCGGTAGGTGGTAAAAGCCGGAGGAATTGCGGGCACCATGGGACTCATATCGGCACTTCGTTATGTTGTTGTTTCTCTGGCCCCTCACCTCGTTGTTTCTCTGGCCCTTTACCTCTCCGGCCCTCGTTATCTGACACCGTCTGAACTCCGTCTGAGCTGCTAGTAATTAATCTCCGGTCTTCTCAGCCTCCTCCGGGTTTGTTGTTATTACTGCTGCTGTTATTGCTGCTACCCTCCCAGGCGTTCAGATGGACAGAGCAATCTCTTAGGCAAATAAATAAACAGTCTCTCTTAGGCTAAGAACTAAGGAGGGTGGGATAATAAAACTATTAAAGCGGAGCTCTGTTTACGAGCTCCGTCGCGGACGCCATCTTAGGTGATCTTAGGTAATTCTCAGAGTTTCTTCTTTCTTGTTGAAATTGTCTTGGTGTTTGTGAATTTCAATGGCTTCTCTGTGCAGTCTGATATAGTAATCGTCCGAGTTGTCCAGAATGTCAGTGTTTTCAAATAAAATGTTATGTTCAGTTTTGTTTAAGACATGTTCTGCTACTACAGATTTTTCAGGATGGTTAAGTCAATAGTGTCTTTCGTGCTCCTTAATATGAGTCTGAATGCTGCGTTTTGTAACACTTTCACTGAAGTTTAAATTTTCCCCTTCAAAGTGAAATCTGTCACATTACTGAAATACCGGTGGCTTGAGCTTGCAAGACCACTTATTTTAAGAGAGCCCACTATTCACTTGTGCCTCTTCCTTCTAGCACTCTTGCCATGGAATGGCATTCATCACGAGACTGAGTTCTGTCTTACTAACATCTAATATACGTGTTTGGCTATGAACTCCCTTGGCTCCCAAAAACAAAAGGAATTATAAGAAGAATTCATAGATAATAGATGGATAAAATAATGTAAAAATATATTATTCATGAATAATTTACAGTCAGCACAATTTATTTAAGAATTGTTCATTTTATATGTATGTATAAAGAAAATTAATATATAATACAGTAGCTATCATTTTTTAAATTTTTGTCTCCCTTCCACAAAAGAGTAGATCCAGCCCTGCTTATAGTATATGATCAAGCAAGGTACAATGGCCGGCAAAGATGGTACATGAAAAAAAGCAATTGACGGATTTCTAAGGGTTCCCACTATAATCATAGTCCAGTTCTTAAGAACTGCATCAGGTAGAGGATTCATCTCCCTTTTATATCCCAAGACCAGACTTTTTTCTTACGGTGTGGTTCATTGAAGTGATATAGTTGCTTTATAGAGCAACTCAATATACAGGACTCAATCTACAGGACTCAATATAAGGATCAATGCCAACTCTGAGTTTTTATTAAACTGTTTTGAAGATGTATATCAACATAGTTATCTGAGAGTAGCTGAACATTTGCTGCAATTTGCTGCAAAAGTCTGGAACAATTGGGGAAAAACTTTCTTTGGTATAATACACTGTTATTAAAAGAAAAGGTTACCACTGATTTAAGTGAAGTCAAGATTTCTTCTTTTGTATCTCATTTGTCTGTTGTAACATGCTTTCTTGCAAGGCAGTATGAGTTGCCTTTTCAGTACTAAGCTAATTTTCATGCTGTGACTTTCAGACTTACTCAGCAAAGTGAAGAATTTGATTTCCTAACTGTACTCTGAGGTCTTTCAATCTATCATTCATAATTCTTCTTTAATTCATTTACCACGGTTATTGAAATGGGAAGATGATTATAACAGCATCTTTAGCAGTGCAATTCCACTGGGTACATCTCGATCGTTATGAGTTTATTTGAATAAGTTTTCCTTGTCAGTATTCTTTACAGGGCAAGGAAAGACACACTCCTCTTTCCTTGTCCTTGTTGCTGTGCTAAACTTTGACTACAATCCTAGGAATAAGCCCCACTTGAATAACATGGGAATGAATTCTGATGACACCTGCATAGGATTGCTTTCATGTATAAAAAGTTTCAGATTACATTTGCAAACAGCAGAAGAGGAACTGCTGGAAATTGACCAATTTATTTGCAAGGAAGATGCCTCCTACAGGAAACCACTGGTGCAGCTAAATCAGCTGTTTCTAATTCAGTTGTCTAGTATTTTTTTTCACAAAAACACTGACTACTAAACTATTTAAAGTGCAACTTTAAAATGTAAAAACGAATTTATTTTTTTCTTTAAAAAATTGTTTGTATCCACTGAGAACCACAAATAGAGTAGAGTTCACAGAATGGGACTTGCCCATTTCCCAGTCCTGCAGTAATCCACCATTGTATCTACATGTTGCTAGTGGGGTTTAGAAATTCCATCCCCCTGGGATCTCAGCTCACAGGAGCTAAACAATGCAATATAGTGCTGTTCAGAGGATGATACCCTGTTTTTCTTAGGAATAGCAAGTTGGAATGGGCACCCATGTCCTCACCCATGTTCGATGTAAACATCTGGTTTGAGCCACAATGCTATACTTTATCTTAGTCAAAAGACTGCGAAGCCAGAAGGCCATAATGCTTCTTCAGGCATAGAGATTAAACACTTTAGGTATAGTCTGGAAGTTCTGTATTACACCAGGGAAACAATTTTTCCACATTGTTTAAGGAAGATGTTAGGCATTTAAGCCCAAATGGTAGCTAAGAATCTTGGGCAACACACAATAAACAAACAGAGAGTAGTCTAAAGCCTATAATTGCAAGGAGAGAACCTGGTAGCCTCCTTCATCAACTGTTATTGCAGATGTGGGGGAAAGTAGCAAATCTCAGAGTTCTATTTCACACACTGGCACTAGAATAGCTATCTGGTATCATTTGCCTCCAAGAACCAGATTGATTGTGGTCTGTTGTGTAAATTTCCAACCCAAATTTCCCACTGTTGTGGGTCAACTAACTGGTATCTCCTCAATCAAAGAGGAAAGAGAGGAATTCAGTCCCATTTTCAGGCTGATAATGGAGGAGTGGTTGAAGGCAGAAACTGTTGTAAAATGCCCCCAGTACCCCAGCTCAGGAACTTAAACTATGTCTGAAACTCAACAACTGTCAGCCTCATCTTTACAGTCACTGGAGCCCTTGGAACAAATGAAGAGACACTTATGAAGGGAACTCCAGGAGATACTGAAAAGTACCATATTGCTAGTTCAGCATTGATCAGTTCCTAACAGCAGAGCTGAGACAATGCAGGGATGATGAATTATACCTGGCTTGGAATGCTGGAACAATCTAATTAAATACAGCTGGCTTATCTGCCCCAGCAAGATAGTTTCCTATTTGAGCAGCCAGTGAAGTAAAGCTAGCATGAGAGCAATTCATTACTATCCTTGGTATATCTGCCTTTGTATCCACACCACACTGTACTTCAGATTCTGGTGAACCTAACTGTTCTGGAATTGATCTGACCATGCCTTTTGGATTTGTCCTCTCCTGCTTTAATGCTTTGGACTCAGCATTATCTGTGTTTGACCTAGGACTGCATCTACTGACCATGTCTTTCTTCTCTTACCATAGCTAGCTACCTGACTCTGGACACCCACAGTTCAGAATTAGTCACAGATAAGCATGGAATCAATGTCTGTCTGCCCTGTCTTGGATAGTCCCAGGTTAGTCTGCTATTGTCAGATCTCAGAAGCTCGGCAGGATTGGCCCTGATTAGTATTTGGATGGATTACCTCCAAGGAACACTAAGTTTGTGGAGGCAAGCAATAGCAAACTACCTCCAAATATATCTTATCTTAAAAACCCCACAGGGTTACCACAAGTCAGCTTTGACTTGACAACACAAAAAAGTATGTTTTACAGGATTCCTTGTTTTGCTGCTGTTGAATCCAAAGCTATTGAATACACTGAGGTCTATGCAAGCAACAGAACTGTAGAATCATGAGCTATCATTAATTTTCCCAAAGTTAAATTGTAAATGTTAATTATTGAATCTCCACATGCATTCTTCTTGGATCCTTATTGCATCTGTACACTCATTCTTCTTTTTAGTAGATGATCAAATGAAGTTGAAACCAATCAATCTGTGAAATACCATAGTAAAATTAGATGTAAGAAAGGCTAATTCACAGATGGCTTTTAAAGGTCAAAACCAGGTATATTCTCATATTTCACAAGGTACCTCTGTATCTCATCTATTCTTTTACCTTCTTATGTGAGGTGATGCAATGAAGTTCAGAGGAACAGAGCAAGAGCTGGAAATTCATCAATTCATTTCTTTTCTTTTACTCTATATATGTAAAAATTGAGTAACAGGAAAGGAAGACTTTTGTAGTTGTCTGCTAATTAGCATCAACCAAATGTATTATCTGTCAGCTGTCACAAAAGAATTTCCAATAGAGAACAGTTATGTAACATTCTTGCCATGATGCCATAGAAAATCAGTTAGTTCTTTGCATTTTTAGCATTTTTTCGTTCTGTCATTTCTACTTCATCTCCTTGCCCTTTTGAATTGTGCCACTTCCCTCCTACTGTTCCAAAACTGTAGCTATGTTAGTCTGCTATAGCAAAAAAATACACATTGGATCTTGTTGCAACTTAAATACTAAGAACATTTGATTCTAGCATAAACTTTTGCAGAACAGAGCCTATTTCTTGCAATGCTTTAATCCACAAAAAACAAAATGTCAGCTGGAATAAAGTGTTAGTTGGTAAGATGCCACAAGACCCCTGTTCATTTCCCCTCACATTGATATGCTTAGGGACAAGGATTAAGTATTGTTCCTAAGCATGCTTTTACATAAATCTGAGTAGCGAGATGGATCAAGCAGTTATTAAAATCCAGATAATCGTTTTATGGGACTGTGCTAAACATATACATAGTCTGTTCCTCCTGCCCCCAATCCCCACCCCACAACAGAGGTAGAAAGTTGTCTGTACCTTTCCCAAGTCTATAGACAACATTTCAGAACTTGTTTTAATGTTATGGATGCTTGCTCCCAAAGATATACAGCATACAGACAAGTAAGTTCCTGGTCTCTTTCAACTCAACCAAAACTACACGGTCCTGGTGCTGAGGCAAGGACTGAGGAACAATGAGAATGGCATTGAACTGCCATACCCTGCAAAGCAAAACACCTCCTTACTTTCATATGGTTATCCATCTACTGATGCTAGATCAAATCAAAGATACTAAGCCCCCTTTAACCTTTGATACAATATATGTCATTGCTGGAGGAGGTTCACTCCATGTTCCTATTTCAGCAACGTTTTCAAGTTCACACAAAACAATGTGGTGAAGTTATCTAGATTAGATTGCAAAAACGTCTTGTGTAGTCAGGGTCACCCCTTAGGGAAAAAATATTTTTAAAGCCTTTAAATGGCAGCAGCAAATGATTGTTTGTGTTCTTTTCTTTTTCTATTGAAAGGGCAAAATGTACAAGGATAAGCGCACATCACATCATAACCTTAACAACTGATTAAGTGTATAGCCAGTTAGGAAGTGTCCAGGGCATTGTGAAAGAGCAACATGAAACCTAGTACACTGAAAGGGATGGAGTGTCAAAAGTAGGCTGATGTGGTATAGGCTAAAATCTAGACTAGCAGATTGACAGGTAAATCAGCATTTATCAGGCTAATTTAACTCAGAGTTCCTTGGGGAAAAGATATGATAGATATCTGATAAGGCAAATAATATTTTACAATATATGCATGTGGAAGACATAAAAATATGTAGAGTGTAACATTATTGTCTTTTCTAGTGACTCCTGTCTTCTCCTGTAAGTGATAAGAGCATCTCTTATGCCATGTACAAAGTCCCAGTGGTTGCAATTGTTTACATAACCCAAAATTAAGAACTGATGGTATAGAAACTAGTATCCAAGGAATAAAATCCAGACAGGTAACCATGTTAGTCTTCTCATTATGAGACCAAAATATGACAGGCTTCATTTCATCATTTTAGCTTCTAGGGACAGTTCAGGCTTGATCCTCCAACAGCTCATTTCAAAGGTTTCTGTTTTCTTCCTGTCAGACTGTCCAACTTTCATACCCATACATGGTAACAGGGAATACTATGGCATGAATTAACTTGATCTTGGTTGCCAGTGACATCCTTATGCTTAAGAATCCTTTCTAACTCCTTCATGGCTGCCCTTCCTAGTCTCAGTCTTCTGATTTCTTGATTGCAATTGTCCTTTTGATGATGGAGCCAAGGAATAGAAAGTCTAGAATTATTTCAACTTCCTCATTGTCTACCTCAAAATTGAGTAATTCTCCAGTAAGCATTACTTTTGTCTTCTTGATGTTCAGCTGTAATCCTGCTTTGGCCCTTTCTCTGGGTGTTTTTGTTGTTGGGTTTTTTTTTTGCATTTTCCAGACTGTGTGGCTGTGTTTCAGCTCCTAATCTTTTGCCCATATTTACGGTGGCAATGACCTGTCACAGTAAGATTCATAAGTCTACATTCCTATAGGCCAGTGGTTCTCAACCTTCCTAATGCTGTGACCCTATAATACAGTTCCTCATGTTGTGGTGACCCCCAACCCTAACATTTATCCATTTTACAGATGGAGAACACTGATGCAGAGAGTCTTAGGCAACCCCTGTGAAAGGGTCGTTTGACCCCCAAAAGGAGTCCCGACCCCCAGGTTGAGAACCACTGCTATAGCCAGTAGTCTACTGGGGCAAAAGCTGGGGGAAAGGAAACTGGCTAGCAGGCTATGAGGCTATGAGGCTTTGCTTTGGGGAAATAAGGAGATAAAAAAATAAGGAGCGAAAAGATGAGGGGGAGTCCTGTCGGGGGCAGATAATGAAATATGGAAATCACTGGATTTCTCCCACTTTTTAACCCTGGAATGGAGGTTCCAGGGTTAAAAAGTGGGAGAAATCCAGTGATTGAGTAAAAGAGTGGGGGTCCAGAAAGGGAACCAACCATAAGATTGGAGAAGGAAACTTGGGTTTGAGCCCAAAAACCAGTTCTAAGGTCACAGATCTAAAGGATGATTTTTATATACCCGTAATAAAATCAGCAAGGACTGAGTGGCTTTACTGTGATAGAACTGGACTTGGAGTAGAAATTGGAAATCTTATTGGTCAGTTGGAAAATAACTGCTAAAGTTGTCTCATGAGGAGAACTCGGATGATTGATCTCATGGTCGGGTTATAAAATAAAGCTGGGCTGAGCTATAGAATGAAGTTCAGTGTCAGTGAGATGTGATCAGGTGTTCAATGGCTGGAGCAGGTCTGGAGGTTCTGCTTATACACCTTGCCACAGAGAGATCTGCTTGGATCTGGCTTGCACCCAGCTGTTTTATTGCCCATTGCTGAACAAGCTTTCATGTTGACCTTTGCTAGGCGCATGGTGACAGACTGACTGGCACAGTAACAAGCTGCATAAATGTTTCTGCCACAAGTTATAACCCAACAATGAAAACAAAAATGGTGATTCCAGTACCTGGCTCCATCTGCGCTGACATGACCTTCAACTTCAGAGCTATTTTGTCACTTTTGCGAAGTGATAAGAGCATCTCTTATGCCATGTACAAAGTTCCAGTGGTTGCAAATGTTTACATAACCCAAAATCAAGAATGTATGGTATTGAAACTAGTATCCAAGGAATAAAATCCAGACATGTAGCCATGTTAGTCTATTGCAGCAAAATGAAAAATAAAGTCTTGTGACACTTAAAAAACAACAGAATAATTGAAGTGTAAGCTTTTTAGGGCTAGGGTATACTTCATCAGACTTTGGACTGAAGCCTCCATCATCAGCATTATATATTCAGTAGGGGTGAGGATATAGCTTGTGGCATTCTATGTCAAATACAAAAGACTACAAGTCAAACAAAGGAACCAAGGTGGAAAAATCCCGAAATGCCAACAGAAGTCCATCAACATCCATCATGGAGGGAGGGGGCACCATCTTAATGGGTCCAGTATCCTTGCAGAGCAAAGAAAACGAAGTAAGGCTGAACTCTATCAGGTAATGATCATTTCATGAAAAGAAAGTAAGCTTTACATCCGTCACGTCCAGATCAGCCTCCTCAACAGCATAATAGCCAGTGTGTGCCCTGCTAAATGTGTGGGACCAGTAATCTCTTGGGACAGGTCCATGATTATAGTGGAGGTCATGAAATCCTGAGCTCGCAGCCTGGCCTCAGCATAGATAATAAAGTCATCCAGGACCACTGTCCTGGTATCTCTATTAGCAAAGTGGTGAACAAAGTGCTTACATTATTCTCTTCAATTTTATCTTTTCAACAACCTAATAAGGTAGGTAAGACTGTAAGTGTGTGACTGGCGCAGGGTCACTGAGCAAGCTTTCATGGCAGAATGGGAATTTAAACCCATGTCTCCCAGATCTTACTCTGACCAGATCCTACTGATGGGGGGAGGGGAGATCTCTGCACAATGGAGCAGGTACAGAAAGAGGAGACCAAGATTCTCAGAAAATCTTTAAAAATTTTAAAGTTTTAAAATGCCAACATATTTTGAGTTTATTTGACCATAACATCACCAGTGTTGCTTGTGACTGCCTATGTAGTCTAAAATGGCTGCACCAATTTCATATTAAAAGAGAGCTTAGGGGTAATTAGAGGTGGGAGAAAGAGAAGGGAATAGGCGGAGGCAAAAAAAAGAGAGATGGGGGAGGACACAAAAGAGCCTGAGTAGAACAGGAAATGAAAAAAAAAAAAAAAGGAAACAAAGGGCAAGGAATGTGGGCTTGAGGAAGAGAATGAAGCTGGGAAACAAGAAATGAATATCAATATGTATCATATGTATTATAATCAGGGGACTCATGAAGACTTATGAAAGGAATCTCATCACTCTCAGTGGTCCTCCTCTCCTATTTACAATTCTTATTTTTTGTATATTAATATTTAGATGGACTCATGTTCTTTCATGCGTTGAGAGTATGTTTGCTTGATTGTATTTGTCCTGTTAATGAGTGTTTGATAAGCTGACAACCTAACAACTATACTAATTTCCTTTAAGCCTTGTTAATTTACTTTCTGTCCAACATCAATTTAGCTATTTAAGAGGCAACAACTACATACCTAAATAAAACAGCTTTTTCATTGATCACAGTTTAATACAATCTAGTAATTAAGAAATGTACAGTGAGTTCTCACAAACAAATGAGATTTATTTTTACCCTATGAAGACTTACTTTGATAGACAAACACATGGAGAAGCTGTCTGCTATCTGGAGATACTGTGAGTATTCTGCTAACATGTAGATTACTGAAGCCGTTTCCATGAAGATAGATGCCTTTCACCAAGCCATTGCAGTTTTGGAAATGACTGTGACTTTCTGCATGAAAGTGTTGAGTTCATACTTGAGCTTCTGTACACAGCCGCATATCCAAGTACACCATTAAATGAGGAAATACGTTGTCCTCCTACAGTTATGCCTCAGCAGTAAAAGTAAATCAATTTTTTAGATTTGAGAATACATCAGGTCTTCAGTGGCAGCAAAATTGCTTCCCATACTAATATCTGCTCATCTAGATTGTACAACTGGAATACAGTTTACTTGGGACTGCGCTTGAAGTGTACTTGAAAAGTGCAACTAGTCCAAAATGCAGCTGGCAGACTCGGTAGAGAAATAATCTACACTGGTTGTCAATTCATTCCCACAGCCAGTGCAAAATGCTGTTGAAATCTTTAACACTTCCTTGATTGCACAGAACACTGCCAAGTTAATACTTTAGCAGTTCTCAACCTGTGGATCGCAACCTCTTTGGGGGTCGAACGACTCTTTCACAGGGGTCACCTAAAACTCTCTGCATCAGTGTTCTCCATCTGTAAAATGGATAAATGTTAGGGTTGGGGGTCACCACAACATGAGGAACTGTATTAAAGGGTTGTGGCATTAGGAAGGTTGAGAACCACTGATTTTAGGCCAACCATATTTTGGCAGCTACCCTAACTCTGGCCATTTATGCACTTTACATTCGCTTCAGGCTTGATTCTTGGTTATGCACATATTTCCCCACCTTCAGGTCAGAGAATCTCCTCAGTTTCCAAAAGCTCTGAAAGTGCAACATTTCCTCTTGCTTTCAGTTACAGTGAAGATCAGCATGCATTTAGCTTTCTTCAAATTTTCTCACTCCTTCCTGTCTTTTTCACCCACAACACAGCAGTTGGCAGAAAAAAGGTGACAGGCAACCTCCCCAAATAGAGGTTGCACATAAACAAAGAGGAAGCAGGGAGTGGGCAAAATGGTGGATTGACTCAACTAGGAACACTTCTCAGAGGGAGAATCCCTATGTTTGGGTGGATGCTGTTAAGGTGATCCAGAAAACAGCATCCACCCAAACATTCAATTTACCATGAAAACTGAAAAAGAAGGAAAATTGCCTTTTTTACATGTCTTGGTCTTTCGCAGACTCAACCACCAATTGGGCCACACAGTATACAGAAAACCAACACACACAGACTGGTATCTACATAAAAACTCCAACCACCATCCACAACAAAAAAGGGGCATAATCAAAACTCTGACAGATTGTGCAAAATGAATTTGTCAACCTCACCTCCTCCCTGATGAAATCAATCATCTAGACTGGGTTCTGCAGGCTAATGGCTACTCCACAACAGAAATCCAAAGAGCTTTAAGACCAAGAGAAACCCAGAGGTCTGAGAAGAAACAGCCCCCCACAAGAAAAGTATTTCTACCATACATAACGGAATCACAGAGCAAATAGGGAAACTGATGAAAAAAACCTTACAAACCATCTTCTAAACCTACCAGGAAAATACAGCAGATGCTACGCTCAGCAAAGGACAAGATGGACCCCCTCACTTCTGCAGGAGTCTATCGCATACCCTGCAGCTGTGGAAAGGTCTACATAGGAACCACAAACTGCAGCATTCAGACTCATATTAAGGAGAATGAAATACACTGTTGGCTTAACCATCCTGAAAAATCTGCAGTAGCAGAACATGTCCTAAACAAAACTGGACATAACATTTTATTTGAAAAAAACTGAAATTCCGGACAATTCGGAAGGTTACTATGTCAGACTGCACAGGGAGGCCATTGAGATTCACAAACACCAAGACAACTTCAACAAGAAAGAAGAGACTTCGAGAATTAACAAAGCTTGGCAACCAGTATTTAAAAAATGAAGTGTTAACCCCACCTGCAATACAATGCACTCAACCACACCTTTGCATAGCAATTTCTACCCAAACATTTACTGATTGGTTCCCCATCCTGGGACGTGGACAATATATACCATACTAAACTTTCTTTTTTCACTGGACACAGTGTGTAACAGACTTCTCTCTGTGATACACCTCTGAAGATGCCAGCCACAGATGCAGGCAAAACATTAGGAACAAGATCTACTAGACCAAGGCCACACAGCTTGGAAGACCCACCACAACCAGTTGAATCTGGCCATGAAAGCCTTTGACAATACATTCCCGACCATATTGGGCAGGCAATTTTATGTGTGCACAACAGCAGAAGAAGGTGCATGAATAAGCAGTTGTTGATTTTGCCCATTTGCAGGTTAGCACTTGCAGAAGGCTCTATTCTGATAAGCAAAGCTGTGCAGGAAGAGGCAATCTTGAAGCTATGAAGGTCCAAAAATCTCAAGTAACAGGAGTGAAAAGGATTTTGGCAGCAGCTTTTAAGAGTATTTTACTAGACAGACTGAATTTATCTAATGACTAATCCCAAACTTCTCCTAGTTAGTAGGTCTTAGCAAGAACTGCAGCCAATCCAAGAAGACAAACCATAATGAGATATACTGCATCTGTCACTTCTCCCCTTACTGAGACAGTATTGCCCATGACAAGTCCTATATATGAACAAGATATCTCTGGCCAGTGCTATTCTTTCTGATAACGGTTTCAGGGGAAAAGGAGAACCTATCTATTACAAAATTTGTACTGAAGAAAAGTAAATAGATTTCTTTGGTCCTAAATTCTCAGCACTAGCTGAACTGTTGCTATTTTTTTTAAAGCAATTAAAACACAGTCACAAGCCAAATTGACAGCATGGCCTTACTCCTCCATTTTATCACATATCCTCACTAGGTACCCACTCATCACAATGCAACCTTCTCATTACTCCCATCTTAACATCACAGCAAAGACGGTTTCAATTAAATAAGTTAGGGGTTTTTTTAAAAGCATTTTCTGGGGAAAGTGGATTTCACTCAGTGGTTGATTGGTAAAGAAGTAACCCAGAAAACATTAATTGATGTAATCAATAGCAATAGCTGGGCAGTCTGCATGCTTTACTATTGTGCTCTGGGAAACTCCCTTCCAAATAGGCTGTAGATGTATGTGGACTTTACAGTCTAATCCCACACAACCTTTTAATTAGATTGGACAGTAAGAGATCAAACCCCTGCACAATGGAACCCAATGGGATTTACTAGCGAGAAAACAACTGTGGAATTGAGCTGCTAGCAAATAGGTCTGAGAGCAGGGATGTAGGTAAAGGGGGGCTATCGGGTTCAAACCCCTCCCATTACATGTCCGGCTTGCTTGAAACCATGCATGGAATGGAACAGCCAGAAAGCCCTCAGTAACCAAACTCACCCCACAAAAAAATCAATCTATACCAACGTTACTGTCTGAGAGAGCAAATTTCACTCTGTGGGGCTGCAGGTAAAATCAAACATATTTATGTTTTGAGACTGTTTCTCTTGTGTGGCAGGGTACCTTTAAAAGGAAATATTTATAATTATTTTTCTGCTAGTTATTAATGGCATACTTTAAAAATTAAATTATAAATTAGTTTAAACTTTCTTAAGTATTTCAGAAAGTCATTTATATTGGACTTTTGGAGATACTGTATATACTGGCGTATAAGACTACTTTTGAACCCTGGGAAATCATCTGTAAAGTGTGGGGTCGTCTTATACGCCGGGTACTCTTATATGGCGAGTATATCCCAAACTCTGTATTTTAACTGGAAAAGTGGGGGGGGGTCGTCTTATACGCCCAGTCGTCTTATACGCCGGTATATACGGTATACAAGTGTTTTACTTTTAAACAGATGGAACAACAAAGATTGTGTGATTCGAGTAAAAGGATATGAAGGACAATCTTATCTGTTCATTTGGAAGTAACTTCAGAGGCAGAGCTTCTACGGGGCAGTCTGGAGACAAATCCCCTGGGCGGCAGCCATCCAGTCACTTGGGGGGTGGGGTGCCATCCAGCCTGGGCCATCCAGTCACGTGGGGGGGGGGGTGCCATCCAGGTCCTTGTGCCTGGCCTCTTCTGCAGCGTGGTGCCTGGCAGGCCCAAAGTCAGTAAGCGCACCCCTGGCACATGTGCTGTGCTGCAGAAGAGGCTGGGCACAAGGACCTGGCCTCCACCCAGCAGCTCCCTCCCTGCTGGGATGCTGCTCACCGGCCAAGCTGTCTGCCATGGCTACAGACTTCCTGTCCTCCCCAGCCTCCATGACAGGCATGGAGACCATCCTCGGGTCTGACAGGGAGGGCAGGAGGCCTGTGGCTGTGGCACACAGTTCAGCTGGTAAGCAGCCCCTCAGTGGGCAGCTCAGGTGCAAGCCACAAGAGTCCAGCAGCCCCGGCCTTCCTTTCCTGGCCTCTGGGGGCAGCAGAATTTTGTCCCAGCTGCTCCTCCTCTGGCCAGCGGGGGGGGGTCTTGCCCCAGGCACAAGTTCCCCTCCCTACACCTCTGGGTAACTTCCAATAAGCTTAATGAGATTTAGCTCTCAGTAAGTGTATGCAAATTCACACCCTTTCAGCCCACCTCTGTAAGTTCCATAGAACTTACTTCTAAAAAAATATGCCTGAGATCACAATCCTAAAATGTAATCCTCTCCATAGCTGCTTGGTAGTAAGTTCCATAACTCATAAACATGATTGGGCTGTTAGTTTGAACCCTGTCACTATCACACTCAGTCCACAGTGTGGAGTGGCCAGGGATGGTGACATTTCTGCAAACCTCCAAAGTGGTTTCAGGTGCCGGAAGGCCAAAGATCACCCTCCCCCACCTAAACAAACCCCATTGTTGAAAATGATTTACACCAGACTTTCTGGTGGTGTCAGTCTGCAGCCAGGGGGACGGGGTGTTTCTAAACTGAAAGCCTGGTGGAAGCTAACTAAAGTGAATTCCAACCCTGGGATCAGCCCCCTCCCATGGCATGACCTCAGTGGTAGGATTCAGCAAGTTCGCACCACTTCAGCAGAACTGATTGTTAAAATGGTGCTTGTATACAACCAGTTGTTAAATTATTTGAATCCCACCACTGGAACCAGTTGTTAAATTATTTGAATCCCACCACTGCATTACCTCACATGTTGGTGGAGCTGCAAGATGTCTCTTCTGGGTTAAGATGCTACAGACCTGTGCAGCACCCACCAACCTGCATGTTTGCCCTCTCCACTGTTGTGTTTGCCTGTTATGCCAGTGGGATTGGCATCCACATCAGTACAAGCCTGTGCCACTTCCAAGATTCCATTCAATCCCCCCCGCCCCAGATTCAGCTGTCAGTCTGGTACAATCCACTCCTTGTCAAGTTATTCCATCTATTATTAATTTTTTCTTTATGAATTAGAAGTTTGATTAAGGAATATTAGAACAAATAAATAAGCCGAAACGATGGGTTCAGGACCAACAATCAGCTAGGAATACTATGAATGATTTGTAAAGTTAATGTAATTTGAAGGAGAAGTCCACAACTTCGTTTTACTTCTCTTTTTTTCTTTCTTATTCTTTCTTTCCCTCTTCTTTTAGATATCCACAACTTCATATATAGAGATGGAATGTTTTTATGTACTTATGCTTTAAATACTTGTTTAATACTTGTAACCAATGTTCCTATTTGTTTTTTTTATCACAAATAATAAAAATATATTTTTTAAAAAATTAAAAAAAGTTATTCCATCTATTCATTTGTAACATAATCCAACTACACTTTCTGGTATCTTTTAACTTATTATCTTTTTCATGAATTGGTCATTTGTTTCTAAGTGTCAGAGATCTTGACTCTTATTACTAAGTAATAATTATTATTGTGTCATTCCTTAGAGCACTTTATTGATTATAGTAATTCATTTTATCCTGCTAACCCCTAGTTCAGTTTTAATAGCAGGTTTTCAACTCCGATCTCATATAATTGCTCTAAATGAAGGATGCCGTTGCTAAGTGTACATTACAAGAGACTCTTGACCTAATGTTTAATATACAAAAGGATTGCAATTTTAGATGAAAAGCAATTACAGTATGCTGGGAACAGATTGTTAAATTCAATAGTTGTATATAGTCCGATAAGCGGATTTAGAGCCCAAATATTTGTGGAAAATAAGGCAAGTATCTGTACAATTTAAAAGTTTTAAAAGGAGATTTACAGGAGAAAAATAATTTTTAGGGTTTTTCTACAATATATTATTTGAACCTCCATCATCATGCCTAATACACCATGGCTTAAAAATGATTTTCTTTAAGCATATTGTGACAATTCCTCTCTTTTTGCTATGTGGTCAAATATTGTGAGAGAATGCTTTTTCCCTCTTGTTATCATATAACACCTGTCCTGAGGGAACAGCTTGGCTTCCTATTTACTGCCAGGTCCAATTCAAGATGCCGGTACTGACATACAAAGTCCTGCACAGCCTGGGGATTTATATCCCCCCATTCTCTCCTGCAGGAGACTCAAAGGGGCTTACAATCTCCTTGCCCTTCCCCCCTCACAACAAACACCCTGTGAGGTGGGTGGGGCTGAGAGAGCTCTGAGAAGCTGTGACTAGCCCAAGGTCACCCAGCTGGCATGTGTGGGAGTGTACAGGCGAATCTGAATTCCCCAGATAAGCCTCCACAGCTCAGGCGGCAGAGCGGAAAATCAAACCCGGTTCCTCCAGATTAGATACACAAGCTCTTAACCTCCTACGCCACTGCTATAGAGTTGGATCCTGCAAAAAAAAAAACCTCTACTGACACAAGGAAATTCCACCAGGAGGTTGAAATTTCTTCGCTTCCCTACTTTGCTGAAGCAGCTCAAAAGGCCCTGAAAATGCTTCTTCTAGGGACAGTGACTTCTAGAAATAGAATGCAATGGGAGGTAAAGATCTGCCATGGGAGGAGGAAATCAGCTAAGCACCATCCTCCATTTTTTATCTGTGGAAATTTACTGCAGGATCCAACCCATTCTCTTACTGGGCTTTGGATAAAATCTGCAGAGCTCCACCACAATTTCTTTGGCCCTAGTCTAGACTTAAATTCCCCCTCTCACCTGCCCCTCTCTATCCTAGATATACAGGCTATGAAATAAAAGTTTTTATTCTGTTTCTGAAATTATATAAATGCATCATGGTAAAGGGTGTGAAGCTATGGCCATCACCTTCCCTAGTACCTGGCAAAGTATATTGGTCCCTCTGCCACCATGCTTGTTCTTGTGTTACACAGTAACACTCATACACATTTTGGTCCACCATGTCTGACTGCCTTTTGTTTAATTGCAGTTTGATGCTGACAGAGATGAGGAAGAAGTATTCCATGACATAAGCCTGGCTGTTGACAACAAACTGTTTCCCCCCAAAGACCATGTGGCAGGTGAGTTAATAATTACAAAATCTTTGATAGGGTCTCTCTTGTTTGACAATTTTGTGTTCTTAAAATTCTAGAAAGTTAATGTTTAGATACAGGCAGTCAGAGCACGATAAACAAAACTAATTTATTTAGTACTGTTCATGCAGTGTTGTTTAAAACATTAGATATTGGACAGGGCTGTGCCACATGCCCTCACTTTCCTACCTGAAAAGAAACAATGTTTTGAAGTCAATGACTCTTTTTCATTAAGTGAAGAAGAGAATTCCCCACTCAATTGGAGGAAGAGAATGATTGGACTCTTCCATTTAGCTAAAGAGAATGATTGGATTCAGCCTATTAGTATTAATATATTAGTCTCTGCAGAAGTACATAAGTAATCAGCCACAAGAACAAGGAGGAGCCTAGTGCCACCCAGATGTTTCTTTGGAGTCAGATTCGGTAGCACCCAACAATTGTGGGAGCATTCTCTCTCCTGTACTAAAAATGGTGGCATTCCGACACAGTAATATTACTGTTTAAATACATATAATGTGATTGTTATACAGTCCTGATGCAGATTTGGGGAATGCAAAAAATGTTTTCAACTGTTTGATCACGTGGATAAAAGGCAGCCATTTCAATACATTTTCTTCTTATTTCTATTATTCTTCATATCAACCAGGAGGCACAGATCAAAGAAAAATATTTAATTCAGATTTTCTTTAGGATAAATAAATTTGTAAGTTGATCACTGGAAAGATTAAAAATTAGCACTTATTTATGATTATATATCCCCCCCCCCCCCGTATTCAGCAACTCAATGGATCACAGATATTAGAAATATCCTAATTATGTGCTAGGGTTGGTAACCTCCAGATGATACCTGGAGATCCCCTGCTATTATAACTGATCTCCAGGTAACAGATCAGTTCACCTGGAGAAAATGGCCACTTTGGAAAGTGGACTATGTGGATTGTATGACATTATATCCAGTGGTGGGATTCAGCAGGTTCGCAGCACTTCAGCAGAACTGATTGTTCAAATGGTGCTTGTAAACAACCAGTTGTTAAATTATTTGAATCCCACCACTAGAACTTAAATTATTTGAATCCCACCACTGATTATACCCCAGTGAAGTCCTGCCCCTCCCCTAGCCCCACCTTCCTCAAGCTTCATCCAAAAAAGGTATTTCCAACCTGGAGATAGCAACCCTATTCTGTGCCAAATCATAGAACAGAAACTAGAAGCCCAAACTTTTAAGAAAGTGTGTGCTAGAACAACTCTGTTTTACACAGCTTCCAGAAAATGAGTAAAGAGGAGGCCTTCACGACCACCTCTCACAGACTATTCCACAATATGTAAGTTACCACTAAAAAGACTCTGGCTTATATACTTGCTGATTTTACCTGCCTAAACAATGGCACTGTCAATAATGCCTAATCTGCAGAGCAAATCGACCCCGGACTCTTTGTTTACAGCATTTTAGCACCGAAGCTCTCTTTCTTCTCCATTACTTTCCCTCCAGATCTAAGAAGTTTTTGTTCTGTCTGTGATTACCTGCTTATTCCCAGTGTAATGTGTATGCAGAAGAGTCAATTTTTTACTTGCTCTTGTTATAGGGCATTTCAATTTTGGTTAGAAGAACATACTAAACTCTTTAGCTGTTTATTGTCTGCTTGTAGATGCTTAGTGCAGGGAAAAGAAGGCATCTCACAAAACAAATGTGGTTTTCTTAGAAAAGTAAAGAGCTTTAACAGTACAAGGTCTTATGTGGGATAGCCCTAATAAAGGGCAAAATTGTGACAGGAAATTTAAGATCAGTTCCAGGAAAAAAATATTTGCAAATTAACCTCCAAATAGGGTTGCCAACTGTCTTGGGGAACAAATCTCCTCCCTTTAATAGAAGTGATGCAATCATGTTAATCTAAGGTATCAAGATAGGGCATTAGACCAATGGAATTTAGTATTCATCCAGCATCATTGGAAATACTGCAACAGACCTAAACACCTCCAGAGTCCTTACAAATTCCCTCACTGATGCTGGTTCCTGCAGCTATGCTTGTTTCTAAAGATTATTTTCTAACCAGGGTCAGGAAGAGGAAACATTTGCTTTGGAGAACTGGAGAGTAGATTTCACCTGAAAGCATCTCCTCATCAGATTTGTTTGAAGAGAAAAACAGGAATCAGAATCCCAAGTGTTTTATTCAAATGATGCATTGTCACCCTGACATTTAAGTGGTTTAGAAAGCCCGCTTAATTAACTTGATCAAGGAAAGATTGCTTCATTTTGAGGTGCTTTAAATTAATAACAACTTAATTTAGCAAACCCAGCAGTGCAATCTACCTGACCAAATGAAACATAGTGGTGGTCTTAGAAACAAAGCTTGCAATTTACATTTTGTAAAGAAGTGGAACAAGTTTACCTTTACACAACAGATGCCTGAGAAATGGTATACAAATTTGAACAATACTTTCAGTACCACCTTATGCTTGTTTGTTTCATCCAGTTATGTGGTATACAAACCTGCCTGTGTACAGGCGCAGCATTAGAATAATTGACAGGCTTCAACTTTTTAGTGACAGGATTCCTGGCCAACTTAAAACACACACTGCAACTCATTAGAAAAATTTCTTTAGAAAGCAGCTGCCTTCTCATGGATCAATGGATATTCAAAAGACAGGAGCTGAGAAATAGTATTTCATAAATGACAGAGGTTCTTCCCTGATTTTAGATGTCTGTGGGATCTTTGTTATACAAATATATTAGATTATTGTCCTAAAATTAATCACTAGATTGGCTAAACAGGTTACTAAATTCTAGTGTTAGGCCATAAGTAGCCAAAGGAAACCTAAAATGAATACCTTGAAGGATCATGTGCCTGGAATCATGGGACAGGCTTTCTCAGCCTAGAAAGAGCAGTTCCAGAATAGTGGCAGTGAAATTTGTGATGCCTTTCAGGCAGACAACAGTTGGACATGGAAATGACCCTGCTTGGAACGTTAAGACTAAATGTTGCCACAACCAACCTAGGCTTCAGGAAGCATTTAAACCTCAGCTAGGTAAGGGTGAGCCAGAAGCCAATCTATAGGAACAGAATTACACTGAAATGGAAACATCCCCCCTTTCCTCTCTACTGTGGGCTTCATACTAGTGTTCCTTTTCGTGAAAAAGTCAGTCAGGAAAAGAAGGGAAAGGGCCTGTTACCTGATCATCACCCAGCCACCTTGGGGGGCGGGGGAAGGTGGGAGAGAGCGGGGTCCCAATTGGTCAAGGCCCAGCCACCCTGGGGAAAGAGAGAAAGGGAGAACAACAAGAAACACTAGCATAGACACCAAAGGCTACTGGTTCAGTAAACAGAAGACTACCAGTTATTATTGTTTTTGTTATTATTAAACCATTTATACCTCACCTTTCATCTACATTGGACAAACAGGTCAGTCCCTATGCAAAAGAATAAATGGTCACAAACCCAAGATTAGAAACTGCAACACTCAAAAACCAGTGGAAGAACTTTTTAATCTTCTGTGTCATTCTATTGCTAAGAGTAGCAGTCCTCAAACAAAGAAATTTCAGGGAAAATCATGTGGGATTGCTGAATTTGAGCTAATTCCCAAGTTCAGAACAATGGACCTCCCAAGGCGGAGTAGGGCTATCGGATTCTTATCTCAATACAGATGTTAATGTTTTGTGCCCAAACATTTCCCTTCTATTCTACTCAAGCTGATTACAGCACAATATGCATAGTGCCTTTGCAGCCTTTACAAGCATTCTTTACAACACCTTACCTTCTTTCTAGAATAAGAGATCTCCATTTCTATTTGTGTCTGAGGAAGGAAGCTTTGACTCTCAAAAACTTACACCATAAAACTCTTCTTGTTCTTTAGGGGGCTACTGGACTCAAATCTAATTGTTCTATTGCAGATCGAAATGGCTACTTCCTTTTTAAAAAATCGCATTTTCCTGTGGTACAGGGCAGTTTACAATAATAGTTAAAAACATTTTCAGGTAAACCCAAAAATAAAATAGCAAACCCAAATCCTCCCCCCCTTTTAAGAAATACCTGCCATTCAAATCCTTCAAAAGCCTTGGAATGCTTACCTGGCAGGCTATATCATCAAAGCCCTGATAAAACAAGTAGGCCTTGCAATGCCTCCTGGCCCAGTTAGCCCAATCTCGTCAAATCTTGGACATTAAGCAGGATTGGCCCTTGTAAGTACTTGGATAGCTGACTTCCAAGGAAGTCCAGGGTCTCTTCACAGAGACAGGCAGTGGCAAACCATCTCTGTAAATATCTTGCCTTGAAAATCCCATGAATGCTCACCATTAGATGTGTGTGACTTAACAGCACTTTCCACCACCATCAAAGTGTTCATTCAGACATTCTCTACTCAAGCAATAGCACAATGGAAAGCAGTGAGAATGATGTAAGGAAGCTGAAGTCCCAAACATATCACAGTTTTGTAAAGTCAGCAGCCCAACTGCTATGGTTGGTTGAACAAAGAAATTGGGGGAAATGATGTAAACATTTTTTCTTATTATTTCTTAGCAATTCAAGTTCAGTACAGCCCCTACTGTAATTATATGCCCCTCCATGAACCTCTTCTTTCAAGCAATTCTTTATTTTGATAAATATGGATAAATCCTTTGAAGTAAATGTTGAAATGGGATCTCTAGCCAGGAGCATCATGTTCATATCTAAAATGACTTGAATCCTTTGAAACTATGAATCTATTGACTGGTACAAGCTCAGCTCCAGTAAAAGTCTTTTCATTTAAGCACACACGTTGGTATCAAGGGAATGTTATAAAAATACTTTATACGCTTTGCTACACTTAGAACACTTTTCTCTCTGATTAAGAGTGTGAGAAAGAAAAGGAGAAAGAAACAGCTTCTAAAAATAACCTGTAAATGCCTTGCTATAAAAAAAATTGAGAATCATAACAAGCATCCATCAGTTAGGAAATTTAATAGGTGGTCTAATTAATAGTGCGTTCATTCTGATGCTTTAAGCAAAATATCTACATGGGTTTTTTTCTGCCTAGCTATGAATTCTTGAATTAAGAACATATTCCCTTTTAGCAATTTACAAAACTATGATGGGCTGTTAGTGAGCCAGAACAGGGTCAAATTATATATGAGATTGTGGTGAGGGAACATGTATTATTCTTCATTCCCCATACCATTTTCATGGTAGAAATAGTTTCTTTCTGCAGAATTACTATTGCTGCAGAATTGCTTAGGTATGGGGGGAAAGTAAACAGCCATATTGTAAGTCTCATTTTCTTACCTGCATTAGCTACAGCTATGTGCATGCACATTGAGGAAATCTCCCTCAAGAGAATGGCACAGAGAGTGAACCTTTCTTCCACTCCCACTGCACCATGGCTCCAGTACAAATCAGGCCACTTGTGGCTGCTTTTAAGATTTGAAATATGTTTATAGATTGGGTCATAGATCTCCTCATAATATATCATCTGACATTAAATATGGCAGGATGCCAAATCTCACTTTTCAATTTTCCTTTGCGTTTTCAGATCTTAACAATGTACTATGTCTACCATTCATCCTCTAGTATAAACAAGCACTCATTGAAGTCAGTGGGTTTAGGAGGGTGTAACATTGTTTAGGGTCATTTCAGAAAGTAGCCATGGGGCAGCCCCATGCAATGAGCTGGGAGTCTGGCTGCGGTGCCACAGCCAAGCTGCCCTGGGACTCCCAAGGAGGCTTCCCAGTAGTGTGGGGAAACTTAAAATGCTAAAGTCTCCCAGCTGCTGGGAAGTCTCCATTGAGTGCAATAGACTTATACCACCTGTTCAGTGGCATAGGTCTGCAGCCCCAGCTGCCAGCACAATGGGGCCAATGGCCAGGAGGGAGCCAACTGATGTCAGCAGCTCCCCTGGTGCAGGGATGCTAATGTGACATCCTGTGTGGTGTCTCATCTCTGGGAAGGGCTTCTTCTCTCTTCAAGGGCCTAAACACTCCACACCCCTGCTATATTCCTGTGATCACTGTTATTCTTCAATTTCTATCCATCTTATTTCAGAAATTTTGTTTCATTTTTCTATTTTAGGTCCATGTGAACTTGATCTTAATCTCATTGTAGACTCTGGAGATATTGCAGATACAGAATTTGGCTTTGAAGACCAGGTAATCCTCTCTCACATACACATACCCACACACAAGTGCTACCTTGTTAAATCAATTGTTAAGTCAATTGCATGTGATGTGGTGGATTAAATTAGTTATAAGACTATTTACAAAGTTGGCTTATACCAAACCAGTCTTTGTTCTGATTAGCTCTGACTTGAATCAATAATCTGGGATCTCAGGCTGATACAAGGACTTTCACAACACGTGATACTGAAATCTTTCACCTGGGCATGCCAGGACTGATCTGCATACACAGACTCCAGTTAGCTATGCAGAACTTTGTGACCTAATTCATCGCAAGCACTTCAGCAAATAAATAAATGTTCAGGGGTATGTGCTGACCTAAGAAGCATTCTCACACGTGTGTGTGTGCATAAAGTGCCCTCAAGTTGCAGCCAACATATGATGTCCCCAGCAAGGGGCTTTCTTGGTATGTGAGAAGCAGAAGTGGTGTGCCATTGCCTTCCTCTACAGAGTCCCCCCTGAGATCTCTCTTCCAAGTACTAATCCTGTTTAGTTTCTGAGATCTGATGAGTTCAGGCTACATCATGCCACCTTTCCTCCCTATTCTCATATCTACCTATACAGAAATAAAATGGGGGAAGGGCTTTCACAAAGATCTGATGTAAAGATAGGATTGCCAGAACTCCTCTGGCCACTGGCAGGGGTGGGGGATAGGTTCACCAACTCCAGGTTGGGAAATTCCTGAAGTTTTGAGGGTGGAGTCTGGGGAAGTCAGGGACCTCAATGAAGTACAATGCCATGGACTAGTCCACCCTCCAAAGCATCCATTTTCTCCAGACTAATATTTGTTGTTGAGTGTGGTGGAGTCTCCTTCTTCAGAGGTTTTTAAACAGGTTCAATGGCCATCTCACAGGAGTGCTTTGATTGTGTGTTCCTCCATTGCAGGGAGTTGGACTTGATAGCCCTTGGGGCCTCTTCCAACTCTCTGATTCTCTGATTCACCACCCTGTGTCAGCATCCCAAAGGTACTTGCAGGCTCAAAATGTTTGAGGACCCCTGGCTGAGAATGTCCCAACATTTTGGCATAGTTCCCAAAAAAATTGTGGTAGTTCTCACATTCGTTACAGAGTTTTTTTGTGATGGTGTCCACTGCACTTTCTCCAAATTCCAAAAGTGTCCTGAGGCTCAACAGGGTGAAGGACCCAACCAGATAAGCAGTTCTGGAAGCAAGATGGCTTCATCTCTTTCAGCATATTTTAGTATGGATGTGGGTTCAAATTGGGAACTGGTTCATGTTCACACTGACATACATCTGGTGTACATGTAATTTGACTTTGCACAGTAACACAAATTATTCTAGGTGTGCATAGGAGTGGTTGTGATTCTAGCCTCCCACATTCATCTTCCTTGGATATGTCTTGCTAACAGTCCCATAGGAATTCTAGCATGAGAGAATTCTGATTATTTACACAAGCAATATGGTTGTAGGGTAATTAAATGTTTCAAAAAAGTTTTGATAAAGGAACAGGGATTGTGGATTATGCTACTGTGCATAGTATATACTGTCTGTTGTATGATCCTACTATATAATTTCTGCATCATTTAATAGGTTGTGTTAATGTTTGCACTTTGTTCCACCTTTGTTTCAATTCTGTTTTTAGTTTTCTGCATTCCAACATATGATGTTTATTGGATTTCCTATCCTGTTACTGTATTTGACTTACACTGTGGAATCTGCTTTGATTCTTGTGAGAAAGGGTGACTAAAAAATAACATAAAATCTAGTCAGTATCCCACAAAAGAATAGTAACGGGTCTGTGTCTTAAATGACAAGATACTGCTACACATGCTCTGAAATATACTGAGATTAGGGGAAAGTAAAACCAGAAAAAGCTTTATTAAGGGGAACAATAATATCTGTATTAGGGAATTACTGTATTTCAAGCGGTCAAAATAATGTAAAGCACTCACTATCAAAAGGCTAATACTGGGTCTATATAAAGAGCCAGTAACTCCAAGCATCTAAATATTATCCAAATTATTCCACTTCAGGTGATACTTAGCATTTAAAATTCCTCCTGCTGGATGTTGCCAATAGACTAATATAAATAAAATTAAAGTATCCTACATTTTCAGTTAAGCATGCTATTAAGTTTCCTGGTTTCATTTTGCAAGCCTGCTTTCATCTCTTAATTCTTCCTTTTAGATTGCTAAATATTCTTTTTCACTTTAGCGGTTTCTCCTTAAATTTTCAGCTGCTCCCACTCAGAACTTCATTGCTTTTTTAACTTGATTTTTTATCTGTTAGAGGTAATTTCACTCCCACATCTACCCAGCCCCCTTTCTCAAATCCATTCTCCCACGACATGCTTAGTATTTGAACTTTAAAATTCATTTTCTTTAGGCCTTTTGTAAAGAATGTATGAAGGATAATTTTCCAATAAGTTTAGAGAATCTAAAGTGACTTTACTTCAGAAACAGGCTAAAGGAGTTTTATTGTGCTTATGCAAAACTGTATGAGCACAGGAGGTTCTCTCTCCCCACCCCACTCACACACACTGCTGTTATAAACTGACAAAGGCATAGATACTAGGGTGGCGGGGAGTGATGATTGCATCCAGCGTGCGCCTGGTGGGGTGGGGTGCAAAAAATCCAGGTCCGTTTGTTTTTTGTATTTTTAGTGTTTTTTCCAGTTTTTCGCCTGAAAGGGTGCAGTTTTTAGGCTAGCAGCACCAGAATTTCAGGGATTTTATGTGAGGCTCTCCTGATAATCTCACCCAAGTTAGGTGAGGTTTGGTTCAGGGGGTCCAAAGTTATGGACTCCCAAAGTGGGTGCCCCATCTCCCATTGTTTCCAATAGGAACTAATAGGAGATGAGGGTCCATAACTTTGGACCCCCTGTACCAAACTTCACCAAATATGTGTGGAATTATCAGGAGGGTCTCCTAAAGATACCCTGAAAGTTTGGTGCTGCTAGCTTAACAATTGCACCCCTGACAGCAGGCACCCCCCCCCCCAATTTCCACAGATTCTCCTTTTAAATCCACCCCCTTTGGCATGGATTTAAAGGGAGAATTTGAGGTCCCCAGTTTAAACATTTAAAGTGATGCTGATCCAAGGTGGGGGATAATCCACCCCAAAACAGCATCACTTTCAATGTTGCTTTAACTGAGGACCCCAGATTCTCAGATTTAAAAGGAGAATCTGGGCTCCCTAGTTTAAACACCATTGAAAGTGATGCTGTTTGGGGGTGGATTCCAGCATCACAGCAGATGCCCATGGGGTGGGCCCCTCGCAAAACTCAGATATTGCACCGGGCTCCATTTTCCCTAGCTATGCCTCTGCAAACTGAAAGTGGACAAAGAAGATATTTAAGCTAGTTAAGAAAAGCTTTGCTTTCCTTAGCATTTAAATACATATTTTCTCATTTTCTTCTTGATCAGTCAGATTTCCCCCCCTTGTGTGGCCCTGCCATGGTTTTGTCATCTCTGGCAGTGCCCCCGTTGAAACTTTGGGCGCTGTCAGCTCTTCCCAGCCTTAGGGCCGGCCTTAAGACTGGGTGCCACCAATATGGTTAGTTTGTTATTATTGGAATTGATGCTGCATATTGAACTTTACATGTTTTTAGATGTTTTTAAGTAATTTATTGGTTTTTATTGTATTGTGAACCGCCTAGAGCCCTTTGGGGATGAGGCGGTCTACAAAATCTAATAAACAAACAAACAAATAAACAAACAAATAAATAAAGGTTTCTGAAATAATAAACATAGTAGGAGATGCAGTCCTGCAAGTGTGATGATCCAATGCTATGAAGGGCTTTGAATGTGAGTTTTCAAGGGCAACCCCATCTAGACAATGGTAGAACAGTCTAATTTAATGGAGGGGGATGGGATGAATATATACTACATAAGCACTGATCTATGTTTCAAACTCCTTTTAACCATGTTAGAATATTGTCATCTTACCTCATTCCAAATGGCCAAAAAAAAAAGAACGTTCAAGATATGACAGTATGACATTTGCAAAGGATCACTGATTGTGCTAGGGATTTTACATGTGGAACGATGGAGTAAAGAGCGATGATTTATCTGGGAAAGGAAATCGGAAAAAAATCTTCCAAAAATAGCTGTGAGTTAAATTGAATGTATTGCTAAGGTTTCTGACTACCTTTAAGTTTTAAACTCAGTAAGATCAAAATAGGTGGTTGAGAAACAAATCATTACAAACACACAAGAACTTGCTTGAGGCATCTCGTTTTCCTGTCCTCCACTATTTCCTCTTCCACTTCCCTGAAAGCATCCTCAGCCTCTCTTTTCCCTGCTGCCTTCTCTCTTTCCCACTTACCAGCCAGCCAGGTTTATATGCCACCTTGTCTTCAGCTTCCTCTTCTTCACTCCCCTGGAAACCTCTATCTGGAAAAATTTTGGCCCAGTTGTACAGTGCTGGCTTGCAGGCTAGACACCGTTGCATGGTGGAGAACCCACAATCACTTGTGAGGGCATCTCACAATGTCCATCCCCCTCCCCACACTATTTCCTTTTTTTCCTTCTCCTAGGTATCCTCATTTTTCCCTGCTTCCTTCTCTTCTTTCCACTTACTAACCAACCTACCTCTTATCTGACCCCTCCCACCTGCAGCTATAATTATTATTTTTTTCCACCTTCTTTCACAAGGGGGATCCAAAGCAACTTACCTCATTTTCCAGTCCATTTTATCCTTACAACTCTGTGAAGATTAGCCTGAAAGTATGTGACTTTCCCTGCTTCCTTCTTTCTTTTCCATCTACCAACCAACCTACCATTTATCTGACCATATTCAGCCATTTTTATTAACTTAATTTATAAGTTGCCTTTTCCTACAGTGGAAACCCAGAGAAGCTTACATCATTCCTCTCTCCTGCATTTTGTCCTATGATCCTACCCTGTGAAGTAAGATAGGTTGAGAGTATGTGACTGACCCAAAATCCCCCAATGAGCTTCCAGAGCAGAGGGAGTATTCAAGCCCAGAGCCCTTCGGGGGTGGGCGGTTCCTAAATCTAACAGGCAGGCAGGCAGGCAGGCAGGCAGGTAGGTAGGTAGGTAGGTAGGTAGAAACTCTACACTGCACTGGCTTCTGTGGGGAGACTCTTGTTGAAGAATAGCAAGCACTCAGTCCTGGATGAGTGACACATGTCCTTGTAGTTGCTACCAGGCCTGGCCTGATAGTTCCAAGGCCAAAACAGCCCTGGAAAAAGGCTCTGCCACCTTCTCCTGCCTATTACTAACAGAAACCAAGGCTGGAAGACTGGCAATACTATTGCAGTTGATTAGCAACAGTCACTACAGAGGCCTTTATTTTTAAAATGTAAAGGTGCTGCTTCTATTATTTTGAAATGTTTCATCTTCTCCTGCCCCAATTTTAATATTTTTAGATTTCAGATTTTTCAGCAAACCTGGGCCTTTTTCAGGTTTGTAGAGAAAGATCTGTCTTTTCTGTCCATGTCTCCAGTCTGTGGCTTTAAGTATCCACAGATTTGGACAAGTGAATAATTATGTATATCAATGATGTATACACTTGGCTATCAGTTTCCCAAAACAAAGCTTCAGAATAAAGAGGAACAGGGTCTTTTTGGAGGTGCTACGATGCCTTCCTTAATGCTGGCATCTACTGATTAGAATTTCAATCATCAGGTTTTAATTATTTAAGCACTTGATGACTAGCAGTAGTGTGTTCTTATTGTTGCTGTGCTGGGTTTGATCTTGTTGCTGTGCTGCTATGCTCTACTTCTGTGGGGGGTTGCTTTTTGCTACCTATTTTATTGTTTTATGATGATTATAACTATACTGTAAATTGCCTTCTGAGCCTGTGTTGTTGGGAGTACAGAAATATCTTGAATGGAATTAAATAAATAGGACTTTGTTTAAAATCCTAGTGGTTTTTGTCATCTACTTTACTGATATTCAGCTCTGTGTGCCTTCTTTTGGTGAATGTTTGTCTTCAGGAGGCAAATACAACAGGAACATTTCAATTGGGGTGGAGTTACATTTCAACTTCACAATTCTAAGGTGATTTTTAGTTGTGAATATAGGTATGCTTGCAAAGTTGATATTTGCTGCTTTCACCTTTCCGCTGCAACCCCTATGTACAGCCCCTAAAATTAATTCATATGTGTGGATGTATTTGGGGAAAATACTTCAGGGATATTGGAGAACCACCCTTATGTATGTGGAACCAGTCCATTATCCTTTAGAACAGGAGTCTCTAAAATATTGTCTGTGGACACCATAGCACTCACAGACACCTTACCTGGTGCCCACCAACCAAGTATTTTTAAAAAGTGGGCATAGTCAGCTGGGGCTACTGCCCAGCAGGGCTTCTGACTAGCTATTGGAGATCTGATTGGCTGTGCAGTTTTTTTAGTTGTTTCAATAGCAGTTACAACAACCACAGTACAAAGATCTTCATTATGTCACTGGAGGTATACTATGTATGTATCAGAAGATATTTGTAAACAATATGTTTTAAAAGCCATCCTATTAAACAGAGATTCTGGCTGAATTGTTGAAGAGTTATTATTGAACTTAATCATAACCATACTTTCTGAGATTTTGGGGTTGACTCCACCTTTTGTAGCAGCCATTTTGTGATTGTACCCACCACCCTGTGTCAGAATTCCAAAGGCACATTCAAGCTCAAAGAGGCTGGGGATCTCTGCTTTAGTGGATTAGGAGAACCTCTACACAACATTGTGTGAAAAAATTTAAATACACATACAATATTGCCTAATATAGCTTTCCTATAGGTAGGGGTTTGTAGAACAAAATATTAACCACAGCCAACTATTTGGTTGGACAGTATAGTAAAGGGGTCAGCAACCCACATCTCAGGAGCCGCATGTGGCTCCCCTGCCCCGCACAGCGGCTCCACCAGGGCACAACACAGCTGTCTGGGAGCAGGGACTCTCCCCTCCCCGGACCTCACAGAGAGCCCTGGCCAGCCCCCGACCGCAGGCACTCCGGCGAGTGAGAGCACTGTGGAGACGGCTGGTGGCAGCCCTCATCCTTCTGCCAAGGTCAGCAGTGGCAGGGAAGCAGCGGGCAGCTACCGAGCCCGACCCCAGCCGGTTGGCTGGGACAAGAGAGAGGACGGGGCTGGCGATGGAGACAGCAGTGGCGCAGCGTGGAGTGTGCGGACCTGGCCAGATCGGCCTGGGCAGTGGGTGGCAAGAAGAGCCGCACCCGCGCAGCGGGATGGCGGCCCCAGCCGCAGAGGACTCTGGCAGGTGCCGGAACCGACGCCCAGATGGGCAAGAAGGAGGGAAGCAGGAGGAAGAACGGATACCCGGACAGGGCCAAGGTGGAGAGGCAGGAGCTTTATGGATTTGGCAAGCTCCAGAGGGGATAAAAGATGGAGGGCTGGACGTGGAAGAGGGCAGTGTGCTGAGGAGCGAGATGAAGAGGGAGGAGGGTGTGAGAGACTGGGAGAAGGAAAAAGGACGAGGTGGGGAAAATGAAGGAGGAGGTGGTGCCAAGGCAAGCCAGAAAGAGGAGAGAAGCGGGCAGGGAGCACTCCGTGCCAGACAACTCAGAGGTCCTGGTGTCCCAAGCCTCACCCTAGCGGCCCAGGGAAGCCATGGCCACAAAGCCTGCCACAGCAGGCAGGCAGCTGCCACCACTGAGCCATCCGCTACAAAAAAAGGGTCCCCTCCGCACCTCCTATCCCCCCAGTGCACACTCCCATGAGGCTCAACCCTTTCCCTGCACAACCCCACAAAAATTGTTCAAAATGTGTTCTCCATACAAATAAAATACAATTTTCTTTGTAGCATCTCATGGACTCCACAAGCAACACACTACAACTGTCTACTCTATACAAAGCGTAAAGGCAAAAAAACCCAACACATACAGTGCTATCCTCATTTCAAATGTCAAAAAGTATCTGTGGCTCCAAGTACCCTCCCCTCCGTGGAAAACGGGTCCAAATGGTTCCCTGGGTGCCAAAGGTTGCCGACCCCTGGTATAGTGTATATATAAGGAAGAAAATAATTTTACATATAGACTTACATAGTTGAGCACTGTAAAAGTATGATGTTACTTTTTGACAATGTATTTTAGTTAGAGGAAATTAACTCTTTGATAGAGAATAAATAATCTCAAAAGAATGCATTCCTTGATTTGCTAGGATTATGGCAAAATTCAACCCAAAAGTCCAAGCTAGAAGAATTCAAAAGTAGGTTATGGTGGGTTTTCCGGACTGTGTGGCCATAGTCTGGTAGATCTTGTTTCTAACGTTTCACCTGCATCTGTGACTGGCATCTTCAGAGATGTATCACAGAGAGAAGTCTGTTACACACTGTGTAATGAGAAGGGAATGTTTAGTGGGGTATATATTGTCCATGTCCCGGGGGGTGGGGGAGGGACCAATCAGTAAGTATTTGGGTAGAACTTGCTATGCAAAGGTGTGGTTGAGTGCATTGTATTGCATGTTGGGCTATCAGTCCATTTACATTTGTAGTCACATTTGCATTCCCTGCAGCAGCAGCAGTATTGGTGAATGCAAATCCTGTGTCTGGGTGGAGTTCATTGTCCATGAACTTAGCACATCCTTGGCCTTTGATTCAGTTGTTTTTAAGTACTGGTAGCCAAGCTTTGTTAATTCTCAGAGTTTCTTCTTTCTTGTTGAAATTGTCTTGGTGTTTGTGAATTTCAATGGTCTCCCTGTGCAGTCTGACATATTAACCTTCCAAATTGTCCAGAATTTCAGTGTTTTCAAATAAAATGTTATGTCCAGTTTTGTTTAGGACATGTTCTGCTACTGAAGGTTTTTTAGGATGGTTAAGTCGACAGTGGAGTAATGTGGAGTAGCCATTAGCCTGCAGATCAGAAATCCACAACAGAAATCAGAAGAGCTTTAAGACCAAGAGAAACCCAGAGGACTGAGGAGAAACAGCCTACCACAGGAAAAATATTTCTACCATACATCAAGGGACTCACAGATCAAATGGGGAAACTGATGAAAAAACATAACCTACCAACCATCTTCAAACCAACCAGGAAAATATAGCAGATTCTACGCTCAGCCATGGACAAGAGAGTCTATCGCATACCCCGCAGCTGCGGAAAGGTCTACATAGGAACCACAAAATGCAGCATTCAGACATATTAAGGATAAAGAAAGACACTGTCGGCTTAACGATCCTGAAAAATCTGAAAAGACACTGTCCGCTTAACTATGCTGAAAAATCGGCTTAACCATCCTGAAAAATACAACGGGCTCCAGAAAACTGTTGGTAGGTTAACAGCACCCACCCCTTCTGTGTTTCCTCCTCTTGGCCCTGTGTCACCAGCTCCCTTCTACTTTTCCAAGACTTCTGCATCAAAATGCATAATTTAATGGCAATGATGAAGGGAGGAAAAACTGCGCCCGATACATGAACTGCCCACGCACCCCCTCCCGCCCCAAAACGCCCTTGAAAGGCCCAAAACACCCCTCTGGCCCTGCCCCTGGCACGTGACTGAGATGGGGGTGCCCAGGGCAAGCCATCCAGGATGTCCCCATTGCAGCTCCACCTCTGGTTAATGGTGCCCATCAAGGGTGGTGGCCACTTCTGCCTTTCCTCCCTCCTCGGCCCCATGTTACCAGCTTTCTCCTCCTTCCCCTCCTCTTCTTGGATGCCTGTTTTGCCATGCAATAGTTAACAGTGCAGTTGCAGCTACCTCCCACAGGGAGTGACCCACACCTGTGCCTGCTCCTCCTCAGGCAGCTGAAGACAGTACAGTGACTAATTATTCAGCATTGGGGAAGCAGAGAAAGCGCACAAGACTGCCACATTCCACTGTTTTGTTTGTGGTGTTTTTTACTTATTCTGTGTAAGCCCTGCTCTCAATTCCTGTCTGCATGGCAATTGGCTGGAAGTGAGTTATTGACACTACATCTAGACTTTTTATATAATTGGATGTTTGTTAGATGCTTTGAAGCATGACCTTATTAAATTGGACCACACAAAAGCAGAGGGGAGAGACTGGGTTGAAGATTACAACTGAAACATTGTCTCACTGAATGCCTATATTTTTTGAGTTTGGGGTCCAAAATTCTGTGCTCAAAAGCTAAGCTGAATGAAATCATTTTTAAGAATCAGCAAATAAAACTACTTCATATTTAAGGTTTTCCTTATCTTTAACAGCTAAAAATATTGCGACTGACTGAAACTTAATGCTCCACTAACCATTTTTTATTTCATAAGAGCATTCTCAAACACCTCTCTGCTGAGAATATCAAGTGAAAAAGAGATGAATATTTAGACATCAGTATATCATATGTAGTAGGAAGTAGATAAAATTCCTGTAAGAGAGATGGGGCTGTGAGGGTAGGTTTCCAAGCAACCATATCGCAGCTAAGCAGCTGAAAGCTAGCAGAGGTTTAGCAGAACTCTTTGGTAACCAAGTGAAGCTAAAGCATACATAAGTTCTGTTTGAACAAGATCAGACAAATGTCTTTAGGAAACAATTGACATAGCAGTTATTGGGTGAATCTCTATTTTTTGGTTGTTCATACAATATCACATTGTCTATGCATTGGCTATCATCTTAGCAAGCAAGCTACCATCCACAAAGCAAGCAAGTGTTGAACAGCCTTTAAAACAGTATTCTACAGACAGCAGGGACGTAGGTATAGATTTTTTAATGGGGGGTTCGGGGTGGGGCCACACCCCCACCCGCCCCTAGGGCATGGCCATGCCTCCCCAAGCCCCGCCCCTGGCCTAGCGCTTATAAAAGCAGCTCTCCAAGGCTGGGGACAGCAGGCTCCCCCGCCCTGCGCTCCCCTGCCCCCCACCAGCTGGGCTCCCAGCTGGCAGTCAGCAGTTCCTTCTGCCCTCCCCTCTGGGCAGAGGCATAGAGGGAAAATGGAGACACGTGCAAAATCTGAGTGCCCCCCCCCCCAGGCAGCTGCTGTGATGCTGGAATCCACCCCCAAACAGCGTCACTTTCAATGGTGTTTAAACTAGAGAGCCCAAATTCTCCTTTTAAATCCACCTTAAACGGCGTATCTGGGGTCCTCAGTTAAACAACATTGAAAGTGATGCTGTTTTGGGGTGGATTATTCCCCACCCCCCCCTGAAACAGCATCACTTTCAATGTGGCGTAGTGGTTAAGAGCAGGTGCATTCTAATCTGGAGGAACCGGGTTTGATTCTCTGCTCTGCCGCTTGAGCTGTGGAGGCTTATCTGGGGAATTCAGATTAGCCTGTGCACTCCCAGCTGGGTGACTCCTTGAGCTAGGGCCTCACAGCTTCTCGGGAGCTCTCTCAGCCCCACCCACCTCACAGGGTGTTTGTTGTGAGGGGGGAAGGTCAAGGAGATTGTAAGCTCCTTTGAGTCTCCTACAGGAGAGAAATGGAGGATATAACCTGAACTCTTCTTCTCTTTCTAAACTGAGATTCTCAGATTCTCCCTTTAAATCCAGGTCGAAGGATGTGCATGTAAAAGGAGAATCTGGGGAAAGTTGGGGGGTGCCTGTGGTCAGGGGTGCAATTGGTAAGCTAGCAGCACTTTCAAACTTCTTTAGGGTATCATCTTTAGGATACTCTTTTCTATCGATACCACCTAGGTTTGGTGATGTTTGGTTCAGGGGGGTTCAAAGTTATGGGACTCCTCGAAAGGTGTAGCCCCCATCTCCTATTAGCTCCCATTGGAAACAATGGGGGGATGGGGCACCCCTTTGGGGGAGTCCATAGCTCTTGGGATCCCCTGTACCAAAACTTCACAAAACCTGGTGGCATCAGTAGAAGAGACTCTCCTGATGATAGTTTCAAAACATGTTTAGTGTTTGAAAGCTTGCTCAGGGTGTCCAAAGTCATGGACCCTCAAAGGTGTAGCCCCCATCTCCTATTAGCTCCCATTGGAAACAATGGAGGAAGGGGTCACCCCCTTTGGGAGTCCATAGCTTTGGACCCCCTGAACCAAACCTCACCAAACCTGGGTAATATAATCAGGAGATTCCCCCAAACAATCCCTGAAAGTTTGGTGCTGCTTGCCTAAACAATGCAGGCCAAAAACTGAAAAACACAAAAAATGTTTTAAAAACCCACAACGGGTGGGCGGAGCTTTGGACATGAATGGGGGGGTTGAGCCGAGAACCCCCCCTTACCTACGTCCTTGACAGACAGGCTTGGTTCACTGCCGGGTGATTATAGACCAGGGGTAGGGAACCTGTGGCTCGAGAGCCGCATGCGGCTCTTCTGCCCTTGCACTGTGGCTCCACGAGCCGAGCCGCCGGCCCCATCCTTGCCCGCCCTGCAGGCAGCAGGGCGGGTGCATCCATGCGCTTCTCAGAATGAGCGGAGTAAAAGGTAAAAAAAACCCCTATACATATAGTGTTATCTTTATTTTAAATGTCAAAAATTATTTGCGGCTCCAAGTGTTTTCTTTTCCCGTGGAAAACGGGTCCAAATGGCTCTTTGAATGTTAAAGGTTCCCTACCCCTGTTATAGACCATTTAAGCCCTTGTGGTCTCCTTTGAATTCTGCACACATTCTCTTTGGATTTGATTCTCAGTTGCACACACATTTCAGCAGTCATCCGGTCTTCAGATTAGAGAATCCCACAGTTTCTGAAAGCTCTGAAAGTGCAACTTTTCCTCTCCCCTCACAAAGAAAGCAAAGGAGATCAGCATGTTTTTAGTTTTTTTTTTCAGATTTTCTCACTTCTTCCCACCTTCCCCCACTCACATTACAATAGTTCCTCCCACTCTTCAGGCCACCATTTCAGAAGAATCAGAAGGGGTTATTTTCATGCTGAAATGGTGAATTGGCTCAACTAGGGACAATTCACAGGAGGAGAATCCCTGTGCAAATAAAAAAACAAGGGATAACCCCACTGCAAAGAAACAGCCATGGGTTGAGTCGTGTGTGCAAAAATATTAGAAAAAGTGAAGGTGAAGAGTTTGCTACATTTGGTTGAGTAGTTGTGAATTACCCAACTAGGATTAATTGTCTCAGTGATACTTCTTTTAGAAATATTTCAGACTCATAGATCTTTGCACTAAGTACAGTTTTACAAAGCAAACACATGGGAGGCCTCCTGTTCAGAAGATAACCAGAAAACAATAGATTTGAGACCAGAATTCATTTTCTATTCCTGCCCACTATAGGAGGTAATAGGTTTAATAAGCCATTCTTTTAATATTTTTAAAGAGATGAAATAGCTTAAGGAAAATTCAGATGTCTGGAATTATTGCTGTCCAAGCCCAACACAGAAATTAAAGAGTGTTTATAGTCTGATCTTAAGCATGTTGACTTGGGAGTAACCCAGTGAGTTAAATGAGATTTGCTTCCCAATCCATCTAATTGTTCTTCAGATTGCAGCGTTAGGACTAAAGATATAAACTATGTGTTTGATCAAGATAGTGAATATGCCAAAAGAGTTGGAGGAACAGATTTCTTTGTTTTCCCTTACCTGCTTATTGTTCGTCACAAAATTCCTCTCTCGGGATTGGCAGAACTTCTTCATCATAACGCAACACAAGACATGTTGCAGTGACAATGTGTAATCAATTAAAATTAGCTCTCTACTTCAGCTCACAGCTTATGTCAGCAGGATGAAAACGAGGCATTTTAATCTGATCACTTGTCACTTCTAACCTCATCCTGTGGTAAATTTTGTTTCTGAGAATATTTCACTTTTTAAACTGGAGTTCCTGGGAAAATGGTCTGTTTGAGGAAGAGAAAGATCCTCTCTTTTGCCACCTTACATGAACTCTTTTGATAGTTCCAGCCATGCACTATGAAACCTTAGCACACTTTTCAACCAATGCTGAAGATGACCCGGTTCAAAAGAGGAGGATGGGAGAACACAGTCCTTTTCCTAGCTCAAGTTCTCCATCTCACCACAAGAAGAAAAACCTGGAAAGAAGTTACTTGGGCATGTGATTTGCAGTTGGTAGATGGCAGGTCAAAAAACACACAAGCCTATTCTTTCAAATGCTAATAATGCTTCCAGCAACAGGTTGTCTGTTCCAATAGAAACATCAGGGCGATGGTACATATTTAGATTTAACATCTGGCTCATATCTAAGGATTCAATCCCAGCTATACTTGTGTCTAGTTTAACCATTACAGCCACTTCATATGTATTATTATATTATTTCTTCCTAATTCATCCATCTTTCCTGGTTGCCTTTATCCCCCACCAGATTAGCTGGGAATGGAGTGCCTGCTTCTGACCCCAACTGGCCCAGCTAGGTTTGAGCTGTGCAGCACTGCACTGCTGTGGTAGCAGAACCAGGGGGCTGATAACAGGCCTGGCTAAAATGCCACCAGCACCCAGGAGCCACACTAGGCCCATGTGCACAGTGGGGGGCAGAGCCCAGGAGCCACTGGCAGGCTTGTCCAGGGCAACACCCACTCCAGGCCTGTCTGCAGCAGTTGCAGTGAAGTTCTACAAGAGCTGGGTTGGAAGGTGAATGGCGAGAGGGGAGATCATGTGATCCTCCCCACAAACAAATTTTGCAATCACCCACTTTTCTATATACTAACACATTTGCAGAAAACATGTGAAATCTTTAAAAAAAATACATTGAGGAGTTTTTTAAAAGCCCAAAATGATAAAAGCAGCACCTATAGCTTTAGGCAACAGATTCCCTCAGTTGTTGTTGCTAGACAACCACAGCATTCCCATGCTTGGTTCTGTTAATAAAACCAAAGGGCAGGGGCCCAGCCTTTTCCAGGCATATTTTGGCCTTTGACAGAGGGCTCCTTGGTGCCAGGCCTGACTAGGATTGCCAGCTCCACGTTGGAAAATCTTCCTGAAGATTTGGGGGTGAAGTCTGAGGAAGGCAAGGTTTGGGTAAACAACCTCTAGGTGACTTGATGCCACTCAGTTTCCATGCTCAATTAAAACTGGCTGCTTGCTTTCATTCAACAGCAGTTACCTTATGAAAGCCAGTGTGATGTAGCCATTAGAACTTCAGAGACTAAGACTGTTTCCACACAGGCAGAATACAGCATCCCAGGGATGCTAAAAACAGCGTCCCTGGGGAGGGGTTCGCACAGCCGGCAGCACATCGCAGCAGCGGCGGCCTCGCAACCCCCGAGCAGCGTGAAGCTGCTGTTTCTGAACCTTGCTCCCGGAGCAAGGTTTTTTGGAAACAGCGGCTTCCAAATGCTGCCGTGCGTACGGCAGCAGCTGGAAGGCGCCATTCCCCCCCCCTTTCCCAAACGCCTAACCGTCCCTACAACCTTCCGGCACGCCGCCCAGGCCAGGGGACACGCCCCCCCGCGACTCCAGAGCTGTCGAGCAGGGCGGGGAGGGGCCTGGCCTGGGCGACGCGCCAGAAGGTCGGAGGGACGGTAAGGCGTTCGGGGGATGGTGCAGCCTCTGCGCAGGCTGCGCCGTCTTCCCCGCCCCTACCAGGACCGTCTGTGTGAACGGTCCTGGAAGGGTGCAGCGGCGTCATTTACGTTGACACCCCCCCCTCAGCATGACAGTGCAGAAACAGCCTAAGATTCACATTCCCATCTTCCCATGGAAGTTCATTCAATTCACTAGATAATCTACATGCTAGTAGTCAAATTAGGAAAATCTGCAGATACTTAAATCCAGAGGTTGGACCTGTAAATGGACAAAGCAGATATTTTTACCAACTTGGTTTCTGCCTCAGATTTATAGATAAATCTGAAATCTGAAAACAAACAAATAGATTGGAGGATTAAAAAACCCCAAAATGATAAAAGGAGCTTCTGCAGCTTTATGTAACAGATATCCTCAGTGACTGTTACTAGACAGCTACAACAGAATTAGTTTCTCCCAGTAAAAGGCATGTGGAAAGGACAGAGCCCTTTCCCGGGCTTTTTGGCTTTTAAGGGAACACTTAGAGGCATGGCTAAGACTGAAATCAACATCTTGGTGAGTTGAATTTTCTGTGGGTTAGACTTTATACCAGCCTACTTTCTTGGTCTCTTAATCACCACATAATAAGTTATCAGTTCAGAAATTAAGAATTCTCTTCCACTCCACTCCATTACAGAGATTCCTGCATTATGTATATACTTGAACCTCAATCAGTTGAACTCTGCCATGCTATGCACACTTACTTGGAAGTGAACTTCATTGAAGTCATTCAAGTTGCTTCAATCAGGACAGTCATAATATTGGTCTGTACAGCTGTGGAATGTAATAGTTTTTTAATAACGAACAATGAGGAGATTGCTCATGTGTACTAAGTTTTTACTATACAAAATATTTCCTACTGATTAGCTGAAATTTTCCACAATAAGCTTATCATACCAGTGTCCATATCTATCAGCTAATGAGAGATTGGAGTGTCAGAAATGATGTCTGGAATCCTTGAATAAAGGAGTTCTTTGCATGTATTCCCTTTCCCTATTTCAGATATTCTTGAGTCACAAAAATACAAGCTCTATGCTTCAACTGAGAAACTTTGATAGGCAAGTGGCTATGTGCATACATTTTCCCCTGTGAAATGCACATAACTCCAGTCATGTCCTCCATATTCTGCATGCAATGATTGCTGATATATGTAAGGATATATAGCTCTCTGTTATCATAACTTTGCCGTTCACATTTTTCCTATGATAAGTTCAAAATACAGATAAACCTTTAGCAAGGAGATGAAAATCCTGAGGGATTTATATTCAGGACGTTTCAAGATAAAATTACTTTTATAAATATACTGTACAGGTTTGTTTGTTTTTTGCCAACAGTTGCTGCCCTAATTTTAGGGATGTAACATGGTTAACATAAATCTATTGAAGCTCATGAACAATCTGTTCAGGTTTTGTTTCCATGGAAACTAGTATGCTAAACACCACAAAATTGATTCTAAATGCAAAAAAAAATAGTTTTCCTTGGAAGCAATGCTGCCTTTACTGTAATTTGGCATCACAGTTTTATGAGTTTTGTGATCTGTGGTATTTTCTTTGGGTTACTACTGATATGCTTGAGTTTTCCACTTGGCTCTTCTTCAATACTTCCCTCTCTTTTGAGCTGTCTTCCAGTAAGCGTTGGGCAAGTCAGATGTTTTCAGTCATACCAGATTTTGACTAGTTGGTCTCTGAACAGTTTTATGTTTGAATGAATTGAGAACATTTGAAAGGCAAGTCTTCTGTTTCTGGACTGTTATCATTGTTAGTGGTTGCATTAGTTGTTATAATTTTATTTTTTAACTTACGGTAATAACCCGAGTATTCATTTATGTAAAGCACTTTGAGCAACTAGGAAAAACAGTGCTAAAATGAATAGTGTTAACTTAAGTAATCTTTACCACTGAAACTTTACCACTGGATGCACCAATATTGCGTTAGAGACAATAATATATGAATGTTTTGAACATGTGGCTAGCCTGAATGTAGGAACTTTCCATATCACTCCTTTAGTTCAACAGGGAACTGGACATGGGAATGAATAGTGTCATGTCCAGTGGACAGAAAGCTTGCTCTGCCCATGGAACCTGTGCCAGGGTCCCCCTCAGAGGGAGGGGGGCACTCGGCTCCTGCCTCAGCATTTGTTTGATTTTTTTAAGCACCAATCCTGGAGGATGGAGTACACCTCTCTCTCTCTCAAAGGGTCCCTCTCAGGGAGAGAGGGGCACTCCAACCTCCAGGTTCAGTGCTTGGCTGGAGGCAGGCCTTGCCCCGGGTAGCATGCGCACGTGGCTCCAAGGTCCAGCCATGCCCCTCCTCTTTCCCAGAAGGACGGGGCGATTTTCCGCCCTCCACGTGACTCCCACAGGGGCGGCCATGGTGTTTATCCCTGGATGTTCCCATGGCAGCTACGCCACTGTTAACATCAAGTCCTTTAGCTGTGTGTTAAAATCTATCCTGAGAGGATTTCAGCCAGAGAATGAATTTGATCTGTGGTGTGTGTTGGCATATGCTTAGAGCAGAAATACTTGGTCAAAAGAAGTAGAAATGTATGTATTGATCAAAACAGAGATGGAATAGTGGAGAGATAAATAAATGGTGAGTGGAATATGTCTTCAGGGAGACAGAAGAGGTATTTCTAAGCCAATCAGGAAGAGAATTATACTCAAACAAGGATTTCCTGTCTGGTGTATTAATGATCTGCTGAATTTACCTCATGAGGGACATTTCTGTTGAATGTCTAACAGTGGAGAATCTGTGTGGTACTGAGAGAAAAGGTGCCAGCCTTTCAGAACCCAGAGTCTTTTTGGATCCTTAAGTCAACAACATCTAAAAATAACTTAAGACAAAACTACACCTTCATAAGAAAAGTAATATCTAAGAAACTAAGAAACCTAGAAAGCTTGGCAAAATCCTATTCCTAGGATAGAAACCTAATATTGTACATAGTTTCCTCCTGCCTGATTTGCCACAACATTACCTAAGATTCATGCAAATGAAGAGGCATTTGAAGCAACAGAGTGCTCGTGCAGGACATTCCACTGCAGTCTCCTTATGGTGCCGTTTCCTTCAGTAGACTTTTTGTGGCTTTGTAAAAAAAAATGATACTTGCTACTTTACAACACCATGTTTGCTAGGAAGACTATGATTACAGGATAGTTTGCCGTTTTCTTCCCCAGTCTAAGTAAGACTGTAAATATTCTTGGTGTTAAACTGAATGGAACAAAACAAACCTTTACCTTTCAAGTACACCTTCCTGTTCAAATGAATGGTATCACTTGTTTAGAAGGCTGGTACATCAAAGTAAGAATCGATGATAGGCTATGCTACTATAGGGACCTGTTAATGTTCCCATGTCACTGCTATTTTCTTGCTTTGTTTGTTCCCTGAGTTGGGGATCTTGAACTTCATAAAGCAAAAACAAACTATAGTAGTAATCAAAGAAGAAAAAGAAGAAGGATGAGGAGCTGGTTTTTATACCCCACATTTTCTCCACTTTTAAGGAGTCTCAAAGCTGCTTACACCCCTCCCCACAGCAGACGCCTTGTGAAAGAATTCAGAGAGATCTATGACTAGCCCATGTGTAGGAGTGGGGAAACAAACTTGGTTTACCAGATAAGAAACTGCCACTCAAGCGGAGGACCAGAAAATCAAACATGGTTCTCCAGATTAGAGTCTGCTGTTCTTAACCACTACACCACACTGGCTCAAGCAGGATTTCTGACTGACGCATTGATGAGCTGCAGCTGCAGGCTGGCTCCTGCCTGAGAGCCAGCCTCCCTGTCAGTGGGGAGGCCAGGAAGGCAGCAGCCGGCCTCAGGCGCCCACCTGAGGTGTGAGCCGCGGCTGCAGGCTGACTTTTGGGCAGGAGCCGGCCTGCGGCCATAGTACCCACCTGACACACCCGCCGCCATGTCCGGCCTTGCCAGCTAAAGTGGGGTGCAGGGAATGCAGGGGTGGTGGTGGGGCGTCCTGAGCAGGTGTTATGCCGGGTGCCATTTCGCCCACGTATGCCTGATTGAAAGCATACCAGTGAAGCTTGTTAGTTCTATGGGAGTGGCATTATGGCCAAAATTTTAGGGTGTCTAGTCTGATTCTGTTAGGGATTAATACTTGTAGGAATGCATGAACTGTTATATACTGTGTTAGTATATATGTATCTAAGCTGCCTTGAGAGTTTTTGAAAGGCAGAATAAAAATTTCCAAAATGATTAAGTAACCTTTCCCAATATGTGAATATGTTTAACAGGTATGTGACCAGTCAAATCTTTCTGGACCTGAGATTATGAGAGGTAAGTTTTTTTCCAGATTTCATAAAATTCCACTTGATATTTGAAGAATTCTTTTTGCATATATACATATGTGAAAACTTGTAGCCATGCACTCCATTGCAGGGGTGTAGGAGAGCTCCAATGTGCATAAACAACTTCTGTGCCAGGACTGTTTCAATTGTTTTTGTAGAGAGATCTGCATATGCAAGTGCATACAAATATGCTGTTTTCATTAATATGAATAGTGCTGTTACTATAATAGGAGAATGTGGACATGTGTATTCTCATAAAGGTATAACTGAATAAAAGCAGTGTAAGACCAGCTATGCACATTGCAGAAATATAGGAAATGCTATCCTTTCTCACCTGAGAATTCCAGGGCTTTCAGAAGTCCATATTAACACTTTCTCCAGTGTTTTCCTAGTTATCCCTGTTTATGGGGAAAATGCTGTCATAGAAATCATGTTATGGGCTACTTACACGTAGCTTAGAACCATTCATTCTGGACAGTGAGAAAGAATGGCTCTGCCTCAATGTTTTCGCACTGAGAAAGTAGCCTAAAAGAGGCATACAGATGAAAATATCATAATGGGCTATACTTTCTCAGTAGCAGATAATTGCACCATAGTATTCCCATGTTACTGCAAAGTGCACCACCAAAAAGTGACATCAGTGATGGTTTTTGGGAAGGCTTGGAGGAAATAACCTAGTCTCCTTATCACTAAGTATTGCTGAAGAGTGAAGAGGTGATGGTGATGACACCCTACCAATGGGCAGTGTTTACAAAAATGTTCAAAAAAATCCAAAAAATCTCTAAACCCTGGCCATGCTAGCTTTTTTTACTTTTAAAAATTTTTTCAGATCTTTTAAAGCCAAACTCAAAAAATCCTGAGCTGCATAGCAGATTGCAGGGATTGGCTCAGCGAACTCCTCCATTCCACTCTGCTCCCTCCCAAATCTGCCCTGTTGGTTGTCCCATTGCCTCTGAAGCCCACTTGGGAGGCAGAGTTGGAGAGCTGTGTGATTCTTAAAGGCACAGATTTCATTACACCAGGTAGTCAAGACTGCTCCCTTAGCCCTTTAAGCTGCATTTACGTCAATATTACTATTCCAAAATTAATCCCTTCCCAAATGAAAGAGGCGAAGCAATTCCCTGTACCACAGGCTTCTAAAGAAGGGGATCATCCTAGAGCGGACATTCTCTCCCCCCCTTCTCTCCCCTCTCCTCCTCTCCTCTCCCCTCCACACAACACTTAAGAACATAAGAACATAAGAACAAGCCAGCTGGATCAGACCAAAGTCCATCTAGTCCAGCTCTCTGCTACTCGCAGTGGCCCACCAGGTGCCTTTGGGAGCTCACATGTAGGATGTGAACGCAATGGCCTTCTGCGGCTGTTGCTCCCGATCACCTGGTCTGTTAAGGCATTTGCAATCTCAGATCAAGGAGGATCAAGATTGGTAGCCATAAATCGACTTCTCCTCCATAAATCTGTCCAAGCCCCTTTTAAAGCTATCCAGGTTAGTGGCCATCACCACCTCCTGTGGCAGCATATTCCAAACACCAATCACACGTTGCGTGAAGAAGTGTTTCCTTTTATTAGTCCTAATTCTTCCCCCCAGCATTTTCAATGAATGCCCCCTGGTGCTAGTATTGTGAGAAAGAGAGAAAAATTTCTCTCTGTCAACATTTTCTACCCCCTGCATAATTTTGTAGACTTCAATCATATCCCCCCTCAGCCTCCTCTCCAAACTAAAGAGTCCCAAACGCTGCAGCCTCTCCTCATAGGGAAGGTGCTCCAGTCCCTCAATCATCCTTGTTGCCCTTCTCTGCACTTTTTCTATCTCCTCAATATCCTTTTTGAGATGCGGCAACCAGAACTGGACACAGTACTCCAAGTGCGGTCGCACCACTGCTTTATATAAGGGCATGACAATCTTTGCAGTTTTATTATCAATTCCTTTTCTAATGATCCCCAGCATAGAGTTTGCCTTTTTTACAGCTGCCATGCATTGAGTTGACATTCCCATGGAACTATCAACTAAGTCGCCCAAATCCCTTTCCTGGTCTGTGACTGACAGCACTGACCCCTGTAGCGTGTATGTGAAGTTTGGATTTTTTGCCCCTATGTGCATCACTTTACATTTTGCTACATTGAACTGCATTTGCCATTTCTGAGCCCACTCACCTAATTTATCAAGGTCCGCTTGGAGCTCTTCGCAATCCTTTGTGGTTCTCGCCACCCTACATAATTTGGTATCATCTGCAAACTTGGCCACCACGCTACCCACCCCTACTTCCAGGTCATTTATGAATAGGTTAAAGAGCACTGGTCCCAAAACGGATCCTTGGGGGACACCACTCCCGACATCTCTCCATTGTGAGAACTTCCCATTTACCCCCACTCTTTGTTTCCTGTTCCTCAACCAGTTTTTAATCCATAGGAGGACTTCCCCTCTTATTCCTTCATTGCTGAGTTTTCTCAACAGTCTCTGGTGAGGAACTTTGTCAAAAGCCTTTTGGAAATCCAAGTAGACAATGTCCACCAGTTCACCCCTGTCCACATGCCTGTTTACACTTTCAAAGAACTCTAGTAAGTTTGTAAGACAGGATTTGCCTCTGCAAAAGCCATGCTGACTCTTTCTCAGCAGGTCTTGCTTTTCTACATGTTTTATAATTTTATCTTTAATGATAGATTCTACTAATTTACCAGGAACAGATGTCAAACTGACTGGCCTGTAATTTCCCGGGTCCCCCCTAGATCCTTTCTTAAAGATTGATGTGACATTGGCCATCTTCCAGTCTTCAGGGATGGAGCCTGATTTCAGGGATAAGTTGCATATTAAAGTGAGAAGATCAGCAATTTCATGCTTGAGCTCTTTAAGAACTCTTGGGTGAATGCAATCTGGGCCAGGGGATTTGGTAACATTTAGTTTATCAATGGCTGCCAGAACGTCTTCCTTGTCTACCACTATCTTCGCTAGTTCCTGCTGCTGGTGCTGTTGTCGGCAGACAACACAAGCTTGTTATTTTCAGGCTCTCTTTCTATCAATATCTTGACATATCAAGAGAATTACAGGTTGGTGTTGTATGAGTGAGCTTCTATTCTGTTACTTGAAGCAGCCAGAAACTTGGGGGGGGGGGGGCAAGGGGAAAGCATGCAAAGTGGCACAAGGGAAGACTGGCCACGGGTGGAGAGATCTCTGGGGCAAAGCTGTTCTCACTGTCCTGCTCTGGTGGCAAAGCTAATTAAAAGTCACGCTAAAAGTGGTCTCACTTGCTGCAGAGAGAATGGAAAGTGAAAGCAGGACTTAAAGAAACAGGTCCATACAAGAAATCTTGCTACAACAGACCTCACCCCCTTCACACAGCACATTGTACTTATTTTTCACCCATCACTGAAGTCCCTGGCAGGGCATCAATGTATTTCAAATTGAATTGAATTGAAATCCACTGGAAGTCACTCGACCAGAGAGCAGAACAAAAATGGAGGTTGGAGGGAATCAGGAAAGGACTGGACAGAAAAGTGGGAGGAAGGTGAGATGATGCAAGTGTAGGAGGACACTGCTATGGGTGGGGAAAAGGAGGAGAGAGGAGGCAGGAAAAAACCCCAAAGGAGGCATTGTGCATACATTTACTTCACCTTCCCTTTAAAGTGGAAAAAAAGTTTTGTTTTCCCTGCACCTGGAAAACATGGGACTTCCCTTTGAAAAAAAAAACATTTCAGAGCAATTGCATATGAGAAAGTCCCACCCAAATCATATATCAAAGCTGTTGTGTAATTAAAAATCTGATTCACAGCAACAGACTGTTTGAAGTAGGGAACACATATGTGCATAATAGGCCTAAATGTTGTGAGGGTCTAAATACATAATATATTATCTTCACAGACGGCCTGTGATTGCCAAGGGTCCTGTTTGTTTGTTTAATTAAATCTGTATGCTGCTCATCCCCTTACACATTCAGAGTGGCTTCCAATTTATCAACATAATTAATATTAAATATGTAGAAAACCAAATAAATATTTCATTTATAAAATCCAAGTACACCTTGAAAACATCTATAAATATAACTGGAACAAATTGCTAAGGAGACTAAGTTAAAAGGTATGAGACTCACTGCTGGGTGCTGGCAGACCAGAAATGCAGTTGCTGTGCCATGTTCAGAACTTGATTTCTATCACTATCTGTGTAGCTCATCAGTATATGTAAGTTTCTGCTACAGTAGCTCCCTCAGGCTCTTTTCAATCCAGAAAATTACACCTGGAGGGAATGTTTATTATTATCATTACTATTATTACTATTATTACTATTATTACTATTATTATTAAATTCATATACCACCCTTCCCAGCCTGCATTCTTGATCCGCGTTGTTCCCTTGTCTGCCTGGGAGTTAAACTAAGAGCACACATCTAGTTGACAGGACCCATGGAAGAATGGGATAAGAGCAAAGTATTATGTAATTGAACAGCTAAATTTGAGCAGTAGCACTTTAAAGACCCACAAAATGTGCAGGATATAAGCTTTTGAGAGTCAAACTCCCTTTGTCAGATACATATTATGTAGTTAGGTCCCTGCCATTTAAATCAATGAGGTTGTTTGTGATCAGTGACCTACTAGTTGTGTGTAGAGATCCTTGTGCGTAGCAGAACTCTTCTCCCCATTTCCCCACTCCTCAAAAAATATTTCTGACTGAATCTCATTTTGGAGGTGGGGAGAAGGGCTAGTTGTTCTGTTGTAGCAAGAACTGTTTTCTAATATTTTTCTGGCTTCAGCTGGACTATAGTGAAGTCTAGATTTTAGACTGAAGAGCAAAACATTCTGAATCAGGCTGTACTAATGCTGAGTATGAATGATGATGAATTATACTGTTTAGATGATCTTTTAAATCTGGTGGAACTATTGTTTTCCAGAATAGTTTGTTTGTTCCATTTTTATATTTGGCAAACACACACACACTCACAAAAATATCTATCATGAAATTATATGTATCACAACTACGGTAGTGCTTTAAAATTGGGCAATGAGCATGCTGATGAACTATTGTTTCAGGTTAATGGTCTAGATGAAAACACAACCTTATTTTTTTTAAAAAGACTGCTCTTATGATGGTATTTGCAAAACTTGGTTATATAAGTAGTGAAGTTTTTACCAGTAGATTTTTTTTAAATTTAGATTTTTCAAAAGATATGAAGAGATCAAGCATAATATTCGTAGTCGGTAAGTAAGAACTTCAGAAACAGTTATCCTATAGGCAACTAGAGCACCAGTATTGTGTTATGGTTAATGCTTGTTTATGATTCCCATCCCTCATCCCCCATCAGTCTTTATTACAATTCACAGGCATTCATAAGCAGAAAAAAACACTATTATAGAATTAATCACAATATACATAACTCATCCTAAAATAATGTGCAATTTAAGACTTAGCATCAGAATAAATTATAATCAGGACATTACCTCAATCTGTATTTTTACTGCAGAGAGCAGAAATTTAGCAAGAGATAACAGAAGTTCTTTGGTTGATCCCCAAGAGTCTTCTGCTCAGAGAACAGTGTGATCCCACATTGTGACCCTTAACATTCACCAGACTTACAACAAAAGAAACTTTAAATCTGTTTTCTATTTCATAAACAATAGTGTGCAGTATAACAATGAAATATGGCAAACCAATACAGAACAATAATCAACATATAATAGTTCTGGCCTGCTATGCAAAACAGACTAGTAGGGTCTCAGTCCTTTACAGTTCCCTCTAGCTGTGTCCTGTGGCACTGTTGACGGACTTGCAGTTTTGCTGTTCTTTGCTGAGCCCTCTCTCCTTATTGTCAAGCCTTCAAGGGTAGCCCTGAAATATGCAAATACAGTTCATAACAACTGAACTCCAGCTACAGGCCTCTTAACAATTCTGAAAAAAATAATATTTATATAGCACCCATTATAACATTTATAACAGGAAACCAAAATACAAACTAATAGTCAATCAATATAAACACAATATCCCCTTCTCAACAATTAATACAAACATTCTCATACTTGAAATATGCAAATACAGTTCATAACAACTGAACTCCTCTTAACAATTCTGAGGAGAGGCTTAATATCCATATCAGCTCCATTTCAGTTTTGAGCAGTGGCATAGCGCCCACAAGGCAGGAGGGTGATGCCCCGGGCAGAGCAGTGGCGAAGGTGTGGCCGGCCCATTGAGGGAGCATGGCGGGGTGTTCCGGGGGTGTTCCAGGGCGAGGTGGGCAATGCTGCAGCAGGGGTGCAGGGCGCACGTGCGCCCCAGGCACAGTTTCCCCTCGCTCCACCTCTGGTTGTGTGCATAGGTGTAATTGCCAGGTCTCCCAGTTGCTGAACTCCCAAGCAGACCAGTGGTATTTCTCTTTTCTTTCAGAGACATCAGCCTGCCATAGTCCTTCACTGAAAGCTCTAAATCACAGCTGACTTCAGAGATGGTTTGCAATTGCCTACCTCTGAGTAGCAACTCTGAACTTGCCAGGGCCAACCCTGCTTAGCTTCCAAGATATGATGAGATCAGGCTAGCCTGGGCTATCCAGATCAAGGCATATTACTACAGAATTACTTTTACAAGATATAGAGCCTAAGAGTCTCCTTTATCAACCAGAACCTGTCAGTATTCAAAAGACACTATAAGCTGAAGCTCCCCAACCCTACAGCCTTGTTTTGTTGCTAAGTGAGGATAGGCTGAGACTAACACATTTCATACATATGAAGGTCCTGAAAAGATGTGAAGTTGCTATGGCAATCAGTAACATATCACAAGAAGGATGTGTTTTCTTTGCTGTTTATAATACATAACGTCTGTGTTATCCAGGAGAAATTGTCAAGCATTTGTACAGCAATTCCTTCAGAACAGAGTGAAATTATTTCACTGGAACCAAACATCAGAGTAGAAATACTCAAGCAAGAGTGATTCTGGCTTTCATCTCTTTCAAATAACAATAACATTTTACATTCACTGCATATTAAAGCATGAATTGTGTAGCAGGCCCCTGGGTGATACTAAATACCCAATACTAAATGGCAGTAGTGTCTGCTTTACTTCTTTGGTGATGCTAGTTATTTTGCTTCTTTCTAATACAATCTCTTTAAAAATCACAAGGGCAAAAAATATAAAGTTACCAGAAGTTAACTTTTTCTCTGTGGCTGCTAGTTTGGTGAATAGTTATGATATAAGTTGTCCTTAAAGCTTCATCCACATAGTTGTTTTACACCCATTTGGCTTCCAGATTACAGCAGTGGTTTGGGGGTATCCTCACATTGTTTTCCAGTTGACCACCATCTACTTTTCCCCCTTTGCTCTAACTTTTCTCAAACATGCTTTGTTACAATCTTTCCAGAAATATTTCAGTTCTAATAGGTTGGCATACCATCTGGATGAGAAGGTGTTCATTTTTGAAGCTCCCAAATACACTGTCACGATTTTACTGCTATCATTCCTCATAGTCACTATTTCTCCTACCATGCCACTGGAGGGCTTTTTGCCAGCTTAAAAAAATAGCAACCACAGTCTTTTGAAGCTCAGCAACATGTCCTCTGATAGCACTGGGTTGGGGAGAGGTGGGTCTGAGGAAGATGATGGCCAAGAAAAAGTGAGTAGGAGACCTCTATGTGGCCACACAGTTGATGCTGTTAATTTGCATCTACAGCAACAATGAACTCACAATAGAGCAGCATGGCAGTGACTGCAGCCTATGACTACCAACTCTACCAATACATGTCATGAATTGTCCCATATGCCAATGCCAAGCAGTCATGAGATAGGCAACTATGATGGCTATCACACACAAATACTGCATTCCTAGTAGCTTCAAGATCCAACATCCATGAAAATAGTTGTGTTAATTAGCTTTTAGTCTTGGAATCAGCTTCCAGAAGCCAGTGATAATGCTAATCAATTAAAGAAGGTCCTTTTGTACAGTTTCACCACTGCACATCCACACCCACTTCTGCTGACAAATATTGGCTATGGTTCATTCTTTATGATATTGCGGCATTAGCAGCTGATTGAATAAGCTACACATTTAGCTAAAGAATAACTGGTAACTATTATTGTATTGCCAGGATAATGGCTTGAATTGAAATGTTGTTTTCCAACAAAAGAAGGTTGAGATGAATTGTGCCAATCAAGCAATATGTTTCTTTAGTTGTTGACTAGTATAAACAAAATATTTATATATAAAGAATTATGCTATCATTCCCTCTTGAGGGGTCATGCTAATATTAATTATGCAGACTAAAACATGCAGAAACAGCTAAAATATCTGAGCGCAAGAAACCTTAGGATGATGTAATCTTGTGGCAATATAAAGATATTTTGCCACTTGATATGTAATTTTGGGATCTTTATCCTTTAACAAGAAATTAACTAAAAGTTCGTTTCAGCAATTAAGGAGACAAGAATGGGCAAAACGTCAAAATAACCAAGGTGGTATCAGATTTTTCCTAACATCTACATAAAATTGGCAATGCAATAATATATGAGCTATTGTCTCTATCTCATTACTAGCGCATAGGTAAAAGCATGTTTTTTGGACCACTTTTGAAACCTCCCTATTATGATGGCTGTTGGAAATGCATTGAAGCAAGGCCTAGAGAAGGCCCATCAGTGTTTTGGAAAAGTGAAATTTACTAAATATGAAGCAATTCCTATCCATGATTTCAAGACTCTAGCTAGCGTGGTGTAGTGGTTAAGAGCAGATGCACTCTGAAGAACC